>NW_009648348.1:26715-41642 GCF_000708025.1 Charadrius vociferus
TACCATCGTCTTTGCAGCCTCAGTTCCTGGCCCCAAAAAGGGATTTCGGGGGGGTAGAGGTCGTCCCATTCTCATTGGGCATTCATTTTTCCAATGACCCTCCTGCCCGCAATTAGCACACTGATTATATCCCAATCTACCGTAATCCGTTCCTACCCGAAAGTTACCGAATCCTCTTCCGCGTCCTCTCCCCCGCATATTGTTTTGGCCCCTACCCCTAGAACTTTGCCCCCTTCCCTGTATTACCGCCAGCAAATTTTGTTGTTGCCTCCTAGCTCCTTCTTTTTCTCTATTGTTGTACACTCTCCAGGCCACCTCTAACAATCTGTCCAGGTCTCGCAATTCTGCTCCTTCTAACTTCTGTAACTTCCATCTGATATCATCCCGAGACTGTCCCAAAAAGATCAATGCCAACTGTGCTTTAGCCTGCTCAGTTTCTACATCCAAATCTGTGTATTTCTTTGCTGTCTCTTTAAGTCTCTCCAGAAAAGCCGAGGGTGATTCTGTCTTTTCCTGTCTAACATTATACAGCTTTGACCAATTAACAGCTTTAGGCATGGCATTCCGAATTCCCTCAACTACCCACTCCTGATATCTCCGCAGATTTCTCATTCCGCCCGGTGTGTTATAATCCCACGTCGGGTCTTCAGTAGGAAAATTCTGATCTGTAGTTCCCTGGACCAATCCTTGTCTTACATCTTCCCGAACTCTTTCTCGTGCCGTTCGTAACACCGTATCCTTCTCTGTTGAATCCATTAAAGTATCTAGCAACACTTGTATATCATCCCAATCTGGATTTTGTGTTTTCATTATCATTTTAACCACACGAGCCATTTTATCCGGGTTTTCCCTGTATGTACCTGCCGACTGTTTCCAGATAACTAAATCACCAGGGGTAAAGGGTACTTTAACATACACAGGCCCTTCTGCCCCGACTCCCTGTCTCAGGGGAGCAATTACAGCACTAGAAGATTGGTCTGGGGGTCGGGACCCCATTTCTATCTTTTCCTTCTGCCTCGTTCTATGTGCCACAGGAGGGGAGATAGGATCATTATCATCCTCACTGTTAGTGCTGCTTTCACTATTGGCCGGTGGGGCCGAGGGAGCAATCATCAGGTCTATATTTTCATCATTTTCCTGGTGTTGCTTGCCATTATCCATAGCCAAGCATTCCATACATCTTTTGTCAATTTTGCAGCCCTGACAGTGAGAATTATTTGCTTGCAATATCATTATCCCACAGGACTTCTGCCACTCTTGATTATTCCTTAAACTAAAGAAGAGATCTACATAAGGCACTTCATCCCACTTTCCCTCTCTACGACAAAACAACATTAACTGCAAAATAGTACTATGATTCAAAGTCCCATTCTCAGGCCATTTTTCTTGACCATCAAGTTTATACTGCGGCCACCAACTGTTACAATACTCAATCAGCTTATTTTTCCGAAACGCCTGTTCAAACTTTCCCTCCTTCCAATTACTCAAAATACAACCTAACGGAGTTGCCTTAGGTATTTCTGGCATTATCAAATTACAATACCGACGGCAATATACAACAGATCAAACCAAACAATTCACAGTAATAGCAGCAAGTACCAGTCCCGCAGACTGGATTTTAAGTACTCAATTTCACAGCATGTGCCAGTCCCGCAAACTGGACTTTAAACATACAATTCGCAGTATCAATCCCGCAGATTGCACCTTACGCAAGTACCAGTTTTACTAACTGGATTTACCAAGTTACCATGTGACCATTACCATTACAATTATGACTTTTACCATATCATACCACTTTGCCGAACCTGCAGGGCTTTCACCCTGTCTGACAGACGGCGCCTAGGCTTACCACCCGGAGCTCCTTAGCCCAACCAAGCGCAGCTTTCGCCACGTCTGACTGGCAGGCTTTTACCCACAGCGGTACCGTTACTAAAATAAAGCACCTTTCTTACCTTATCAGAGGTCCGTCGTGAGCAGCGGAGGTCGGTCGCGGCTGATGGCTCCCCGAGAATCACTCGGCGCCGGCTGGAGCAGGATCAGAAGGGGATCCGCCTCAGCAATACCCGCGGTTGCACAATTTCATACGTATTCAGTAAATATTTCTTCATTATCTAATACATATGCATCACTAATTACTTCATCCTATTGCGACATCAGCCTCTCTTATTGCGCATGCTCGTCTTCCCTCTAGTGGTCGTTGGTGGTCGTCCCGATGAAGTAAGAAGTCTTCCTCAGATGAAGTAAGACATCTTCCTCACCTTGTCCTCTTCACCTTATCCTTTTGACTCAATTCCAGCGCCTGTTTTCCATCCAAGTTCTTCGATGTTCTGCTTGGTTTCTCTACTGTGCCGCACTGTGCCGCCCACCTGTTTCTTAGACAATTGGAACTCCAAAACGCATTCTCTTCCACCACCATTAGCCACCATGGATCACTAAGAAACTACAAAGCATATTCTTTCCCATCACCGTTAATCAGGTCCAGTCATCAAGACCTCGATCTGCAAATCTTGCAAGCACTCCCTGCTAATACAATTTGTTATTTAACTGTTCTCTAACATTTCTATATGATTTTGCTACTTAACTCTTATATTCCCTAACAAAGGGACCAGAAAAAAAACAAAAGAAGCTCAGCTTTATATACATTGCACAGGCCCTGTGCTAAAGAATATTAATGAAGAAGGTTATTCAACTTACAGTCCTCCATTGTCACCACATAGAGGCTGTTTGGAGAGCTCAACCCACCAGCAGTATAGGCTTGTAGGTCCAGTTGGTAATTTGTTCTGCCCTGAAGATCATGTATTTTCAAAGAATTTTTTGTTAAGTCAGTGATATTCTTAACTTTAAGTTCTGGATTCCCTGTTTGTTTGGAAGCAGTAAGAAAAGAATACCTTGTAAGAAAGGATTTACAAAGACATCCTCAGCTTTAGCAAGATTTTCTTGAAGTCAACATATTAAACCTCAAGAACAGTCTGTGTAACGGAAAACTGAAATAAAGAATCCTAGCAATGTTGCTTGCTTATACAGCACCAAACAGCTCAGGAGTGTGGTTTTGCCTTATATTAAAAAATAACTGTGCTACTCACACAAGGAGCTGATTATTTCAAATGCCTTTGTCACATATCAGGGGCCAATTATGCCAGTGTAGTAATGCAACTGAATTATTATAAAAACATCTTTTTTAAAAGTGTAATTAAATTATTAAATAAAAAAGCTTGAACAAGGAAATTGCAATCTATAGATTTTATTTACCTGATTCTGAAAGTCTAGGCTTTAAAACATCTTTTTCACCTTTTGTAAAGGAAAGCCGATATTCCTCTAAAAAACCCTGACAATCTTCAATAGGAATGTCTTCCCATTTTACCAATATAGAAGCTGAAGAAGTTTCTTCTACAGTAAAATTTGGTGCATGTTTTGGAGCTGTAGGGAGAATTATGAAGGAGAAAGCTAGTAAGAAACCACCCTATCATTAAATACTGAATCCTCTTAAGTGTTTCATCAGTTTTATTTCAGGGCTAGCATGTTCAACTTTTTCCTGGATACATTTCCCTCACTCTCAATAACATGTGAAAAGACTGAGCAGGTGATATTACAAAGATATAAGTATGTTGGTCTTATTGCTATTAATTACTGCAGCCTTCTTACAGACCCATACATGTAAATACCCTTCTTCCTGCAACAAACCCCAAAAGTCTGCATAAACATTCAGAGCATACAAATTGCTTAGCTTTTAAAGGTTTTAACTCTGTGATTGCATAGCTTCTCTTCAAATTAAACAAACTCCATATTCCTAACACAGAAATCAACCTCAGCTTAAAAGAAATAGTATTAGCAGGCATCACATGTCCTTATTCCAATACCTGGACCTCACTGAAAGAGTTACAGCAAATATTGTGTAAGGTCACGTAACAGGACTTAGTCTGACATTTGGCATTGATCTGTAACTACCTACCAGTGCTGAACTCGTGCAAGAATGCATCTATTTTGTCTTGACGGTTATCTGTCCAAAGGCAAATTTGAAGTTTTAGAATAAATCTATGCTCTTATGCAAAGTGAATACATTTCTCAGATCCTAAAAAGTTTCTTCTGCATGTCCAATGCATTTTTATTCCCCCAAAGTCTTTACCTTTTTACCCTGAAAGCTTCCAATCTGTTGAGAACACATATGGAAAAGCCTTCTGGGAAACTGTTCAGGATATTTACAGAGATGCAAATGACTGAAAGTTGAGTTTCTGGTAAAATTGCCTTAACTTCACCTTCAACCGTAGCTATGAAATAAACAACGGCATTTCGAAGGGCTCAGATTATGTCACTAGCTCAGTTTTCCAAGCAAACTATTCTAGCCGAAAACACATTAAACTTCAAAGTGAAATGGGTACTGTAGTTATAATACTCTTCACACAAGAGTTGTGATGTTAAAGGGTAAAGCCATGTTCATATTCTTGGAAACAGAAAGCATTCAGCCACTAATGCATCTCCAGGCAAGCAAAGCTCAGACCTGGATTAAACTGCAGTTAGCTGGATGGGGTGAACTTGGTACAGGAGGAAACACAAGTGCACTTCTCAAAGTGATTTGTACTCTAGGATGTAGTCCTAGTCTAAGAAGTACTTTTAAACAGTAATGTTGTGGATATCTTTTATATTTGCTGAGTTGTACCAAATGTGCTCATGTGATAAATGACTTAGTCCCAAATCGGGTTGCAATTTAAGTTTACAATTTATTAAATGAATAAATGCAAGCAAACAGCGCTGGGTGCGTCGGGAGCCTCTGCTCTACCAAGACGCACACCGTACAGTTCCTGTTTCTGGTTTATATCCTTTCTGCTAATACACATTCTTTAAAAGGTGGGTCTATGCGAATAACTTCCAGGAGTAGGCTTATCTCTTTCTGCGCATGCCCTCGGGGTCTTCTTGGCTCCCATCTGGTGGTCTTCCTGGCTGCCTTCAGGATTACCCCAGATTCCACATATACGCATGGCCTTCCTCGGCTCACCCTTAGGGTGACTCCAGATTTTTATGGTTTGACACCATATGGTTAACAGCAAAACTGGTCCAAACTAACACACAAGTATGTCTTTTACAAAAAGCTAAAACTATATACATTAACCACTCCATTTCTCTTAGGCCTGCGGTTATACAAGGGTATATAAGACAGAAAGTCACATTTCACCATGCGGCCCTAGCATTAGTCCATATTGACATGAATCAGGTGAACACATTTCACACTCAGAAGTTTACTTTGACTTGACAAATCAAAACAAGTTTTCTCCTCTCCTGTGGAAGTGACCCCATTCCTGTGGTTCAAATTATGCCTGTGCCTTCAACTCTGAAGACCACTGTCTTCAGAGCAAACTTCTGTGGCACCTTGTGCTTCCATGCAAGCTGAAGGACACAGGGTTATTGCATGCTGGGAACTAGAAGTGGCTGTAGAAATGTATTACAATTATATACAGAGAACAAGCAGAAGTCACTAGTACTGCATGGGGATTCTGGTCTCAATCATCTTTTGCCAACACTGAGCTAAAAATAGATACAGTCTACATTCACTTTGTAAAGATCCTGAACGATAAATTGCACTTACGCAGCTCTTTCATATGCCCAATTATGCTTTTCAATAACTGATATCCACTGGATTCGCAGCCATATAGTGAAAAGTTGTATCGCACGCCAGGTCTAAACAGAGCTGCAAGAGAAAATCGCTGTAAGAATATTTCACTTATGAAGAGTGATGCTTTTAGCTTTCACATGATGCAGACATATAAATACGTATAAAAAAATTACAAAGCCATAGACCACAGTGTTCAGTATAAATACTATTTCTACTTGTAATTCCTATAAAAGCTATGCCATCAGATGCAGTTTAGAAGCAGTAAGCAAATCTGGCTCCCGGAGAAATTTTGGTTCTAAAAAATTAGGATTCAAAACAGGCTACTCAAATTGCATAAATTGTTCTTTCATGAGGGAACACAAACTGAAGTTACCAGAAACAATCCCCTTCCTTTCCTCCCATGGCAGTGTCCTGGTTCCGGCAGGGATGGGGTTAATTTCCCCAAGGAGCCGGCAGGGGGCAGGTATTCCATACCATGTGACCCATGCCTGGGCTATAAGAGGAGCTAGCCGGCGAGGAGAGCAGTTGCCACTTGAGGGTGGGCTGCGGTGGCATGGGTCCGGTCGGTGTGCTTCGTGGCGGTACTGTAATCGCGTTTTCATCTTTCCTTTTGCTATTCTGTTAAATTGCATTCTTTTAACCCACGAGTTTTGCCCTGACGATTTCTTTTTCCACGATTGTGGGAGTTGCGTGAGCGGCTGCGTGGTTCTTTGTTGCTGGCTGAGGCCAAACCACGACAGGCCGTCATGTAGATCCCGCCCCCTCCTCCTCAGTACAAATGCATTTTGAAATTCCCAGGCTTATTACAGCAACAATACAAAAGAAAATCAGGGAACTCTCAAAAGTGATACTGAAGCACTTTAGCAATGAACTCCAGGCCTGAACTGACTCTACAAAACACAGACAGTAATCAAATTTCCATTTCACATGTCTATGATGGACGCATAGGTGTTTGATACTACGACGTCTAAATAATTTACCACTTCCTGGGATTTCCTCAAGTCAGGGGTGTACACTACTTTCAAGATTTTTTCTAAACAAGATGTGACTGTGAAACTCTACAGAAGTCAAGTGGGTTTTGCAAGAGTTCAGGTCCAGCCTGAGAGATTCTCCTGGCAGGACTAAGCGCAGAGGTGAATTTGCCAGCTTAAGCTCAGACCTAGAAGCCTGGTAAATCCCACAACATGCTGCAAGAAGCATCCCAGGGAAGAGCTCAGGAGTAGAGCAGTGCATCCTAGGACAGACACAGCATTGTCTGCTTAGAAAAAGCAAGCTCTAGCCAGCACAAATGAAAACATGGACACAGCATTGCAATTACAGGCAGGAAAGCCTATTGCCCCCTTCCAGGTCCCTCCCCTCTAACTTTCCCGTGTACACAGCTTCAATTTGTTTTCTCTAATGACATAATCATAGAATAGTTTGGGTTAGAAGAGACCTTTAAAGGTCATCTAGTCCAACCTCCCCTGCAATGAGCAGGGGCATCTTCAACTAGATCAGGTTGCTCAGAGCCCTGCCCAACCTGACCTTGAATGTTTCCAGGGATGGGGCATCTACCACCTCTCTGGGCAACCTGTTCCAGTGTTTCACCACCCTCATTCTAAAAAATGTCTTCCTTCTATCTAGCCTGAATTTACCCTCTTTTAGTTTAAAGCCATTACCCCTTGTCCTATTGCAACAGGCCCTGCTAAAAAGTTTATCCCCATCTTTCTTACAAGCCCCCTTTAAGTAGTGAAAGGCCGCAATAAGGTCTCCCTGGAGCCTTCTCTTCTCCAGGCTGAACAGCCCCAGCTCTTTCAGCCTTTCCTCATAGGAGAGGTGCTCCAGCCCTCTGACCACTTTTGTGGCCCTCCTCTGGACCCGCTCCAACAGGTCCATGTCTTTCCTGTGCCAAGGGCTCCAGAGCTGGACGCGGTACTCCAGGTAGGGTCTCACCAGAGTAGAGTAGAGAGGCAGAATCACCTCCCTCGACCTGCTGGCCATGCTTCTTTTGATGCAGCCCAGGATACAGTTGGCTTTCTGGGCTGCAAGCGCACATTGCTGGCTCATGTCCAGCTTTTCATCCTCTAGTACATCCAAGTCCTTCTCAGGGCTGCTCTCAATCCCTTCATCCCCCAGCCTGTATTGATACTGGGGGTTGCCCGACCCAGGTGCAGGATCTTGTACTTGCCTTTGTTGAACCTCATGAAGTTCACATGGGCCCACTTCTCGAGCCTGTCCAGGTCCCTCTGGATGGTATCACAGAATTCACAGAATTCACAGAATTCACAGAATTGTTAGGGTTGGAAGGGACCTCTGGAGATCATCTAGTCCAACCCTCCTGCCAGAGCAGGGTCACCTACAGCACGTTACACAGGACAGCGTCCAGGCGGGTTTTGAATGTCTCCAGAGTGGGAGACTCCACCACCTCTCTGGGCAGCCTGTTCCAGTGCTCCACTACCCTCAAAGTAAAGAAGTTCCTTCTCATGTTAAGATGGAACTTCCTATGTTCAAGTTTATGCCCATTACCCCTCGTCCTATCACTGGGTGCCACTGAAAAAAGACTACTCCCATCCCCCTGGCATCCTCCCATTAAGTATTTGTATGTATTAATAAGATCCCCCCTCAATCTTCTTTTCTCTAGACTAAAGAGACCCAAGTCCCTCAGCCTTTCCTCATAAGAAAGGTGCTCCAGTCCCCTAATCATCTTTGTTGCCCTTTGCTGGACCCTCTCCAGCAGTTCCCTGTCTTTCTTGAACTGGGGAGCCCAGAACTGGACACAGTACTCCAGATGCGGTCTCACCAGGGCAGAGTAGAGGGGGAGGATGACCTCCCTCGACCTGCTGGCCACACTCTTCTTGATGCACCCCAGGATGCCATTCGCCTTCTTGGCCGCCAGGGCACATTGCTGGCTCATGGTCATCCTGTTGTCCACCAGGACTCCCAGGTCCCTCTCCACAGAGCTGCTCTCCAGGAGGTCAGCCCCCAACCTGTACTGGTGCATGGGGTTATTCCTCCCCAGGTGCAGTACCCTACACTTACCCTTGTTGAACTTCATAAGGTTTCTTTCTGCCCAACTCTCCAGCCTGGCGAGGTCACGCTGTAAGGCAGCACAGCCTTCTGGCGTGTCAGCCACTCCTCCCAGTTTTGTGTCATCAGCAAACTTGCTGATGGTACACTCTATCCCTTCATCCAGATCATTGATGAATATGTTGAACAAAACTGGGCCCAGTACTGACCCCTGAGGGACACCACTTGTTACTAACCTCCAACTAGACTCTGCGCCACTAACCACAACCCTCTGAGCTCTATCTGTGAGCCAGTTCTCAATCCACCTCACCGTCCATTCATCTAAGCCACACTTCCTAAGCTTTCCTGTGAGGATGATGTGGGAGACAGTGTCGAAAGCCTTGCCAAAGTCAAGGTAGACAACATCCACTGCCCTCCCCTCATCCACCCATCTAGTTACTTTGTCATAGAAGGCTATCAGATTAGTCAGACATGACTTCCCCTTGGTGAATCCATGTTGACTACTTCTGATAATCTTCTTTTCATCCAGGTGCTTTGAGATGACTCCCAGAACAAGCTGCTCCATCATCTTCCCAGGGATGGAGGTGAGGCTGACCGGCCTGTAGTTTCCCGGGTCATCCTTCCTGCCCTTTTTGAAGACTGGAGTGACATTGGCTATCCTCCAGTCCTCCGGCACCTCACCTGTCCTCCAGGACCTTTCAAAGATGATGGAGAGTGGCCTAGCAATGACTTCCCCCAGCTCCCTCAGCACACGAGGGTGCATCCCATCAGGCCCCATGGATTTGTGGATATCCAGTTTATCTAACTGATCTTTAACGTGCTCCTTGTCAACCAAGGGATAGTCTTGTTTCCCCCAGACTTTCTCTGTTACCTGCAAAGTCTGGGTCTCACAAGGACTGGCCCGAACAGTGAAGACAGAAGCAAAGAAGGCATTTAGCAACTCCGCCTTCTCTGCATCATCCGTCACCACAGCACCTGTCTCATTCAACAACGGGCCCACATTTTCCCTAGTTTTCCTTTTGTCTCCTATTTTGTATCCCATCCCTCAGGCATGTCAACTGTACCGCTCAGCTTGGTGTTGTCTGCAAACTTGCTGGGGATGCACTTGATCCCACTGTCTATGTCACTGATGAAGATATTAAACAGTACTGGTCCCAATACAGACCCCTGAGGGAAGACTCCTAATGGAGACTTTATATACTAAACTTTTCTAAAAAGCAAATATATACCCTTTTAGAGAGTAGAGAAAAATCCTACATCTTTTTTGTGTCCTCTCTTTCCTCTTCTGCTCCTATTAGTCCCAACACAGCTGAGTTTCATTTCCCTGATCTGCCCACCAGCATCTAGAGACCTGGAATGTGCCCTGTTCCAGAAAATTTCAGTTGCTGACAGAAAGCCAACACTTAAAAAAACCTGCCTCATGTAAAAACAATGGATTATTCTTCCCCCCCCATCCTAAGCAGCACTGTTTATGTTTAGAATCCAAATAAACCCCTAAATCCTAGATTAACCATTATGCATTAGGCTGAGTTAGGAAGTTGTTGGGTGTAGCTAGAAGAGGTAATTTCAAAACAGTTAAAAAACATAGGATGATAACAGTTAATTCAAGACTGATATTTGGATTTAGTAAGGCTGTGTAAGAAATTAAAATAAACATAGTACCAAAAAGGGGTTCATTTATATACACAAGCACACAGCAATGCAACAATCCTTGATCTATAGCATTGGTGCTGCTCTCATTCCACTCGCTGCTCAGGCTCTCAACCAGAAAGTCTTACAAAAAACAATTTCTGACTTACCAGACTTTATCACTGTATCTATTGTATTTGAAGGAAATTTCTGCCAGTCCACACTATAGGGTTCAGACCCAGATGAATGACACCATTTTACTATGTAGCCACAGGTCATGTTGGGGTAAGAATTCCAAGAAATATAAATTCCATTCCCCATTGCCACAGCCCAATCTGTTTTGACATTGTCTGCAACAAAGATGACACAAAAATCCATCAGAGAGCAGACACTTATCTGTAGTCCAAGCTGGAAGAAAGCTTTCCAGCCACAGCAAAAAGGTTTTATAAACTGCAGCCATTTCTAAGAATGAGAGCCACGCTCCTAGTACTGTAAAATTTGAAGTGGTGCACTCAACTGTGCTTTCTGAAGTGCCGGAAATCAGACATAGCCTGCAGCAAATCCCTCAGACATCCTTAAGTAGAAGAGAGGTGCTGCAGTTCAGGACCAGCTAAAAAGCACTTTTTCAAGGTAAGGATTTACAGCAGATGTCAGGTTCAAATCTGACTTGACACTAATTTGGCAGGAGCCTCCAGCTATAAATTCCTGCCGTCCAACAGCAAAAGTCAAGTCCCTGGTGAACTTTACAGAGGCTCCAGTCTACCGAGTGTAAATACACCCCACCCCCCTCCCCCGCTTTTCCTTTAGTCTATTTTTTTTGTTTCTGATTATCAAAGTTTTAGCTGCCCTTGAAGTGGTCAGATCTGGGAATGACTGCTGATTCCTGCAGCTTCTCTCCATGGCTGTCTGTCAGATGGGACCCCACAGAGCTAAGGGATGTTTTCCAAAGGCCACCATTACAGCTGTGGCCTCATGACAGATCTGAAAAAACAAATCTCAGGATTTCAGTTTTTCCTTTTTCAATGTTCTCATTTATGCTCCCTATTGAGTCTATTATTTCATGTTATTAAAGCCATAAACTATGGAAGGCTGAAGGGCAAGGGCAGTTTTTAAGAAGCAATGTTGTCAAAACTTTACACTCACAGACGTGCTGTGAATGTTGAAGGACTGTCTATTTCTAAATAATCTTAACATATAGCTGAGTATACAATCCTTTTCTAGTTTGCTCATGGCAAAACAGACACACATGAGTAGAAAGACAAGTCAACTCCAGAAGTCTTTCAATACTTCTCCCTAAAAAACTATTACGCATCCAGTGAAACCACACTTCTATGATGCTGTAAGAGAGCATATTTCTAATTAGACTGCTTTAATTTTTCTATTTACAGGAAAGACATTTTACTGACAGTGAGCACATACTCTAAAAAATGCTTAAATACACCACACTTAATTTTATTTCCTGAGCTAGATGACTAGTAATTCACCCAGGGCAGTACTGCTCATTTTGGTGTATTTATAGCTGCAATCTAGACTAGTAGAAATAACTACTAGCACTACAGTACTACTGTGGTAGGGGAGCCTGTACCAGCCAGATTATACACCCCGACTCTCTGCAGAGCACTTTTCAGAGACAGCGACAAATTAATTAAGGCAGAGTACCCTTTGTTTGTGCTTTCACAGCAGATCTCAAGCTTCAGAGCCACTGCTCTCTTACGGCCATTAAAAGCACTTACAGACTGTACACAGGAAGCAGCCAGAAAAGATGTTTGGGCAGAAATGTCATCCAGTTCAGTGAATGAGTCATCTTTCATGACTCCAGTCAGTGACTCAGATAATTCCTATACCAACTTGGGAGCAAATCTTCAACAAGTACAAGTTGGGTAACGCCAAAGGGAACCTCAGACATCCAAGAGAAAACTATAAATGAATGAAAAGCTCCAGCTACTATCAGCCATCCCACACTGCAAACCTATTACAGAGGCCTCACAGAGTCTAGTTCTGTGTCTGGTCTCTTATTGCTGAAGGAGAGCTATAAAAGCATTTTCATTCATTCATTCAACTGTCCTGTACAATTACTTTTTCATCCAAGGAGCAGATTGAGAATATATTTTAGGTATTGGTGTTTTGGAGAAGCACAAGAAACATTAAGAGCAATGGTTTTCCTTTGCATAGAAACAAACTCAGTTTCTCTCTCAAAGTGAATCTCAGTCAAAGCACATTTCTTCCTGTGAGATGGCACTGTCTTATCAGAACCTGAGCTGCAAGACAAGCAACTGTGATACCTGTTCTCTGGGTGGGGAGGGAGAAGCAGTACCATATATGCTCCTGGCAAACAAGCAAAGAGGGGCCTTGCTGTGTAAATCTGTCCTCCTTGCAGAACATCAGCCAGATCTGGAGCTAAAGGCTTTGGGAGATTACACTCTTCCTGGCTGCAGGGAAGCATGGACTCTCAATAGCCACATGCAATATTATCTTCTCTCCAAGCTCAGTGTTAGGAACAGAAAATCATTATCTGGCTCAGCTATTTTCCCTTTACAAAAGCCCACAACAAGAATGACAGTGTTTTAATTTAATTTGAACTTCCTTTTCAGACCCCAGCTCCTAGTACAAGGATGCCAATGTTTTACCAACCAGCCCAATTAATACTCTGCAGAGCTCAGAGGCATTGAACTGACAGTTGTCCTCTTAAAAAGCCACACAACACTCCCAAAACTTTATTCTGATTCTCTTTAACATTTAACACTTTTCGACGTCTCAATAAGAAGACACAGAAATAAACTGAGCTCCCTAAACATCAGAGATTGACATTAATGCTTTGAAGCCTTATCCTTGTCGTCCCTGGGAGGTCTCCAGAAAAGTGCAACATAGTTGCAGAGACTTCACACTATCACCCTCCTTTTTATGCGGAGAGCACAACTAATTGGCAAGATGCTACCCTAAAAGCAAAGCAGTGATTTTTTTCTTCCCCCACTCAGTAGATTTGGGTGAGGAAAAAACCAGAAATCAAACACAAACAAACAAAGCATGTATCATCTTATTTTTCAATAAAAAAACCTCGCTCAGATATTCCCCAAGCTTTGAAGGTGTTTAGCTCTCTGCTGGAAGCACTCACCACTTGGAAGTTCCACGCTCGTTATCCTTGAAGAAGGAGACAAACCTGCATGGGTTTTGGCTATAACAGTAATTATACAGTCATTTTTTCCAAGCTTGATCACAGTACTGTTTGAGGGTTCAGTGACTTCTTTATACTCCAGTGGTGTCTCTAGCAGGTAACAGGACACTTTGTGAGACACTATTTTTCCATTGGCTTCAGAAAGGGATAAGGGCTATGAACAGACAAAGTGCACATTAAAACCAAAATGAAATAAACAAAAGAAGACATAGGATAATATGAATGTAATGTCCTGATATAGTCTGATGAATGTATAGGACTGCAAAGCAGAAAAGACAGTTACTCAAGTGTGACTTTGAGAATTAACACATAAGTTCGTAAGTTTTTAATTTTCAGCTGGAAAGTATTAAAAATTTAATTCTTCATGTGAAATGCTTCTCAATGCAATGTTTAAATTATAAAACTTTAATAACATTCTAATTTGGGGAAAAATATTTGTCTCAATGGATGGTTCTATAAAACGTTAAGAAAAGCAATCCAATTTATTGACTATAAACTTCATTCAATTATAAATGTGTAAAAAAAGGTTTTTTTCAGAGTTAGATATTTTAAAACTTTAAATGTCCTATCTACCTTCCAGAAGATTTTTAGACTTTTTCCAGAAGGACTTCTCTCTCTCCAGATATCTGGTCCTCTTGCAGGAGCTAAGGGGGAAAAAAAAAAAAGAGATTTTTAGATGGCTAAATTTAAAATATATGGCTTCACAAGTCCAACATTTTTTCATCAAATAATTAAACAAACTTACGGGCTTCCAGTGTTGTGTGCTCCTCTATCCTGCTCCAGTCACTCCATCTCCAGAAGTGGTCAGCAGCTGAACAGCACACCCTGAACTGGTATTTGGTACATGGGTGCAATGTTTTCAGCTGAGCTATATAAGCTGAGAATTTTCCACCAGGCATGGAGACATTGTGCTGTTAAAAATGTATGGAATTTGACACAAAATCACAGAATGGTCAGGGTTGGAAGGGACCTCTGGAGATCATCTAGTCCACTCTCCCCCCCACCAGAGCAGGGTCACCTACAACAGGTTGCACAGGACAGCGTCCAGGCGGGTTTTGAATGTCTCCAGAGTGGGAGACTCCACAACCTCTCTGGGCACCCTGTTCCAGTGCTCCACCACCCTCAAAGTAAAGAAGTCCCTCCTCATGTTAAGATGGAACCTCTTATGTTCAACTTTGTGCCCATTACCTCTTGTCCTATCACTGGGCACCACTGAAAAAAAGAGTGTTCCCATCCACTTGGCACCCTCCTTTTAAGTATTTGTAAGCATTAATAAGATCCCCCCCTCAATCTTCTTTTCTCTAGACTAAAGAGACCCAAGTCCCTCAGCCTTTCCTCATATGAGAGATGTTCCAATCCCCTAATCATCTTTGTAGCCCTTTGCTGGACCCTCTCCAGCAGATCCCTGTCCTTCTTGAACTGGGGAGCCCAGAACTAGATGCAGTACTCCAGATGCGGCCTCACCAGGGCAGAGTAGAGGGGGAGGATGACCTCCCTCGACCTGCTGGCCACACT
>NW_009648348.1:43930-48931 GCF_000708025.1 Charadrius vociferus
ACTGCCTACCTGAAAAACTAAAAGGGGATTGCCACACCAGGGATAGAAGCCTCCTCTTAACATCACTAATCCAGGCCCCAGGGAGGCAGCAAACCTCCCTATATAGCAGGTCCGGGTTACATATTGGGCCTTCCATCCCCCTCAGAATTGAGTCCCCTATTACAATGACCTGTCTTTTCTTTTTTACCGAGCCAGTTTTGATTCAGGGGATGGTCTGACTAGGCCTCAGTGAGTCCTCCAACCTGGGAGGATTATCATCCTCACCGTTGTTCAGTTCCCCCTGCAGAACAGTGTATCTATTGTGCAGTGGGACTTCAGAAGGTGTGGTAGTTGTTGGGCAGATGTGCCTGCGGCGCCTGCTGCATCGGGCAGGAACATCTCACCATTGCCCCCTGTCCTCCAAGCTACCCTGTTCAGCTGACAGGGGAGAGGAGTGGGAGCTCTCCGCAGCAGGGGCTCTGTCCAATACTTATACACGATACTTATATATTTTTTGCTCCTAGATTATGCTGAAAGTCAACACTTAAAAAGGTGATATTTTTCCCCAAGAATACTGACAGCATGAAAAAAAGCTGCAGTCAAGCCCTACAAAGAAATTAATGAAAAAGGAAAATATTTTCTGTGCAATCACCTAAACAAAGGAAAAATTTTCAGAGGTCTGCCAAATTAAAGTCATATATAGCACAGAAATTGAAATATCACAGTAAGTAGCACCTTTGAGATGTGAAGCATGAAAAGAAGAGAGAACACTCAGCCTTCAACAGGATGAGCTCTGCACACAATAGCAGACTGCTGCTTCCCATCTATCACATCTAGTCCCCCTCTCTCCCGTGAGCAGCAAAACTTCTGCTCACATGAGGCAGTCCAGGATTTCACCTCTGGTATTCAGAACCTGCACTTCCACTATGCACATCAAACAGGGTAGACAAAGGCCTTTTTCCTAAGACACATGCACAGAAGCATGCTAAAGACTGTCTGAAGAAGATGCTTATCATGAAGTCTTCTTCCTAGGCAGTCCTTTTGCCTTCAAAAGATAGTATCCAAGTCTTACTCAGGTGATCTCTTCACAGATCTTATTACAGGACTAGTCTCTCCTGTTATTCTTAAAATATTGCGAGTCTAGGGAATATTTCAGTTTCATGACTACTTAAAGAAACCCTAAGCCTGGGAATATTTTTTAATGAATCTAATTATAACACATGTGCATCACAGCTGCCAAAACCTGGACTCCAAGTGATTTTAAGCTGCAACTAATTGTGCATTTCTAAAGCCAAATGACAACTTGAAAAATATTTAAAAAGCCATCAATCTCTCATACGGATGGAAAAGCTTCTGAAAACATCTTCAAAATGCCATGCAAAACCCTATAACAATTTCACAACTACTTTTGTTATTACAGAAAACTCTTGGAGGTTTTTTATTAAGCAGCCAGAGACAACATAACAATGCTGTAAAAGCTTCTACCAAGCTGTTTGCTGTCTTTCAAAGTATCTGTAACTGAGGGCTCTGATACAGCTGCAGTGAATCAAACTGCTGTGGCAGCATAAGACCTTACCATCTCCCGCTGCCCTAGATGACTGACCTGGTAGCAGAGTTCACAAAGAAATGTGTGCCCCAGGCTTCTAGCAGTGTAACTCTGGATAGACAGAAATGTGCAAATCTACTTTTTTTAGCAGTTTAAGCTAACTGAGCTGGAGGCAGGTGACACTCAGGTGTTTGTTTCCCCTGCTGACTGCTCCTGAAGCGGTAACTGTTGGGAGCGGAGAAATGTAGACAACTGTGGTTGAGGGTATCTCAGACTACTACACCAAAATCCAACACAGCTCATCTGTCAGAGCTGTTATTTACATCTAAAAGCCTGTTCCTTCTGTTAATTCTCAAGATATCCATGGTTTTCTTTGCAGTGCCTAATCTCTGGGTATTACTTAACACATGTCATTACAGATAAAATATAAAAGCTTAAAGCTTCCACACTCTGTAAGTGCTTTTAAAGTATTTTAAAAATACTCTTATAGGCCATGCATTAACTACCACCCTATTATTTTAGAAACAATGTATATAATGATTATGTTCAATCTTAGCTGCATCACTTCTGTGGCTTGAGGGACTTTATTCAAGTGCTCAACATGCAACTAAATGCAACTGGGTAATAGAATACTCCTGCTAAAAATCAAACCGAGGAACAAGCATTGTGAAAAGTAGCCTCTGAGGTTAATGTGCTCAAATTACAAATTCAGGCTCTATGCACCAAGACCTGGTAATTCAGCATGCATCTACCCGAACTGGTCAGAGATACTCCATCTGAACGTGCAAACAGAGAATTTGGGGGTCAACCTCAGGCCAACTGAACATGCAGTTTTGCCATTAGGTTTCCCCAGTGACACCGATCACCCCCACACTAAGTTAGGCAATATGGAAGAAGAGTATATATTCACACCACCTACAATCAGCATCTGATGCTGGTCTCCAAATTAGTAGCCTAAGCTCCTCTGACACTCAGCAGAGTAAATATGTAGCTCCAGTCAGTGATGCAGAGCACCCAAGCCAGGTAGCAGCTGGAAGCCCGAATGCTGGAAAATCTGAACCCCACCCAGAAATACTACCTTCTCTTCAGCTGCAGAAGTCTTCACTGGGGATTACCTACTGACACAACCAGTAGGAGAATCCTTCCCTATCCTGTCTCTTTATCACTGACATACAAACAGGTTTAGTAGCTCCCTATTACAGCCGCTGACAGCAAACATACGAATTGTTCTTCGGGGGAGGGGAACTCAACTAAAGACTGCAAGAGGCAATCTGAAACAACCACTGTGTAAGTCTGCAAGGCAGCAGCACATCCTGGAACAAGCATGTATTAATACAGTTTGCACCAGGAAGGACAAAGCACAAGGACTGTTACCTAAAGGGTCAGCATAAAGCACTATGCACCTTCTCCAACTACCAAATAATATGGTGGGTGATTTGACTTTCCACAAAATTGTTTAAAACTAACAACAACAACAAAAAAAAGCAGGTAATGGAGATGAGCAGAACTTTTTCTGATTTTAGTAGATGAACTTCTAGTCATTACCACATGAATCATTTAAAAAGATGATCAGAATGAAGCTCTTGAAAAGAATTTGAAATGTGATTAGTTCAGTGAAAAAGATCAACATTTGAGCCCCCCCAAATTCCATTAAAAGCAACACTTAACAGTTTTTGCTGAGTGACCACTGCTAATTTCAATTTGACACAGAAGCCTGATCTCAGCAAAGCTGCCATTTATAAACCAAACCAGATGGATGCTTGTAGAGCTGTTCCCAGAAACAGTCAACTTTTCTGGAGTTTTTGGATGAACTTAAAAAATAAAGAAAAAACCTTAATTTCTAAGAAAAAAAAAAACATTCATTTTAGTTCAGAAAAATCTGATTTTAAAAGATCAAAGAGAATCAGAAGGATAAATAAATGATCCAATCAGCAACTAGGACAGCTGATGCTGGGAAGGCACCTGCAAGCAGTCTCATTCCTGATGCTCTTCTCAGCTATCAAACATGGGAACAGATTTACTTAAGGCTGAGTGTACTTACATGTGTGATAAGGAGTTAGAAACACAGAAAAACATTTCTCCTCCTACTGACTTTATCAAAAAAATGAAATGTGGGCTATTTCAGAGGACCACAGCGACCACCCAACTTTGTTCGCCTTCTGGGAACTTTAGAAGTCAGAACTTAAAATCTGCAAACTAGGACAGGGTAGGACTCCTAAATGACCTCTCCCTCCCCAAAACTCCCTCCACGGAACTTTTCAATGATATTCAGTACTACTATTCATAGCTATCAAAGAAAAAAAATCCTTACTGTTGGAATTGGTCCAGTTACCCTTAAGGAAATATGTACTCTATATTGGGAATTAAGTGGACAGTGAGGGAAAAAAAGGAAAGGAAACAAATAGGAAACAGCAGTCATATCAACTGGGTGCAAAACAGCCCAGTTTATAATTAACAGAAACAAATTATGCTTTTCTAAGACCTGTCAATTTACTCTGAAAATTCTAATCTCAGGCTAGTTGAACTGGGACATGGACAAAAACCCCACACCATCTTCAGTTTCAAATTCAATTTTTCAGAGAGAACAGAAGAATGCTGTAACCATTAGGAACCCCTGAATCAGCTGTGGTTGTGGAGGCAGATGGAAAAGGATGAGGAAAACAGCACCAGAAAGGTGGTCGTCATCTCCCTTTCCTTGTTTATACTGAAGGTCTAATGAAAGAAGTTATTTCATAGAATCATAGAATAGTTTAGGTTGGAAGGGACCTTAAAGATAATCTAGTGCCACCCCCCCTGCCATGGGCAGAGACACCTCCCACTAGACCAGGTTGCTCAAAGCCCCATCCAACCTGGCCTTGAACACTTCCAGGGATGGGGCCTCCACAACTTCCCTGGGCAATTTGTTCCAGTACCTCACTGTGGAGAAGCAATACCAGATGCGATTTTGTCTCGACATTGCTGCTGAGCCGCCATCTTCTGGGAGGACCATCTTCTTCACGGTTTTGGAAGCGGACGACCTCATGTGCCTGCGCAGGGACCAAGGGCGTGAAAAGAGCAGGAAGAGGCTTGTAGGAGAGCAGCACTTCCGGTAGATATGCGCATGAGCAAGATCCCTATATAAAAGGAGCACGTGCCTTTTGGTGCCCCTTTTTTGTTCTTCCTTCCTCCTCGCCTCCCTGCTGCGTGCCCCCCCCACGGACCCCAGACTATATAAAGCGTATAATGATTGAAGACTTTGGACAGAATCTGCAGAAAACCTGTTGAACTCGGAGTGGTAGTAGTGAGCTTTCTCCCTCTTTCCTTATTTTCTTCCTTACCCCCTTCTCTTTTTCCCCTTTGCCTTCCCTTCACCTTTCCTACGCACTTTATTCTTTGTTACAAGTATTAAGTAAAAGGTTGTACGACATTTGACCGACTTTAGCGTCTTAATCTTGTCCTTGGGATTATTTCTAACGAAACCTTCCCGATACTGGATC
>NW_009648348.1:49811-50793 GCF_000708025.1 Charadrius vociferus
CGTGGGGGGGGGTGCCCCGCCAAGCGGAGGCGGTGGTGGCCTCGATACAAGCGGCAATAGCGCCGCTGCAGGAACAATTACTAGAAACCAAGTGGGCGCTAGAGGAATTGGGCGCACCAAAATTTAATATTGAAGGAGGAGCGAAGAGTTCAGCTCCTGAGAGAGGCAGACACCCTCGCTGAGACAAAGGTGATGCCGGAGGAAAAAGGGGTATGCCCAATTTACCCTCAGGAGGGCTTAAAAAGATTAAAAGACGCCATAAATGACCCCCTCCACATGTGCCCACTGATAAAAACAGAATACATACATGAGGACGATAGCGACGACCACCCCCAGGTTGTCACCAAAGAAATCCCCTTTACTGCTACTGAATTGGCTAAACTACGAAAAGATATTGCTAGGACGGCAAGGGAGCCCGAAATCGAATATGTGTGGAGGATATCCCTGTCGGGAGGGGGACGGCATCATGTTATAAAAAAAAGAAGCCAAGGGATATTGGGGCCCCAGCATCTTCCTCACAACAGGCGACCGCCGAGCCCCATGGTCTCTGACCCACAGAGCCACATACTGGGTGGGGGGCTGAACCCACTGGAGAGGAGGGATACCCTAGCTATAACCGGTTCTGCTGATCAATTATTGGAAAGTGTACAGAAGGCAGCTTGCCTACAAATGATGTATGATCGGGAACTAAAACCAAGCCTAAGCTCCCCAATGTTATTGCCGGTAGATCCCGAGCAAATGACGCCCCTGATAAGAGCACTACCCGACTGACTGAAACATATCGGGATCCAATTACAGGGTATCATGGTTTAGGCCAAATCGGCTACTGGGGACCTGGGGGAACCCAGATGGGACCGACAGATGCTCCCCTCTACCCCTCTTCAAAGAGAGGGGCGGAGGAGGAAAAAGAAACGAGTTTAGAAGGAACTAAGCTACTTAATGAACTATTAATAACAAAATTTAAAAAAGAAATAATGAAATA
>NW_009648349.1:0-8056 GCF_000708025.1 Charadrius vociferus
GATATATGTAAAGCCTCTTTCTCCTCCCAGTAATTCTGCAACTACAACTTTCTACATACAGGAATAGTTTTGTCCAGCACTGGAATTCTGCTATTTCTGGGATAAAACACAGTATGCTGCAGTTGCACTCAGTTTTGTGGAAAGATGTGAAGAAATATATCCTTTCCAAGCAAAATCATAGAATTACATTGCACAGGCAGAATGTAACCCCCATTTCTGGGCTCTGAATTTTAGCAATGTGGTCAGATCTGTGTTTTCACATATCACTGAGAAAATTCCAGTTCCACAAACCATAATATGTCAACTCTCTAATAGGAAATAGGTTTACTAATACATTAAGGGAACAGTGTTAGTTATTTGGACATCCTTACCACAAGCACTGCATGTTTTCTTTGGAGGGTTTGCATTAGGTAAGTTCAGTCACAGTAGCTTTTTTCATCATTGAGAAAAAGCACCCAAACAATTCCTTATGACCCATGGGCCATGAAATAGTTCATTGTTATATTCCTGTATTCACACATTCTATTTTTAAAAGCATTCAAATAATTTTAGATAATTCATTCAATGAAAAGTTTTGCTTATCTCTAGAGGAGTCTGATTACCTTTTCATTTTACAACATCTCAAAGCTCTACGCTTCCATTTTGACCACGTTTTACTCGGGTTCAATTAGTATCTCAATATAATTTGATATTAACAAACTCAGTAAGGAGTATTAATCAGCTGCCCATGGCCACTTTTATGGAAAACTAAATTAAGACTGTGGTAGAAGAACCAGTAAAACTATGTCTAGAAAAAAAACCTGCTAAAACTAGCTTAAAGTTCAAAGTACTGAGAAGAGTCATGAATAGAAGAAGAAAAGATTGGAAGATGAAATACAAAGGACATTAGTGAAGTTATAACAAAATGGACAAAGAGCTATTTTATCCTTCAGAAGAGTTGTCTGAAGTCTGGGTTTTGGTTTTATGATCCAAGCGTGATCAGGGTTGATAAGCTTTTTTGCTATTGTCTTTTCAGAAGGTCAAGTTTAGGTGGCTAGCATGCTGGTCTGGCTCTGAAAGGCATTGCTGACTGGCAAAGCCCATGTTCTTTCAGCACAGAAAAGGGATAAACACCAAGGATTGTGAAATATTATTAAGAGGAAAAGTTTCTAAGAACATGAAACCAAGAAAAAGCCATGTTTAGCTTGGCTGATAAAGATGCCCAGATAGTGTGCATCTTTCTGTGATAATAGCTATTAGTACCTGCTCTCAGGCTGTGGGCACTGGGGGAAAAGTAAAGTAGAATCAGAATCATAGAATGATTAGAGTTGGAAGGGACCTTGAAGATCATCTAGTTCCAACCCCCCTTCTATGGCCAGGGACACCTTCCTCTAGACCAGGTTGCTCAAAGCCCCATCCAACCTGGCCTTGAACACTTCCAGGGATGGGGCGTCCACAGCTTCATAGGAGAGGTGCTCCAGCCCTCTGATCATCTTCGTGGCCTCCTCTGGAGCCGCTCCAACAGGTCCATGTCCTTCTTATGTTGGGCACCCCAGAGCTGGACGCTGTACTCCAAGTGGGGTCTCATGAGAGAGGACTGGAGGGGCAGGATCACCTCCCTCGACATGCTGGCCATGCTTCTTTTGATGCAGCCCAGGATAAGATTGGCCTTTTGGGCTGCCAGTGCACATTGCCGGCTCATATTGAGCTTCTCATCCACCAACACCCCCAAGTCCTTCTCCTCAGGGCTGCTCTCAATCCATTCTCTGCCCAGCCTGCATTTGTGCTTGGGATTGCTGTGACCCATGTGCAGGACCTTGCACTTGGCCTTGTTGAACTTCATGAGGTTTTCACAGGCCCACCTCTCCAGCCTGTGCAGGTTCCTCTGGGTGGCATCCCTTCCCTCCAGCAGTGGTCCAGCAATGGTCCTCTTCCCTCCAGTAAGAGGTGAATAGCAAGAGGACCGTGGCATTGTGAATGGAATTTGGAAAGTAATTCCATAAATAAAGGATGGGAAGCTGTAGAAAGAGATTTGGACAGATGTGGTAGGAATCTAAAGAAACATTAAAGCTGATCACTTCTCTTCCCATGCTCTCTTCTTGTGAGAATCAGTGTCCCAGATGAGGGATGAGAATTCATCATTTGGGGAAAAAAGGGGGAGAGGGTTGAATCTGACACAATTCCCCTTCTGCCTCAACCCTGCAAAAACCAAGGGGCAGCACAAAAGGTAAATCAAGGTGGGCACTGGCCAAAAAAATCACTTCATCCCCTCAGAAAAGCAGAATGATTTCTTGCAGCAGAGGTCGTATGCTTTCCCCATGGAGCAGAGCACTGGCCGTGCAGTCAGCACCTTCACGAGCTCCTGACTCTCAGGATTCCTGGAACAGCTCTCGTTTTCCCCTCTGGGCACTTATGAAAGGTGACCAGTATGGACCGCACTCATTAACTGCCTCCAAGGATTTTAAGACTGATCAAACAGCTCCTTATGATTTTAATGCCGTTTCAGCTTTTATCAAATGTATGGACTGTCCTGTGGAGATGCAGATTACCACACTGAGAATTTAAACCTACTGATGACAGACTAGATTTTCTGAATTGCCTTCCACGACCCCTGAGAGGGCACCTACAGATTTCCGTGGACCTACAGACAACACTGAAAAAACCTGCTATAATCAACAGGACTGTTTGTCCAAAGCATCACATCATAGGATTGCTATACAATGTGCTGCTCTTCAGTCCTTTTCAAGTAGTACCAACATACTCTGGCTCCAAGCCTGAAAGCTAATGGGATACTCTCATGAGTAAACCTTTTCCAGACTGAGTGTACTGTGATCTTCCTGAACTCCACTCCTTTGGGGAGAAATTTCTCAAGATTGCTTGCAGACCCCTGCTTCCCTCTCTCTCTGCATCATGCTGCTGATGGCTTGGCTTTCCCATCCACTGTTGCACCAGCAACAAGTGTACAAGGACTAATCAGGAACATCTAACCTATCTCCAACTTGGCGTTGCCTTGTCTGACTAGGGGTAGCCACTAAAAGTTTCATTCCATAAGAATTTTTTTCCAATGGCTTCTTTTTAGGGTTTGGGGTTATTTTTGGTTGATGCATCTACAGTGATATTTTGCACTGAGAATTCAATTAACAATTCTTTTGATCATAAATAAACCAGAATAAAATCCAGCTCATCTTTCAAGAGCTGAATTTGTTCTCTACTGCTAATGTCATATAAATGTATTTATATTAAATCATGTATTTGACCTTCATTGTTCTCCTGTTTTCTCATTTATAAACTGCAGTTAGTAGTACTTGCTCAGCTTTGGAAAGCTGTTTGAAATATGTGGGAGAAAAGGTAAATATAACAAGGATGAATCATTTTTCAAATTATAAGACATATTTGACCATGTTCTGCCAGAAGATATTCAGTTCTTAGAGAACAGAAAAAACAGAGGTATTTCTTCTCTGTATTTTTACATGTGTTTTGTTCTGCTCAATTTCCTACATGTATATTTTACTTTTAAGGAATTTTCTCCTAATGTTACTCAGTTGGGTTTTTTTACCTTAAGCATTTATGCTCTTGATGTCATTGATTTAAAAAGCAAATGAGTGAAGGTGAGATTTCATAACATGAGAGGATGATCATTCTCCTTTTGCTTTCCCTTTTGCTGTCTCCTATCCTGAGGGGTCTGCTCATCTACTTTCCAGATACATTTTAAGCATGCTCTGATAATATTAACAAGAGGAGTTTATAGTATCTCAGAAAATTTAAGATCCAGGCACACTGCACAAGTCTACTGTAAACAGATTTATTTTTTTTTTTCCTAGAAAAAATATGAGACTGAAAAGTTTACTGTGTTGGGGCAACAGTGTATCCAGTACAATATAGTAGTGTAGCTCTCTTTGTGCCTGTGATACAATGCCTCCGGCTTAGTATAACCTCATTATGCAGTACAACAAGTTTACTGAAATTCTGGAAGCTGATAACAATAATTAAGCAATAAGACATGCCAAGTAGTATTTTATTATTCAATCCCAGAATGCCTAGGTGAGTTGTTAGGCATACCTACAACTGCTTTGAACCACCTGGAAGAATTATATTTATATATAACGTGGATACTGGTAGGGAATGATCTGATTTGCTTGCAGCTATGCAGTTATCTCATCCTAACCACCATGATAAGAGCTCATCTGCTTAGTAACTAGACTGATATTGACTTATGTAATAATGATCAGGAGTGAACATTGCTGCGGGTTTAATGACCAACAGAGATAAACTCATGGCCCAAGGCATAGAAATAGGCCATTAGTCCACAAGCACAGCCCTGAAATGCAGCTGTGGGTGTTATTGTAAACTGAGACTGACTGCAAGTATTTCAGGTTTGGATGAAGGGCCAGATCAAGGCAACATCCTTAGGTAAGCAAACGTAGGGTATGCCTAGGGAACAAGGTGTGCATGAGCTGCGTGATTTAAATGCATACTTAACATTTCATAGTGTTGCGTTAAGGGGCAAAGTAGCTTTGGCAGAAAATAAAGCCCCTTGCGTTCTAACACTCCTCACCGAGGTGGGAGGCTAGGTGCGACTAGGTTTAAATTCTGAGTGATGCCCAATTCACCACTATCAGTCCAGGCGCGTTTAATATATATTAAACTGTTACGGTTCTGGATACACTAATAGCGGACTGCGCCTTCAGCCCAGTCGTGCTCATGAACTAGCACAGACACTCTTTGGTCACGTTCAATGAGAAACCCAAACGACTCGCTGCCTACACAGTGCAGTTTATTTAAGCAACAGATACACAAGTTCTTTTGGATTGCCGGCGATAGTGACTGTCTGCAAAGCACGTGCGAATATTAAAGATGTTAGTAATATAGCTCGGTTACAAAAGCGCTAAGTTATAAAACAACTCTATAGAGATTTCTAAGTTTCCCGGGGAAGCACTCAGTATAGCCAAGTGTTCGAATCTTACCCACAAGCGTCCTTACGGGGGGGAAGAGAGGCTCAGCCCCTCGACCGATCCCAGAAGTCAAGGCAGTCTTTGATGGAGTCCTCCTCGACTTGTTCACGATGGTGTCTTCCCTAACATCCCCCCTTTCTTGGGCTATTTTTACACTATTTTTTACCTTCAAGGTGGAGTTTGAGTGACTCTAGTCATAAATACTTTCATTATGATTGGTGTAAAAATTTCTCGCCTCACATTTAAAGGTATAGTTTACAAAAAATTCAGGGCGCAGACTCAAGGAGGAGAGGTCGCACCTTGGAGGCGGGTAGCCTTTGGGATGGAGGTGTGTTTTGGTATTATAATGACATTATAATGGGCAAAGTTCACCCAAAGGATAGCATTTTGTCAAAGAATGACAGATCGTTGGCTCAGGGTAGCAAGTAGGCAGCTTATCAGTTCCATAAGGCCTTCGAGGACTCCATTTGGTCCTCAAGTTCCCCTCAGGGAAGGTCAAGGGAGGTGATTCTGCCCCTCTACTCCACTCTCGTGAGACCCCACCTGGAGGACTGCATCCAGCTCTGGAGTCCCCAACATAAGAAGAACATGGACCTGTTGAAGTGCGTCCAGAGAAGGGCCATGAGGATGATCCGAGGGCTGGAGCACCTCTCCTATGAGGAGAGGCTGAGAGAGTTGGGGCTGTTCAGCCTGGAGAAGAGAAGGCTCCGGGGAGATCTTATTGCGGCCTTCCAGTACCTAAAGGGGGCCTACAGGAGAGCTGGGGAAGGACTTTTTACTAGGGCATGTAGATTGAACAAATTGCAGACCAGACCTGGCCTATCAGCTCAATCATTCTGATTTACAAGTCAGAAGCTAAACAGATATTCTGAGTATAAAAGAAGTCAATGCTTACCTTCAACAGAATAATATCGATCTCTGAATATTTCATGCCATTTACCAGAACAGGTATCAGTCTACAAAGAAATATTAATACATGTCAAGAAGGAAGACCCAGGTAATTACAGGTCTGTCAGTCTCACTTCAGTGCCTGGTAAAATTATGGAGAAGGTCATTCTGGGAGTTATTGAAAAACACTCAAGAGACAATGCAGTTATTGGTCATAGCCAGCACGGGTTCACAAGGGGAAAGTCCTGCTTAACTAACTTAATGTCCTTTTATGACAAGGTCACCCATCTAGTTGGCCAAGGGAAGCCAGTAGATGTGGGAATTTTTTGGATTTTAGCAAAGCGTTTGATACTGTCTGTCACAGTATCCTTCTGGACAAGATGTCCAGCATACAGCTAGACAAGTCCATAATACGTTGGGTGAGCAATTGGCTGACAGGTTGGTCTCAAAGAGTTATAGTAAATGGGGTCACATCAGGCTGGCGGCCAGTCACCAGTGGGGTTCCTCAGGGCTCAATTTTAGGGCCAGTGCTCTTTAATGTTTTAATAAATGATCTGGATGCAGGAATCGAATGTACATTAAGTAAGTTTGCCGACGATACTAAACTAGGAGGAACTGTGGCCTCCCTCGAGGGTAGAGAGGCCTTACAGAGAGATCTGGATAGACTAGACAGCTGGACAATCACCAACCGTATGAAGTCTTTTAATAAGAGCAAGTGCTGAATTCTGCACCTGAGATTGGGGCAATCCTGGGTATATGTACAAATTGGGGGACGATAGTCTGGAGAGCAGCCCCATGGAAAGAGCTCTGGGGGTTTGGGTTGATGGCAAGTTGAATATGAGTCAACAGTGTGCCCTGGCAGCCAAAAGGGCCAACCGTGTCCTGGGGTGCACCAAGCACAGCATCGCTAGCCAGTTGAGGGGGTGATTGTCCCGCTCTACACCGCACTGGTGCGGTCCCACCTTGAGTATTGCGTGCAGTTTTGGGTGCCTCAATATAAGAAGGACATCAAACGATTAGAGTGTGTCCAGAGGAGGGAGACCAAGATGGTGAAAGGTCTCGAGGGCAAGACTTATGAGGAGCAGCTGAGGTCACTTGGCTTGTTCAGCTCGGAGAAGAGAAGGATGAGGGGTGCCCTCATGGCAGTCTGCACCTTCCCCAAGGGGGGCAGTGGAGGGGGAGGTGCTGATCTCCTCTCTCTGGTGACCAGCGACAGGACACGAGGAAATGGAATGAAGCTGCATTAGGGGAAGTTCAGATTGGACATCTCAGTTCTTCACTGAGGGGGCGGTCGATCGCTGGAACAGGCTCCCCAGGGAAGTGGTCACGGCACCAAGCCTGTCAGAGTTCAAAGAGCATCTGGACGATGCTCTTAGTCATATGATTTAGTTTTAGGTAGTCCTGCGAGGAGCAGGGAGGTGGACTCAATGATCTTTATGGGTCCCTTCCAACTTGAGATATTCTGTTCTATGATTCTATGAAATAAGTTTCACTGGTATCAAAACTGAAATTTAATGAAATGATGGAAGGTACCTCAAATGTGCAAACAATGACTGAATAATTCATTAGTACATCAATATCTATGCCATTGCATTTGTTCTATTAGCAGTGTCAGCTCTAGTGAAGAATAAGCACCACTGCTCTTTATCACTGTGTCATCTCAGCCACCTGACCTGGCTTTAAAAATGCTTGTCTGCAGTCTACAACCTTCAGTGTAACAGCAGCTCAGAAAAATAGACTGCTTTGGATGCAACATCCAAACACATCACACCATATTAGTCAAGGCTCTCAATGCTGTATTTATGCAGAGGAACTATTCATATTAAAAACTCTAGGTGCTATAGGCAGATATAATATTATATAACATTAAATAACATTAACCAGCACCTACAACAGGGTTTCAATCTTTGTGGGTTCCTCTCGGAAAGAAGACATGTTAATTAGAATGAGTCCAGTTTGCCCTGAAACAAACACGTTCTAAGAAAACAGGACTGATGTATTGGTTCATCCAGACAAGTACTCTGTGTTTCCGAGGAGCAGACAGGGAATTTGAACAGTCAGACCCTGGGAGGGCCTCGAGGAGTGGGAGATGAGCAAGCTAGCAGAGTGAGACCCTGGGGGTACGAGGGACATGGGATGACCAAACCAGCAGGAGGGCACAGGGGAAGGGGGGGTGTGTGAGGGACGCGGGTCCTTCGCCGGCCGGGGCAGCACGGGAAGAGGGGGCACGCGGCGGG
>NW_009648349.1:9265-9723 GCF_000708025.1 Charadrius vociferus
AGGAATGCAGCTGTGCCTATTGTGTCTAGCTTTCGGCAACGAGACTTTTCTCTTGGCTGGA
The DNA here is from genome assembly GCF_000708025.1 of Charadrius vociferus. NCBI lineage: Eukaryota > Metazoa > Chordata > Aves > Charadriiformes > Charadriidae > Charadrius > Charadrius vociferus. The sequence goes on from NW_009648349.1 coordinate 9,327, forward strand.
GAATTTTTCAGCTTTATATGCACATATATATTTCAATAAAGAAAAAGATATGGGTAATAAGGCTAATACCTGAGTGCTCAGCCTCATTATTGTCCAGCTACAGGATGCTATGACTCACTGTTTATTTGTCCTTTTCTTAAGACAGCAATACAGGAAGGTATTGCAAGTGAAATGACAGTTTTAGTTCTAGATGTGGTTTCTGATACAATAGATTGCAGTGTACATTGAGAGAGGAAAAAAGCCTTATTGCCATAATAGTGGTATGAAGCACAAAGAAAATTATAGTTCAATCCTATAGTTTGTTAAACTCAACTGGTACATGATTTTGTAACATATTTTTGTTCTGGGCTGGTGAAAGCAGAAATATCAGAAACCTGCCATTGTTAGAAGGGGGAAA
>NW_009648349.1:9755-38380 GCF_000708025.1 Charadrius vociferus
ATGTAGGTGTGGTCCAGCAGTCCAGCTAGGACTTCATTTGTCTCTATTGTTGTCTTCTCAAGTATTGTTGCTTTAGTTGGCTATTTCTCTTGATTCTTTTTTCATGACTGTGGTAAAGGGCTGCCTCATCACAGCTAATCAGCTTCACCATGACCTGTTCATCTTTATTGCTACCGTTGTCTCCTAGGGAGAACTACTGAGGGCAGATGCTTTGTCATTCAGAGCCTCTTCAGCATTGCACTTTCCTAATGCTATCTAATTTTTGGTTGTGTCAAAAGTAAATTGGCTGCATTTAATTAAATTATTAACATTTATAGAGAAAATTAATAAGACTTATGCCCTCAAGACATTTGATGTCATCCTTCTTCTGAAGAAATGGTCTTCAGTCTCTTCTTGAAGCTTCTGTTGAACAGTTGCTGCTGCATAGCTCTGTTGCTGCTACCTCTTGCCACTAAGCATAACACCCACTTAAAGTTTTAGATGTTCAGAGGGAATGCTTCGGCCTCTTTATCCATCATTTTGGATTAGAAGTCACCTCACCGCTCCTGGTGTCAGATGATCTGATTGGGATTTTGCCTGCTAGGAAAAAACCTTGATCAAATTTTGAGGTGCATTGTTCTGGATGAGTATGCTGGGAGTCTGAGGCTCTATCTGTGTGAGGCAAATATGAGCTTGACTAATCTCTTTCTCATTGGAAAGTATGCTGTAGTCTTGAAAAAATGGCTTCTTTCAACCTTTATTCTCAACAGAGCTTTAAATGCATTTAGGGTTCTTGATAACTCTGCCTCACTGTCGTCTTTGGTACATCTCCTAAGTACCATCACTGAAAAGTGTGGATTCATGTGCTGAACTGCAGCACAACGTGTCAAAGAAAACATCTGCTGAAAACACATCAGTGGTGTGATGCTACGCAACCTAGTGGAATGCAGAATCATTTCTTAATATATCATGAAGAGAGAATAGTGTGGCAAGCTGCATTTTTCAATAATTACATTTAAGATGTCACTTTGCTAAGGATGCAATCCTCCAACCCACCATCCACCAAAAAGGAGGAGGGAGTGAAGAGAAAGCTTCAAGATTTTTCCACTGATTTGGCAGATGCCACTGGGTGTGCCCTGTCTGCTGTCTGATAAGTCCTGTGTCTAGTGGCATTGCACTCCTAAGCCTGCAGAAAGAAAGAAATAGCTCCAGTTAAGTCATACTTCCAGTAGTTACTTCCATGCTGTTAATGATATACATCATTGGATTGACCTTGGATTTTAGTTCCAGAATTACCTTCATTCTACCCAAACCTGATTTGGTTATATAATGCATTATACTACATTATAATGTATATGCATAATTTTTGCATCCAGAATGCTGAATCATGCAGCTGCAGATTTGGGATAATCTATTCAAATCCCAGCTTCAGCTTCTAGGACTATTGTGTGTGTGGTGTCTAGGCTTTTTCTTTTTTGGGGGTTTACTTATTTCACATTGAATCCTGTATTTTGGACATTGCCTGGCTCAGCAGTCTGACTATGCCTAATCAGAATTTTATCCATACTGCAAATTTGGATTAATGACAAAAGCAGCTAGGAACGGATGGTGGACAGATCTTATCATTAGCAGTATTGCTGAATCATAGTCCATATTGCTTAATTGACCTTCGGAAAGCTTTGTAGTCTCCCCACACAAGCTTACTGTCAGAAGCCAGCAAGCTGTTTATCTTCTAGCTTTTTGAAGTTCATTCAATGTACTTCAGCTTTGTGATCAATGTCAGTTTACTAGTCATAGTTTTCATACATGCTGTACATGCGTGGTATTATATCTTTACTTTCTTGCTCTCAAATATTCCAACACCTGGAAAACATTAAAGCCTGCTGAGCTGTATTTGTCTGCCAAAACTAAGCTCCAAAAATGCACCATATGGCCAAGAGATTTTTGAAAAATCAGAATTAGGAGACTTACACAAGAGACTCACTACTTATGCCTCTGAACAATGATGTATAATTCAGGAAGTGGAGGTGGCTGGTTATAGTTCAGTTATTTTTCTCTTGAGTGGTTATGAAACACACAAGCGATACTGTGTTTCCAAATGTATTTAGTTTCAAATGGCAGCCACTTAATAGCTGGTAGCATATCCCAGTAAGAAGCATGCTCCTACCTTGACTGGGATGCTGACAAGGAAAAGCCCTGGATGAATTCTCCCTGAAGAGGCTTCAGGCTCTTGAAATGCAGATGTTCATATTTGCATGGAGAACCTACTCAGAGCTGCAATGGGAGACCAGCAGCACAGATCTGGTTTCTCTGCTCTTCTCCCCTCTTTCTCCTCCTCATCCTTCAGCCCTACAACATGGCTTCTGCCAGTGCGAGGCTTGACATTTTTTGCTGCCTTGAAAGGGAATAAAGCATGAGAGGCAGTGCTGACAGCAAAGTTCACAGTCTGAAATCCTGACAGAGTTACCAATAGAAGTGTTAGTGCCAGTCTCTTGGTAAGGGGTTGGCCACACACCTCTTCAGGCATCTCCTCCACCTCAAAGGTACCAAACCCCAAAGGGATTTAACTCAACAATTTCATGCAAAGACACGGTCAGGCATGTGGGGAGGGGCCACTAGACACTTCCTCACCTGCAGTCCCTTCTGCATTTGCCAGCTAATTTGTGTAAGACTAATGACATTCCTTTAGGAAAAAAAAACCAAAATCACTATAATGTTGGTGTTCAAAATTGCAACAGTGCCTGAACTTACCAGTAGTACAACTGACTACTCATTAATTTCAAAACAAAACAAGAAAACTATAGAAAAATCTTAAAAAAATGTTCTCTTCTTAATTTGTTGTGGGGGGTTTGTGTTTGTTTTTTTGGTGTGGTTTTTTTGATGTTGTGTGTTTTTTTTTTAAAATTTAGTCATCAAAATCTTATGGTAGGAAACTATAAATTTGTCTTTTGGCTGCAGTGAATTTTTTTTTTTCTGGTCAAATTTCAATCCTTAAAATGTATTATTCCAAAATATATTTTTATGATCATATATGTGTCAAGTGTCTCACTTTCGAAGTAGTTGGGGGGAAAAATGGTAGGGAATAGAGATATGATGTTTATTTTTGAAAAGAAAAAAGATCAAGCATAGCATTTTAAAATCTCAAAAGTAGATTTTTGATATTTCGTAAGTAACAGATAAATTTTAATTTAAAATATGGGATGCTTCAAAGCTTTTGAATGAAGAAGTCAGCAATTTAATACTTTGTCATAGAATGGTTTAGGTTGGAAAGGACCTTGAAGATCATCGAGTTCCAACCCCCCTGCCATGGGCAGGGACACCTCCCACTAGACCAGGTTGCCCAAGGCCACGTCCAGCCTGGCCTCGAACACCTCCAGGGATGGGCCCTCAACAACCTCTCTGGGCAACCCGTTCCAGTGTCTCACCACCCTCAGAGTGAAAAATTTCTTCCAAATGTTTGATCTGAACCTGCCCTCTTCCAGTTTATAGCCATTTCCCCTCATCCTGTCACTATGTGACCTAGTAAAAAGTCCTTCCCCAGCTCTCCTGTAGGCCCCCTTTGGGTACTGGAAGGCTGCAATAAGATCTCCCCGGAGCCTTCTCTTCTCCAGGCTGAACAGCCCCAACTCTCTCAGCCTCTCATTAATATTTAAATATTAATTTGCAACATGCTAGGTGATGCTGTCTTTTTTTTTCTCAGGGGGACAAATACAATGGTCTTGCAATAGGGTTAACGTATCCCCTGAGTGATTCACTCTTTTCAGTTTTATAAATCAGTGTATTGCTATTTTAAAGTCAACTCTGGGACATCAATAACTTCTCATAATGTGGCTACTAGGATGTGGGAACCAGCAGTCCTAAAGCAGGGGCTTTAAAGGATTGTTACCTTTTGGAAAGGCAGATTTCCTCTTGCTTGTGACTGATCCCTGTCCAGAGTGCTTCTGAGCACTCAGCACTTTGCAAAGGATAGCTGCGTGGCTTGAAAGGAAGAGAGGCTGGTTTTGGAATTTAGAAATATGCAAATAACATGCATGTAAATGAAGAAATAATCAATTAAAACTTACAGTGCTCATATATCAAGCTAGATGTGTTTTGCATTTTGAATTTTAGGAATCCGATCATGGGACACAAACTTGATTGAGTGCAACTTGGATCAAGAACTGAAACTTTTTGTGTCTCGCCATTCAGCTCGATTTTCTCCTGAAATTCGAGGTGAGTTTTTGGAAGCATTTGACAAAGTTTTGTTTTGTATGGATTTTTTTAAGAGGAGAATTAATAAATAAAAAATTATTATTAATAAATAAAAATGTATTATTAATATTAAAATAAATTAATTCTCCTTTTAAGAGGAGAATTAATTAAATAAATGGCCTACTTTCATTTGTGATTCTTTAAAATGAATACTTTTTTTCTTTCTTTTAAAATATGGCTTGAAAATTATAGTTTGTTTTAACTTTCTGACAACAGGAAATGTGTGAAGCTTTAAAATAATCAGCCTTTTAGGTTAGCTTCATGTATCTCAACCGTGATTACTTTGGCAGTAGATGTTAGTTTTAGGGCCCCATTAAAATTAAGTGAAACTCACTTTTTGACTGAACAGTTTGTTCACGTAGCACCAATCTAGTAGTCCTGGAGACTGAAGCTGTTCCTCACTGTGGTAGGTAGAACACATACAGAAAACAACCTGAAAGATTAGCTCTACAGTTTGATAGAGCCAGAAATGGTGTGATGGCTGTTGTACAAGTGTGGCTCAAGCCCCATGTTTGTCCCCGAAGGGCTTGGACTTTTCTCTCTCTTGGTATGAAAAAGCTGAGGGGTGGAGGGTCTACCTTGAGTCACATGAACTTTCTTTGGGTTGCATGAAGAAATTAGAATTTTACAGGGCTCATGAGACTAAATCTTCTCTTCTGCTGCCTTTACTTCAAGCCTGTCATTCCTTTAGAGGATTCATAAAATAAATTAAAAAACTCAAAAATTTTGTGAAGTGTAAAATTTGATTTTATTCTGAGTGTGTGGGAATCAAGTGTTTGGTAAGTTTTCTAACATCTCATTACTTCAACACAAATGCTGAGTGAATATGTGTGAAGTTCATCTTGGTTTTTTGTACAAAAATATATAGTCTTCTGCAAGGAGTATAGGTTGCTTTCACTGGTGAAATTATTGTGACCATGTGCACATTGACTAGTATAACCTAGTATTGATAAATGTTATAAATTCCAGCTTCAGGAACATCTCTTAAGTATGGTGAAAAGGGCTATAAAATGTTGTATCATACTACTGCATCACATTCCTAAGGTCAGTTGCTATACACTGTTGTCAAAGAGATCCCGATGTCTTGCTAGCATGACACCATTGACTTGATGGTCTTGAATAATGTACCAAAATGTCGCATTACTAATTCTTCCTCTTGCAGCATAGATTATAACAGATTTTGTCCATATCTCCCTATATCTATAGAGAGTAAAGCATTGCCAGATTTAAGAAAAAAATATACCTCTATGATTCTTTCCTTGGTTTGTAAAACAACAGAACCAATACAAGAATACTCAGTGTGAAGATTTAGGGTCGAGGCATGTAGTTCCTGAATTACATATAAGTAAACTCAGGCCTAGAATACATATCTTTCATTTCAATTTAAATGTCATGAAGACAATTCAACTTCTCAGTGACATCAGTTGCCTTGTTTTACAGAAAGGGTAGTCTGATAAGTGAAATTAGCAAAATTTATCTTTAAGGAATGCAATATGCAGTGCACTTCATTTTTAATATGTATGTGTGTTATTTTAAAACTTCAGGAAAAAAAAAGATCTTGTGCTTCTTGTTAAGCAAAAATATTCCAATGTGTCTAGGGTTTTTTTTGCTGCCTTGTTTAGATGATACCTCTTGATAGCATTGCATGAATTAAAATAAAGCAAATACTCTGCTTTCATATGATAAATGAAAGATTGTGCACCTCTTTTTTTTTTTCAACATAAAGATTATAGAATTCTCTGGAATTTTTCTCTAGGAATTGTATTTTTTGTTAGTTTTTTCTTGTTTGTCTAGACTTGCCTATTTAGTCTGTCATTGTGTTGAATTGCAGCTTAATTGCATGTGACTGGAATTCATCAACATCTTTATGACAAGCAGAAATGAATGTGCTTTTCAGCACTGTTCAATCTTTAAACAATAAGCTGCCAAAATCTATGTTGAAAGAGCATTAAGGGAGCCTGAAACTGGGAAATAGGGAACATCCAGGAATAAAGCTAGCCCTCTTGACCAATTTCATTTCTCAAATTTTGTGGAGAAGCCCATTGACACCTTCAGAATCCCACTGCACAAATCAGAGGACAATATTTTAGTCTCTCGTCTCTCTGTGGTTCTCTGATGTTGAATCTGCATGAAGCTCCTTTGTGTCTTCTCTACTGTTTGATAGGAAGGAGGGTTTTTTCTTGCCATTTGTTAAAATTTCAGAATGTTTGATTTCTGTTCAACAAATGTTGAATTTTGAGTGTTTAACCAGGGAAACTGGCAACATTTATACTAAAGAGAATTATAAGTACATATTCTCTTAATGGTCCCAAACTCAGAAATTCTCTGGAATTTGTGTAACTAGGTGACCTCTTGTCCAAGAAAAGTATTCATCCAAGATGATGGGATAGTCTGTGGGATTTAATTAAACAGCCTTTTTTTCAATCTTTTGAGACGGAACTCTTTGTGCGACTCAAACACAGGGACAGTTTACTCTTGAGGAAGGGTAGAGTCATTTAGTGTGTCTGCACAGCTCTTAGTATAGTGAGGTCTGACTACTGGCTGAAGCCTTTTTGATTATAATGTTTATTATGGTAATTGCAGTGCCAATTCAGTACATGCTTGTATGCTTCTCAAAGCAGCTTGAGGATACACACAGCAGCAGCAATGTAAAGGGTAGGACTCTTTCTCCAAAAGGAATCTTGGAGGAAATAGGGCCAACCCTGTCCCCATGCCATATGCCTGCACTGTCAAAGGAAAGACATGCAAGAGAATGTCTGTCAAAGCATTTATGTGTTTTCACTTGAGGAATTTCAGGTCTAATCCTTCTCCATGTGTAGTGAATAGCAATGTACATATTGATATTGCAGGGAGCATGACTGGATCCCAACACTCTTTTTGTGCTCTTTTCAAGGGAATGGATTGTCACAATGGTATTTGTGCATCATATATTCAGCTGCTGGGCAATTTATGGATGATTTATTGTTGCGTTAAAGGGCAAAGTAATTTGGCAGAAAATAAACCCCCTTGTGTTCCAGCCTGCCAGAGGGGCTGGGGGCGGCTAGGCTTAGATTCTGAGTGATTCCCAATTTCGCATTAGAAGTCCGGTCGCGTTCAATATGTGAATTGAACTATCACGATTACGGATGCACTAATAACACCATACACAATTCAATCTAGCGGTGTTCCATGAACTAGCACGGCCACACTTAAGGAGTTAAGTCATGTTCACTTTGAACCCTCACGGCTAGATTAATTAAAAGTGTAGTTTATTGAAGTTCTTTTGGATTGCCAGTGATAAAGTTATTCTCTGCAAAGCACGTGCAAATACTAAGGACGTTAGCAATACAGCCTGGCTACAAACGCGTTGTTATAAAGCAATTTCTAATAGAGATTTCTAAGTTTCCTGGGGAAGCACTCAGTATAGCCAAGTGTTCGAATCTTACCCACAAGTGTCCTTATGGGGGGGGAAGAGAGGCTCAGCCCCTCGACTGCTACCAGAAGTCAGGGGTGGTCAGCGATGGTATTTTCCTGAGTGCAATGGTATCTTCCCTGACATCCCTCCTCTCTTAAGCTATTTTTACACTATTTTTTACCTTTCAGGTGGAGCTTGAGGGACTCTAGTCATACATACTTTTGTTATGATTGGTGTAAAATTCTTTCGCTTTGCTTTTAAAGGTATAGACTACGAAAAATTCAAGGCACAGGCTCCCTGAGGAGTGGTTACACCTTGGAGGCAGGTAGCTTTTGGGATGGAGGTGTGTTTTGGGATTATAATGAGATTATAATGAGCAAAGTTCACCAAAGGATAGCATTTTGTCAAAGAATGACAGATCGTTGGCTCAGGGTAGCAATTGGGAAGCTTATCAGCTCCATAAGACCTTCAAGTTCCCATTTTATCACAGAGTTTGGCCTCAGTGTCTCCAATCCGCTCTATCCCCCACACCGTTTCTCTTAGAGTTAGCAAACCAGACTCCCCTGATGTCATCAACATCTAAGGTTGCCTAGGGAACCTTTGTGGAATGTATCCCTTGCACACCAGCTGCACTCTGCCATGAAAGTTTCTTCGATGTTGTACCTTTCTTTAAAACATGAATATAAGTTTAATTTCTAAGTCACCTCCAGCAATTATTCCACATTCATGATTCCCTGAAAAATAGGATTCAGAATGGAAATGCCAGCAGATCTTTTCAGATACCCTGTAAAGCAGCTGAGTTAGCAGACTCCTTAATAATACCAAATCTTGCACAGATGGTGTTGTCAGGTGCTGGTGAAAAACGAGTAACAGAACTTATTAACTGGTTGCCAAGAAAACAGGCAGCATGACTTAAAATGGGTACTCCAGTGCTTGCCTCTCTTTTCTCTGTCATGTACTGATGATAACTTCCATCTTATGTTAACTTCACAAGGACAAAAAATTCAAACAATGAGTTGTAACATGTACATGCTGGAAAAGGAACTGTATATCTGGTAGTGAAGCAGAGCAAGTGGAGAGTCTTGGAAAGAGCTCTGTTGAAATTGCAGCTGTTGCTACCAATCTTAATTAAAAAAAAAGTTTCAGCTGCATAAAGCTGAATATCCTGCTTCACGGAAGACCAAGTAAAAGGACTTCTAACCTGCTGTTTGGTCCCTCAGCTTCCACCTGGGGACACTTGACTGTTTCATTTGTGTGTATTCAAGTCTTTGTTTAGACTAAAATCTGTCTTATTTCAATAGCTGTGCAGTAGCTAGTCACCCCAAATCTTCCAAGAAATACTGCTCAAGTAAAGCACTGTGGCTATTTTGAATTTTAGAATCACAGAATAGTTTGATTTGGAAGGGACCTTTAAAGACCATCTAGTAGTCCAACCTCCCCTGCAATGAGCAAGGACATCTTCAACTAGATCAGGTTGCTCAGAGCCCCTGTTTTTTTTGTCCCTCATTTTGTCCTGTTGTTATAAAGAACATGTATCTGTGGAAGGCACGTTTCCTATCTGAGCAGTACCAGAAGGTCTCCTGTTGCCCATAAGTCAGCGGTTGATGACTGCACTGGCTTCAGTGAGTCTTTCTTTACTGTGCCCAAGACTTTATTTTCACCAGCTTCCATGTGGCCAGGGAAGACCTTGGCAAAATCCAAAATGTGTTTGGTGTCTCCTTGACAGCTGCTTGCATCAGCAGTGGCAGTGGGCTTGCCTCCTTCAGGCTTCCTAGAGAAGGCTCTTGTTTTTTGAAACTGCTATTACCCCAAAAAGCCTTAACAGCTTTTATTCTGAAAGTTACCATTTCAAAAGTTACAATTAAGGATCGTTAGTGTCTGGGAATTTTGGTCATGAATACCCATAACTCCACAGTTTGTCAAAATGCTGTATAGTCCTGTTGCTTTTGTCAAAGCAGATCTACACACAGTTAATATCGTGCCTAGTAGCTTGCAATGTCAGCTCATGGAGTCACTGATAAAATCCTACAGGGCATGGTTTTAGTGCTATCTTACTGAAAACTGCAGTTAATCAAAATTCATCAAGTAAGAGGACATAGGAACTTGAACAAAACTTATCACTTACAACAAAAGACAAAAAAAAAAGAACTAAGAAGTCAAGGCCAGATTTCTCAACTGGTATCTGAGCACCATCACTAAGCACCTAGGAATTAATTTAGATTAAAAGCACAAGTAGTCTGGTATGCACATTTACAGGTCACCTATAAATGTGATTCTACAGCTATTAGAGACTGTGATAGCTGGAATAGCTATTAAGTAGAGTCATTGATCGGCAGTCCTGGCTAACCGGGGAGGTCCCAGTAGACTGGAGGTTAGGAAATGTGATGCCCATTCACAAGAAGGGACAGAAGGAGGATCTGGGGAATTACAGGCCTGTCAGTCTGACCTTGGTGCTGGGGAAGGTTGTGGAACAGATCATCCTGAGTGCCATCACGCAGCATGTACAGGACAACCAGGCAATCAGGCCCAGTCAGCATAGGTTCATGAAAGGCAGGTCCTGCTTGACTAACCTGATCTCCTTCTATGACAAGCTGACCCACTTAGTGGATGAGGGAAAGTCTGTGGATGTTGTCTACTTGGACTTTAGTAAAGCCTTTGACACTGTTTCCCACAGCATTCTCCTGGAGAAATTGGCTGCTCATGGCTTGGATGGGCATACACTTCGCTGGGTATAAAACTGTCAGGATGGCCAGGCACAAAGACTGGTGGGGAATGGAGTTAAATGCAGTTGGTGGCCAGCCACAAGTGGTATTCCCCAGGGCTCAGTACTGGGGCCAGTTCTGTTTAATATCTTATTAATGATGTAGACGAGGGGATTGAGTGCATCCTCAGTAAGTTTGCGTACAACACCAAATTGGGCAGGAGTGTTGATTTGCTTAAGGATAGGAACGCTCTACAGAGAGATCTGGACAGGCTGGATCAATAGGCCAAGGCCAATGGTATGAGGTTCAACAAGGCCAAGTGCCGGGTCCTGCACTTCGGTCACACCAACCTCATGCAGTGCTTCAGGCTTGGGGCAGAGTGGCTGGAAAGCTGTCCAGTGGAAAAGGACCTGGGGGTGTTGGATGACAGCCAGCTGAATATAGGCCAGCAGTGTGCTCGTGTGGCCAAGGCGGCCAATGGCATCCTGGCCTGCATCAGGAATAGTGTGGCCAGCAGGACTAGGGAAGCGATTGTCCCCCTGTACTCGGCACTGGTGAGGCCCCACCTTGAGTACTGTGTTCAGTTTTGGGCTCCTCACTACAAGAAAGATATTGACATTCCTGAGCATGTCCAGAGAAGGGCAATGGAGCTGGTGAGGGGTCTGGAACATGAGTCTTGTGAGGAGCGGCTGAGGGAACTGGGGTTGTTCAGCCTGGAGAAAAGGAGGTTCAGGGGAGACCTTATCGCTCTCTACAGCTAACTGAAAGGAGGGTGTAGCGAGGTGGGGGTCGGTCTCTTTTCCCAGGTAAGAAGTGATAGGACAAGAGGAAATGGCTTCAAATTCTACCAGGGGAGATTTAGATTGGATGTTAGGAAATATTTCTGCACAGAAAGCACTGGCACAGGCTGCCCAGGGAAGTGGTTGAGTCCCCATCCCTGGAGGTATTTAAAAGACGGATAGACGTGGTGCTTAGGGACATGGTTTGGTGGTGGATTTGGCAGTGTTGGGTTTGCAGTGGGACTCGATGATCTTAAGGGTCTTTTCCAACCTAAGTGATTCTATGATTGTATGATTATATGATTTTGGCTCATTATATGTTGGAAGAGGTTAATTTTACTTTGCTACCAGACTTGTTTTGTGTCTTAAAGTATTTCTGTTTTGGCAGAAAGAAAGTGGAGACAGACTAGGACTTGAATAGGGAATTGAGCTCACTCATGCTGCTGCAACTGTGATTGGTGTCCCCACAGGGTGTTGCTATGAATGGTGCAAGGTTGCAGTGGTGGGGCTGCCCAGCAGTGCTGAGGTGGGGGAGCCCGGGTGTCCTCGCAAGGACAATTGGCAGAAAAGCACATGTAGCACTTGCATCCACTTGCAAGCTTTTTTTTTTTTTTTTTTTTTTGGGGGGGGTGCTAGGATTTTGGTGACTCAGGAAGGATTACAGTGCAACAGCCTATACATTTGGATACATGAATTGTCAAAGCCTTCCTTTCTTAGTACTTATCAAAGTTCCAGAGATGGGATAATAAATAAATAAAACTATCTTTTTTCAGCTAATAAATTGTTGCGCTTGTGTGACAATCATTCTGGCACTGACTTCCATTTCTGCTTTTTTAGGAACGATCTCAAAGAAAATTAGCATGAATTTACATTACTGCCAAAATACCAGTACCTATTGTTTTGCCAATCGATGGGGTCAGCAGAAAGGACACAGACACCAAGTTAAAAAGATAAGCTTATTTGACTTTAGTTAAAAGCAGCACAAAGAATCATCAAGATAATGCACCTAATCGTTACTACATAGAGTTAACTATAGCGATTAAGAAAGATTAGGAAGAAGTTTTTCACTTTGAGGGTGGTAAGGCACTGGAACAAGTTGCCCAGAGAGGTTGTTGAGGCCCCATCCCTGGAGGTGTTCAAGGCCAGGCTGGATGTGGCCTTGGGCAACCTGGTCTAGTGGGAAGTGTCCCTGCCCATGGCAGGGAGGTTGGAACTCGATGATCTTTAAGGTCCTTTCCAACCTAAACCATTCTATGATTCTATGATACATCACCAATTGCCCTGGTACTTTACATCATCCAGATCCGTGCCTCAGCTGGGGAGCCCCGTCACAGCGAAGAATCGGAGAACCGCTCCCGGCAATTAGGAAATCCTACACAGCGTGTCCACTTGTAGGTGATGTCTCCGTCTTTGCTGTGAGAGGGTCCTGCTTATATACAGTTTTAAGATACAAATCTATATGTCAAAATGCACGGAAAGACCTGGCGGATTGGCTCGCTTCACTCGGGCATGTCCAGGATCTGGCCAGGGTCCCGGGCGCATCCGAGGAGTTCCTGTCTCCTGGCTTAGGTTTAAAGGTTTCTATTTCTATCATTTGTGGTTTTCAAGGGTTGTTCGCATGGTTGTATTTCATGCGGATGTGATGCTGGTCAGGAGGTTCATTCAGAAGTCAACTTTGGTTCGAGGCTTATGGTTTAGGCCTTTTTATGTCAGTCGGTCCTTTGACTTGTGAGTGAAGATCACGACCCCTTTGGAAGAGCCCGATATGTTCGCTCTACCCGTTTGATACGATACCATACATAACAATTACATAAGGTAATAATAATGATGATAACTAACAATATTACAAGGGTATGTATCAGAAAATTCAACGCTTTGATGGCAGACAGCAAATACCCAGTAAAGATGTCCCACCAATGGTGTGCAGTCTCTTTTTCCACCTGGCTTGCTAATGACATTAGTTGATTCTTGGTGATCAGTCTGTATCAACAATCTGAAAGAGTTTTATTTTGTCATTCCAGGTGTTGTCACAAATGTTCTGATTGTTCCATGATGGTTTTCAATGGAATCAGGGATAAGCTGATTCTACTAAGATCTAAACTTTGGGGGTGCCAATACATGTTTAGTTGTTCTTCATGCGCTGAAAGAAAGGGATACAGCTGTCCATGCCCAATGAGATAGGATACATTTCTAAGGCATCCTGAAAATGGAGTAGTTAAATTATACATTCTTGTAATATTTTGATCAGCTGTTACTATACAAACATGCTTAGCACTAATTTCTACAAACATATCAAAGCTTTTAGGCAAGATTGTCCATTTACATAGATTCATGGAATGTTCCAATAAACATGGTTCGTATAGCCGTGAGCTTTGTCCACACAATATACCACTTGTGCATGTACACAAATCTAATTTATGGGTTTGATTTCTAGAGTTGATATAGTCTCCCTTCAAATGGGGCAGCCAATATTCTGGCTCAAAGGGTGGGTTTTCTCCAAAAATCACAGGCAATACTACAAATTTGCACATGACTTCCGGGTTCTTCACCTTATAGTGAACTATTTGACCAGCGCAGAATAAATCTGTGCACTGCACCGTCTGTGGGGATAATTTGACCCAGTGGGTTTGAGGAATCCATCTCCTGAAGATTTTGCTCCATAACAGCTCATTATTAACCATTAAGTCACTCTGAGCTTTGTTTCATTGCATATTGATATATAAAGTCTGCTCCCTTATAAAAACTGCTCCCTTAACAACCCGTTCATCTGTTCAATCAGTCCGGCAGCTTGTGGATAGTATGGTATATGAAAAACCCACTCAATATTTTGCTGCTCAGCATATTGTTGAACAAATTTGTTTCGAAAATGAGACCCATTGTCAGTTTGAATCTGCAATGGAATTTCATAGTACAAAATTATTATGTCTATAGTACAGATAGTACTATGGTGAGTAGCCTTCTTACAAGGATGGGCAATCAAATATCCAGAATATGTATCTACAGCAGTACAGATATATTTACACCCTCAGTCCTGGGGCAAAGGTCCAATGTAATCCATTTGCCAAATTTGCCCTGGCAATTTTCCCCTTCCCAGTTGTCCTTTCACAATATTCGGCAATGGGTGTTTGTGAGTATGTTGGCACACAGGGCATTGGGCCATTATAGTTTTGATCATATCATATCAAGTGACATTATTATGCCATGCTCTTGAGCCCACCTGTAAGTGGCTTTTTCTCCAAGATGCCCACACTTTTGGTGTGCCCATTTCGCCAAGCCTTCATGATCCTCCTTCTGAGGGAATTTCAATCCAGCTTGGGAAATCTTTGCTCGGTTGTCTGCAACAGAGTTAAAAAGTTCGTTCTAGAGTATCTGTGTTACTATGGGCATCAACATGAAACACTGTTACTTTAGTTCTTTGCACTATTTCCCAAATATCTGTCCATACTTCTTTTCCCCAGACTTCCTTGGAGTATATTTTCCAATCTTTGGCTACCCATGTTTGCAGCCAAGTAGCTAGCCCATTAGCTACTGACCAAGAATCAGTATATAAATAGCATTCTCCTAGATCTTCTTGTTTCAAAGCCATATAAGCTGCGTATAATCCATCATATTGGCTGCTTTTCCCTTCTCCCGTTGTTTCTAAAAATTTCTCTGAATGAGGATGGTAAGCTACCGCTTTCCAAAACCTCTTCCCTCCTATGTATTTAGCTGATCCATCAGTGAATCAGGCATGTTCTTTTTCAAAGGGTATTAATTGATCTAAAGTTTTTCCCCATCACACTGGGGATTCCTGTTTGACTGTAAAATTTGGGTTAATTTCTTGATCATCCGTGGGGGCAGTAGCTAGTCGCTCGTGGAGGGTAGCTACCCCACCAACTCCTACCTTGGCTCTATCCTGAATATACCATTTCCACTTTATGATACTCGATCCTTGAGCATGCCTAATCTGATGGGTTTTGGGGGAGCTTTTAACTCATTGCATAATAGGAATTTCAGGACGAAGAGCCACTTCATTTCCTATTGTAAATTGTTCTGTTTCTACCAACGCCCAATAACATGCTAACAGCTGTTTCTCAAAAGACGTATAATGGTTTCCTGCCTCTGGCAGCTTTCTTCCCCAAAAGCCCAAGGGAACCTTTTTCTTTTCCTGTTTTTTCCATGGGCTCCAATTGGCATGTAACCCATTTACTGACTGTTGCGTTAAGGGGCAAAGTAGCTTTGGCAGAAAATAAAGCCCCTTGCGTTCTAACACTCCTCACCGAGGTGGGAGGCTAGGTGCGACTAGGTTTAAATTCTGAGTGATGCCCAATTCACCACTATCAGTCCAGGCGCGTTTAATATATATTAAACTGTTACGGTTCTGGATACACTAATAGCGGACTGCGCCTTCAGCCCAGTCGTGCTCATGAACTAGCACAGACACTCTTTGGTCACGTTCAATGAGAAACCCAAACGACTCGCTGCCTACACAGTGCAGTTTATTTAAGCAACAGATACACAAGTTCTTTTGGATTGCCGGCGATAGTGACTGTCTGCAAAGCACGTGCGAATATTAAAGATGTTAGTAATATAGCTCGGTTACAAAAGCGCTAAGTTATAAAACAACTCTATAGAGATTTCTAAGTTTCCCGGGGAAGCACTCAGTATAGCCAAGTGTTCGAATCTTACCCACAAGCGTCCTTACGGGGGGGAAGAGAGGCTCAGCCCCTCGACCGATCCCAGAAGTCAAGGCAGTCTTTGATGGAGTCCTCCTCGACTTGTTCACGATGGTGTCTTCCCTAACATCCCCCCTTTCTTGGGCTATTTTTACACTATTTTTTACCTTCAAGGTGGAGTTTGAGTGACTCTAGTCATAAATACTTTCATTATGATTGGTGTAAAAATTTCTCGCCTCACATTTAAAGGTATAGTTTACAAAAAATTCAGGGCGCAGACTCAAGGAGGAGAGGTCGCACCTTGGAGGCGGGTAGCCTTTGGGATGGAGGTGTGTTTTGGTATTATAATGACATTATAATGGGCAAAGTTCACCCAAAGGATAGCATTTTGTCAAAGAATGACAGATCGTTGGCTCAGGGTAGCAAGTAGGCAGCTTATCAGTTCCATAAGGCCTTCGAGGACTCCATTTGGTCCTCAAGTTCCCCTCAGGGAAGGTCAAGGGAGGTGATTCTGCCCCTCTACTCCACTCTCGTGAGACCCCACCTGGAGGACTGCATCCAGCTCTGGAGTCCCCAACATAAGAAGAACATGGACCTGTTGAAGTGCGTCCAGAGAAGGGCCATGAGGATGATCCGAGGGCTGGAGCACCTCTCCTATGAGGAGAGGCTGAGAGAGTTGGGGCTGTTCAGCCTGGAGAAGAGAAGGCTCCGGGGAGATCTTATTGCGGCCTTCCAGTACCTAAAGGGGGCCTACAGGAGAGCCTCAAAAGCAGTCTGCTGTTCATTCCCCTATTCAAACTCATATGTTTTCCTTGTTACTTTATATAAAGGGGTCAAAATCTGTCCTAAATGGGGAATATGCTGTCGCCAGAAGCCAAAGAATCCAATAAATCTCTGCGTTTCATTCTTATTTTGTGGTACTGCAAAATCCAAAATTTTCTGTCAAACTTTAGGTAATATTTCCCAATGCCCACAATGCCATTGAATTCCTAAAAGTTTTACTGTTTTGGATGGTCCTTGAATCTTCTCAGGATTAATTTCCCAACGTTTCTGCCTCATATGGTTTTGGAAGGTTTCCTATTTTCATTTCTATTTGAGTTTGTACAGCTTCAATTTGTTTCCCTCCCAAAGCTGTAATAATTACAGGTTGTCCTTTAAATTTCTTGGGATTTCCATATATTAAGGAGGCCTCCGCTCCCATGTCAATTAGGGCTTTTACTGTTTACGAGGACTGATTTTTCCAAAATATTTGGTGCTCCACATGGGGTCATCAGTCCTTCCGTGCCCATTGCACTGGAGCTTGGCCATCATTTCATTCTTGTTTACAACACCGGACTATTTCCCTAGTTTCCTTCCATGGGTATAAGTCAGAATACGGCTCCCAATCCTTCTCCCCTGGAACAACTGATCTGCCCGCAGAGGGCCCACCGTATACAGATGTGAAGTCCCATTGAGGTTCAAGAGGAGGTGCTGTAGGCTGAATTACCCCTGGATCCTTAGATTTAGAGCTCTGCACTTTTTTGCTAAGTTTATTCAGCCCTCTCTGTTTATATATTCGCCACAGTTCATTAGTTGAAACACCATCAATTTTTTCATGAGACATGCCATCCTTTAATAAGACCGTAAACATCT
Source organism: Charadrius vociferus (assembly GCF_000708025.1). NCBI lineage: Eukaryota > Metazoa > Chordata > Aves > Charadriiformes > Charadriidae > Charadrius > Charadrius vociferus. The sequence continues at coordinate 27,148 of NW_009648349.1, forward strand.
CCTTGCGAGAAATTCTGTTCTCACTACCTTTAGGGCTGTCTCGAGTATCTCGATTTCCTGCACTTCCTCGGGGACCCCATTCTCCAAGATCGCCGAGCTGGTGTATTTTTTCTATTACATCACTAAGGGGATTTCCTGTCTCATTGATCAAGAGAGTCATGATTACATTTTTATATGCCAGGGGGGCAGTCTTAATCAATCGATTCCTATGAACGACAGTTAAGGCACCAAGCATCATTGCATCAGGGTCTCCTACAAAGATTGCCAATTTCATCCCTTCCTCCTTCATTCGTTGTACACAATCTTGCAAAGTATACCATGGACGATCTCCATTTGGCCAGTCATTTTCTGTGGGATATTTAGTATTACACCCCTGAGCTGCCAAAGCCAATAAATTTGTATCCTGACTGTTATTCCGGAATGTATCTTGCACAAAGGAATCTGAACTCAAGATCAAAAATTTCTTTGAATCCCCTTGATCTAGGGTTACCCCTGCTGCTCCCTGATTGTGCAAATGCACCATCCAAGAGAGTAGGGGTTCCCCCGGTCTCTGCTTAAATCTTTCAATTATATCATTTATTTCATGCTGAGTATAATCTTCTATCACATCCTTCCTTACATGTTGCTCATTAACATCTAATTCTAGTTTCCGTCTCCACACTGGTTTCATATCCATGACTTCATCTGAGGAATCAGCCTCATCAGAATCCGTAGAATCCCAGATATCTCCATCCCATCTATCAGTATCCCACTGGACACCTGCTTTTGTGATCACTGAATACACTTTCTTATGATTTACTCGTCCCCTTCTTTTCTTATACTGCACAACCTGTACTCCAGCTTTTTCAGCTACAGTCTGATAAGTGTCCAACTTATCAGCAAGCAACTTATTTTGGCACTGTAACATTACAATTTGATTCTGCAAATCACACACTTGTCGCTCCATGCGGGAGTATTCTAACAACAATTGTTCTTTCTGTTGGTGCTGTTTCCGATATGCCATTAGCAAAATCCATCCCCATCTTCTCAAACCCACAATTTCTTTTCCTTTTTCGAAAGGCAATTTTTGGATGCATTTTAATACATCCAGTGGTTCAGCTTCTTTCAGCCAACATTTCCATTGTTCGCATGGTCCTCTGACTTTAGCCCATTCGAGAGCCAGCGAACTATAGGGAAGGTCTTCCCATTTGGGAATTTTGGACGGAGCTGATTCATTATGCTTATATTTAAAAAGTGACATTTTGTTCAATCCTGTCCATGATGCCAATTATGTTTTGCCAATCGACGGGGTCAGCAGAAAGGACACAGACACCAAGTTAAAAAGATAAGCTTATTTGACTTTAGTTAAAAGCAGCACAAAGAATAAGCAAGATAATGCACCTAATCGTTACTACATAGGGTTAACTACAGTGATTAAGAAAGATACATCACCAATTGCCCTGGTACTTTACATCATCCAGATCCGTGCCTCAGCTGGGGAGCCCTGTCCCAATGAAGGATCGGAGAACCGCTCCCGGCAATTAGGAAATCCTACGCAGTGCGTCCACTCATGGGTGAGGTCCCTGTCTTTGCTGTGAGAGGGTCCTGCTTATATACAGTTTAAGAAACATATCTATATGTCAAAATGCATGGAAACACCTGGCGGATTGGCTCGCCTCACTCAGGCACGTCCAGGATCTGGCCAGGGTCCCGGGCGCATTTGAGGAGTTCCTGTCTCCTGGCTTAGGTTTAAAGGTTTCTATTTCTATCTTTTATGGTTTCCAAGGGTTGTTCGCATGGTTGTATTTCATGCTGATGTGATGCTGGTCAGGAGGTTCACTCAAAAGTCAACTTTGGTTCGAGGCCTATGGTTTAGGCCTTTTTATGTCACCTACTGATGCTAAGCTGTTAGCATGAATCAGCAAAATGACTGAGAGGTTATTTAAATGCCTTGTATCACAAGTACATACAATGAGTTCAATTGTCTTAGAATAGACCATATTTTATGGGAACAGGTTTTTGACCTGTGTGAGGCAGTTATCAGAGCCATAGGATTAAGTTAGTGGTGATTAACAATAGAATTTAAACTCCATTATGAAATTTGTATCCCCATTCCTCTTTATTTGAAGAATAATTCAGCACATCTAATTGTATATTCATGAGAGTTATTTTGTTAAGGGTTATTTAACAAGTACTTGCACAATAATACTTCTTAATTTGTCCCTTACAAGGCTCCTCAGTCTTTCTTTGCTAACATTTTGGCTATGTTGGATGTCTGAAACTGAAGACATAAACAATATTTTATTTTTGACCCTTGCCCAGCATCATTTACTGGTGACCTACCTCTCACCTCTTCCATCATGAATTTATAATAAATGTGTAACTAGAACATAATTACCATTTGTTCATCTAGTTTCTGGTTGTCACGGGCAACATTTTTCTCAGATGACTGTTTCTTTGTAAGATTTATCTTTTTTAATTTCCTGAATTTTCTGTTACTTTCTGCTACTGTTAATCAATGACTTGAGAGAAATATTAAATGTTTGTAATTGGACTTTATCATGAAATAAGACTTGATCCAAAGGCCACTGAAGTAACTGGATTGGGCTTTTGATCAAGCCTTAAAAGTTGGAGGAAATATTATCCAGTATTTTTAAAGTAGAACAAGGACGAAATTTTCACATAAAGAGGGAGAAAGGGAAAATTTTATCTTCTGTTTCTTGCCAGATAAAAATGGTGCTTTATTCTCATTTATTCACCTACCATTGTATTCAGTAATAGGACCAGACCCAGCCTTCGCTGGGAAGAAGAGTTTAGATGCTCCTTGTCTCTAGACTGAGTGTAATGGGGGACACATGTTCTTCCCTCTTGCCAAATGTAGTATGAGAGGTGCCACTGTAACTGCTGCCATCAGCCTCACAACAGCATGGGGAGTTCCAGTCGTCATCTACCTTGTAGAGACAAATGCAGAAAGCATTGCAAGAGATGCATTAGTGCTGGCTGCAGATCCGGGTGCTCCTGTCCATAGAGTGCTGGGAGTTTCCCATAATACCTCATAGTCCATATGAGTAGGTAGGGAAGATATGCACTTTAGTCAGTAACAGTCACAAATAGAAAGCTGGATAGTTCTGTAACAGAGACCCATGCTTTTGCATCAAACCCCCAGATGGTCCCACCAAAAAGACATGATGGGTACTTTTGGCTTGTAGTCACTGGTTGCAATCTGTTCCTAGAGTCGAGAAGAAAAGCCAGTGCTCCTGATGACCTGGGTTTGCATGCTGTCTGTGTGGGGTCTTGTGTGCAATATAGACTCATAAATGTAAGGACATGACTTTTCTGGTTCCTGGCTGTTCTACTGGTTGGAATTAGTCTGTTTATGATTCAAAACCAGTTGCTGATACAAGACAAGATTAAGTTAGAATTATATAAAAATAATAACTAATCATTGTATTCAGAAATTATTTTGTGTGAATTTCAGTATTATTTTGATGTTGCAACTTTATGTACTTTGGTACTTGAGAGCTTGTCTATAATGGTGAGATGAGTCAGTCTCCTGTGTCCCTATGTCCCCATCTTCTGCATAGCTGTATGTGGGAGATTCTGCCTATCAGAACTGTGGGAAGCTTAGGGGTTTATTTAAAAAACAAACCAACCAAAAACCCTACAAAAAAAACCCGCCAAACATAAAAACCCGTCCAAGGAGGTAAACCAAGTTCTTAGCGGTTTAATCTTAGGCTGTGTAATCTCTGAGTGACTCTAATGAGCTATGGAGACTTTCACCTGGAAGTCAACTCCCCTTGGTGGAGCTAGACAGCCTTTGGAAGCTGTCTCAATTTTATGGCAGTTCTGTAGGTCTTCTGGTGAAAAGACCAATCCCAGATTCAGCTCCCATATCTTGAGTCACAAATAAGCTTTTCTAACTCTTATAAGCTCTTTGTGGTGGATTGACCCTGGCCAGCAGCCAAGCACCCACACAGCTGCTCGCATCTTCCCCAAGAGACTAGAGAGAGCAAAAGCAAGAAAACTGATGGGTCAAGAGCTCAGATTCTAAAAGTTCATTAGACTTGGAAGATTTAAATATTTTTCAGTACTAATTAGGGTTTTGTACATTTAACATTTCCTAACAACTTTGTAAGTTTTAATCTTTCTGTCCACTTTTTCAATAATTGCATTACAGAATGCCATTCTTATATTTCAATCCACTATATATATATATATATAAGGTCTTTTGTTTGTTTTTTATTGTGCTCTATAACGTGAATTGCTGGATCAAATGAAAAACAAACCACCTTTCAACAGAACACATGGAAGACACCAAAGTCATCAAAAAGAAGTCCAAATGGAGATGTTGTATTATTTAAGTGACTCTTTAGAACTAAGGATAGGATCCTTTGCGCTGTCTCAAGTGCATAAATAGTTTGGCTGCACTGATTGTATTCCTGAAGAGTCCATACTGGGAATAGTTGCTCTGCACCTAACAGCCCTCTATACCTATTAAAGCCTGCAATTACAACAGGAATTATAATTTGTAAGGGATTATCATGTGGAAGGAGACCTTGCTGACATTCTCATTTCATGTTGAACAGGAGGATCTGATTGTATTAATCTGTTAAGAGGAGCTGTTGCCTTGGTACAGTGGGGGAAACCCATTCACTGGGCTATGATAATGAGTGTGGGTACTCCACAACTGTTTATTGACAGTAGTCACAGGAAAGAGGAGATACAAAGCATTCTGATTTCCTTAAACAGTATAGATTTACTCTTCAGTCCATTGAACAGTATAATATAACCATGCTTTAGAGATGTACTTACCTAAAAAGGTGTAGTTTTGACCACTGGATTGTTTCATGGCCTGTGTGCTCCCTCTGTAATTAAATTAGTTTAAACTAAAAGCAAATTCCAGGCCAAGGAATCAGTTTCTTGCAGAGAATCTGGAAGAAACTTAGAGATTTACTTTGTTTTACATGTCTCTACTTTTTTTAGTTTCGCACAGCATGTTATAGATTTGCAGAGTTGATGTTCTAACTTTCAGTCCATTTTGAACTTGATTCTTTTTCCCTGCTGATGTTGGACACAGCTGGGCATCTATGAAATTACCTGTGTCCTCCTGTGCTTTTCAGGCCTTCCTAAGTACTCTGAGAGTCAAATGAGATTTTAACCCAGTGCTTGCTGCTTTCCAGGGACACGATAGTTAGTGTGGTGTGTTCAGCCCAGGGCAATGTTCAGTCCTGGCATGGTAACACTTTCTCCCTTCTTGTCTTGACTTGTAGTCACAAAAAAGCAGGGATGACTTTAAAAGAAGGGGCCACTCTAAAAGGTTTTTTTTTTCGCTATCAGAAGTGAAAGAGTAGTGGTGCAAGGCAGCCCTATGTAGAGCATAGGTACCTCTACCCAGGACAGTGCAGCCCCAGACTTCAGTCCCTGGGAGCAGAATGATCACATCAGTGATGGGGTCTCTCAGAAGACCATCAGAAGGGATTATCTTCCTCATCACATCAGTATTTAGCTTTGCACTGTGTTGGCAGGGCTCTACTGCCATGTTTCAGAGACAACTTTGGTGTCTCTGCAAGGGCAGTTTTTTCATGGACAAAGCATAGATCAAAGACTTTATTCTGTGACACTGACATCTGAAACTATTTTTCTTGTTTTCCTGATTTATTTTGTTATTCCTTCAGCTTATTTTATCCTATTCCCTTCTGCTTTCCTAAAATGAGTGAAATGCCGAGTTTTGATATTAGCAGATGTTTTCAAGACTTACAGAGAAGCTTGTGTTCATCCTAGATGACACTTCCTCTTCTTTTTTTCCCTGTTGCTGTTCCTCCTGCAGTCTTCCTATATGTCACAGTAAGTCAAGGTGATTTAGTAGTAAAATGTGAATGGTACCTTGTCAGTACTGGCGCTTCCAGGCTTGCTTCCTTTTTTGGAACCATGCTGCAGCTAACAACAAAGGAATTTTTACTTTTTTAAGAGATGAGTTTAGAAAAAGCTGTGGTCAGGGATGTCTTTGCTCCCAAATGATGTTTTGTACTCATCTACTACTACTCCTGGCCTCCCTCTGCTATTAAATATGTTGGAGGCTACTTCCGGCACTTCCAACTTTTTTTTGGTCTTCCTTTTGAGCAGATTGCTGTCTTTCTGTCAGTGATTGTTACTTTAATTTAGGCAGTGATCAGATTAGATTTAGACCAAAGTCCTTTCTGAAATCCACCAAATATTACTCCCTGTAATATTCTTCCACGAAATATTAGTAATGTACTCCCCACCAGGTATTACTCCATATCTGTTACTTGCAAAGATGGGACACTCTCAGAAAATATTGGTTTAATATTAGGCCAACTGTTTTTCATTAGATAGTCTAGGTAACCTGGTTGTTGGCTAGGTGTGGACTGGGCATAATAAAAAAATCTCATCAGTAACTGAAAAAAATATAAAATGTTTTCAAACTAGCAGAGATATAGCTTCTGCCTTGCCATAGTGCTATGACAACAGTTATTATTACAGGACAACCAGATGATCAGGCCCAGTCAGCACGGGTTCATGAAGGGCACGTCCTGCTTAATGAACCTTATCTCCTTCTATGACAAGGTGACCCGCTTGGTGGACGAGGGAAAGGCTGTGGATGTTATTTACCTGGACTTCAGTAAAGCCTTCAATACTGTTCCCCACAGCATTCTCATGACAAAACTGGCTACCCAAGGCTTGGACAAGCATACGCTCTGCTGGAGCAAACACTGGCTGGATGGCCGGGCCCAGAGAGTGGCGGTGAATGGAGTTAAATCCAGTTGGCGGCCGGTCACAAGTGGTGTTCCCCAGGGCTCAATGTTGGGGCCTCTCCTGTTTAATATCTTTATTAATGATCTTGACAAGGAGATTGAGAGCAGCCTCAGTAAGTTTGCAGATGACACCAAGTTAGGTGGGAGTGCTGATCTGCTTGAAGGTAGGAGGGCTCTTCAGAGGGACCTGGATAGGCTGGATCAATGGGCTGATGCCAATAGTATGAGCTTCAACAAGGCCAAGTGCCGAGTCCTGCACTTGGGCCACAACAACCCCATGGAGTGCTACAGGCTTAGGGACGAGTGGCTGGAAAGCTGCCTGGCAGAAAAGGACCTGGGGGTGTTGGTTGACAGCTGGCTGAACATGAGCCGGTAGTGTGCCCAGACGGCCAAGAAGGCCAACGGCATCCTGGCCTGTATCAGGAATAGTGTGGCCAGCAGGACTAGGGAAGTGATTGCCCCCCTGTACTTGGCACTGGTGAGGCCCCACCTCGAGTATTGTCTTCAGTATTGGGCACCGCAGAATAAGAAGGGCATTGAGGTGTTGGAGAGGGTCCAGAGAAGGGCAACGAAGCTGGTGAGGAGTCTTGAGAATAAGTTTTATGAGGACCGACTGAGGCACTTGGGGTTGTTTAGTCTGAAGAAAAGGAGGCTGAGGGGACACCGTATTTTTGTCTTCAACTACCTGAAAGGAGGTTGTAAAGAGGTGGGTGTTGGTCTCTTCTCACAAGTTACAACCTATAGGACAAGAGGAAATGGTGTCAAGTTGCGCCAGGGGAGGTTTAGGTTAGACATCAGGAAAAACTTCTACACTGAAAGGGTTATCAATGACTAGGATAGGCTGCCCAGGGAAGTGGTTGAATCACCATCCTTGAATGTATTTAAAAGCCGTCTAGATATGGTGCTCAGGGACATGATTTAGAAGTGGACCTGGTAGAGTTAGAGAACAGTTGGACTTGATGATCTTAAAGGTCTTTTCCAGCCATAATGATTCTATGATTGCTTTGTAAGTGGAATTAATTGGACAGATATTCTCCACCAAGGTGACTATTTGTGATCAAATCACGAATTGCCTGTGTAAAGCTTGGAATCAGGCTTAATGACAGTTTCACAGCTGAGTTTGATGCTTTTGCAGATTTTAGTGTCAAAGGCTTAGACACTGAATATGTTCACCAAATATTTAAAGAAGTCTTGAGAATTATTTTTTGAGATTCTGTGAAATAAGAGGCATCATAGAAAAGTAAAAGGAATCTCAGTCTTGCAGCTCTATTAATATTTTCTCATTTTCTCTGATGTCTTAAATTATTACTATTTTCAAACATTACCCTTTTCTGCTACAAAATTAATTTGTAATAATATGAATCAGGTTCAAAACTCATTCCCAGCAAATTTTCTACATAAAATTCAGCATCATATCATGGAGTTGCAACTACTTGATTTAATAAAAAGGTGAAACAAGCAATTTAAAAAAAAAAAAAAAACAAACACCAAAACCCAACAAACTAACAACCCACATCAACCCACATGATTTTCTTACCCTTTCCCTTTTTTGGAAATAGCCTGCCATGGAATTATATTCACTCGTGCTTTTTTGCCAGTAGATGGCATTCTCAATGCCCATACTCATTGCTGTGCAGTAAACTGGTATGAATACTTCTCTACTGTTTTTAGGTCATAGTACTTAATGTGATGCATATGTTTCTATTTTGATCTGAGATCTTGCTTGGAGTTTAAATTTCAGACAATTCAAATCTGTTGACTTTGAAGGATGAATGTGAAATGAGATTAGCAAACTTCAGATCTCTCATAGAAGCAGAATATAGCTCAGGCAAGAACTCTCACAGTTTGAAGACCACAGATAGTGATCATTTATGAAAATGCTTAACAGTACATTAACTCTCCAGAGCCAGTAGGGAAAAAAGCAAAACCATTTTCCATATGGCTATATTTGTGCATAAATTAATGCATGCTGTAGATATATCTGAGGAAATACTTGTTAAATTAGCCTTACAGATCATGTATTCTTTGTATTGTCAGAATGCCCCTAACAGACCTGTGCTTCCCCTGTTTTGAAGCTGCAATAGGACCACACCAAGACATATAGTAGTGCCTCCTCTCCCTTGCTGAATTTAGAGCACAGCATGAAATAAAAGACCTGAGACCTAAGCAAGTAGACTCTGACTTACTTATCAAGTTTAGTATATCTCATTTTTCCCCCTGTCTCAATGTATGACTGTCTGTTGGGAATATAGGAATACAGTAGCATGTAGTTTGACAAAGCATTTCAGTATTGTCTACCTAAAAATACTTGTTCATACAAGTTAAATCCCAGTGTGGCCTTTTGCCTTTCTTGGGGATGGAAAAAAATATTCATGGCGTTCTAAGTGATTGTAGAACACATTATATATCCTAAATCAAGAGACCTAAAGTTTAGTTCTTAACTTTGCCCCTCAACTACATAAAGACTGTCTGTGACAGTCAAATTCAGATGTTGTAGACAAGCCTTGATCTAGATTATTCAGTTGCAGTGTCCTGGTTCCGGCAGGGATGGGGTTAATCTCCCCAGGAGCCGGCAGGGGGCAGGTATTCCATACCACGTGACCCATGCCCGGGCTATAAGAGGAGCTAGCCGGGGCGAGGAGAGGAGTTGCCACTCGGGGGCGGGCTGCGGCGGGGTGGGTCCGGTCGGTGCGCTTCGCGGCGGTACTGTAATCGCGTTTTTGTCTTTTCCTTTTGCTGTTCTGTTAAATTGCACTCTTTTAACCCACGAGTTTGGCCCTGTCATTTTCTTTTTCCACGACTGTGGGAATTGTGCGAGCGGCTGCGTGGTTCTTTGTTGCTGGCTGAGGCCAAACCACGACACAGTTGCAGAGATGTAATGACATTTAATTTTTTTTGTCTTTCTTCAGCTTCCCATCAAGGACTGCTCTGCCAAGTGTGCCAGTAGGGAATCTAATGTCAGTGATTTATGCAGCATGGTCTTCATTAGAATTCAAAATGAGGCCACCAACTCTCTTCAAATAAGCCATCAGCTAGATGTTAGAAAGTAATTACTACAGGGATCACTCAACTTGATTTGGAAATAACACAAAAGGTGAAAAGTTGAGATTCACCATTCGCCAATTTGTGTAATTCCTTCAGATTTCTGAGTTGTATTTTATAAAAAAAAAAGGAAAAAAAGTAAGGACCATTTTATGAAACTGAACATCTACATACATCTGCATGGGCAAAATCTTTTGATATACCACATTATATATTACGGCAACATTGGAGTGCTGTTGAAGAATTGCAGTTTTCTAGATCCCATCCCAGATAGTTTGAGGAAATTGGTTGTAGTTTTTAACAGGGTTCCACATAAAATGAAATGCAGCACTGCTGAGTTGCTGAGGTACCACTTGAAATAAATCTAAGCAATTCTCTTGGATGGTTTCCTTGCTAGTTTGGGCAGCGCTGGAGTTGGCTATAAATCAACTGACTTCCATTAGACCTAAACCCCTGTAGGAAGCTGAATGTTTGTGCACAGCATAAGCCAAGCTGGTGAAATATTGTCTGCCACCTCTAACAAAGCTTCATGTCAAGTGGGAATGAAATGCTTTTAAGCGCTGCTGAGTGTGGAAATGTGTGATTTATGATTACTAAAACCTTTTTACCAGTCCTAAATCCAGAAATGCTTACAGAGTAAAAGTTAAAATCCCATGGGGAGATGAAATAAATGACATTTTGATTACCCTTTGGAGCTTGGCTTAATGACTGACACAATCTTCAAATCCTGGGGGAAGTTGCAAGGAGTAGTCTCTCTTTGGCACCTCTGCTATGCCATCCCTGCCTCTGCATGACTGCTTATTTCATGGTGGAGGGTTAATTAGAAGACTTTAAGGATGAAGTTGTGGAAGAGACTGTCTCCCACATCATCCTCACAGGCAAGCTTAGGAAGTGAGATGAATGGACAGTGGGGTGGATTGAGAACTGGCTGGCAGATAGAGCTCAGAGGGTTGTGGTTAGTGGTGCAGAGTCCTGTTGGAGGTCAGTAACGAGTGGTGTCCCTCAGGGGTCACTGCTGGGTCCAGTCCTGTTCAATATATTCATCAATGACCTGGATGAAGGGATAGAGTGTACCATCAGCAAGTTTGCTGATGACACAAAACTGGGAGGGGTGGCTGACACGCCAGAAGGCTGTGCCGCCTTACAGCGTGACCTGGACAGGCTGGAGAGTTGGGCAGAGAGAAACCTCATGAAATTCAACAAGGGCAAGTGTAGGGTACTGCACCTGGGGAGGAATAACCCCATGCATCAGTACAGGTTGGGGGCTGACCTGCTGGAGAAAGGGACCTCTGTGGAAAGGGACCTGGGAGTCCTGGTGGACAACAGGATGCCCATGAGCCAGCAATGTGCCCTGGCGGCCAAGAAGGCCAATGGCATCCTGGGGTGCATCAAGAAGAGTGTGGCCAGCAGGTCGAGGGAGGTCATCCTCCCCCTCTACT
>NW_009648349.1:39504-45320 GCF_000708025.1 Charadrius vociferus
AAAGACAGGGATCTGCTGGAGACGGTCCAGCAAAGGGCTACAAAGATGATGAGGGGATTAGAACATCTCTCATATGAGGAAAGGCTGAGGGACTTGGGTCTCTTTAGTCTAGAGAAAAGAAGATCGAGGGGGGATCTTATCAATGCTTATAAATACTTAAAGGGAGGGTGCCAGGAGGATGGGAACAGTCTTTTTTCAGTGGTGCCCAGTGATTGGACGAGGGGTAACGGGCACAAACTTGAACATAGGAAGTTCCATCTTAACATGAGGAGGGACTTCTTTACTTTGAGGGTAGTGGAGCACTGGCACAGGCTGCCCAGAGAGGTGGTGGAGTCTCCCACTCTGGAGACATTCCAAACCCGCCTGGATGCCGTCCTGTGCAACTGTTGTAGGTGCCCCTGCTCAGGCAGGGGGTTGGACTAGATGATCTCCAGAGGTCCCTTCCAACCCTGACCATTCTGTGATTCTGTGAAGAGAATTTAAATTCCATCTATATGTTTTATGATCTGGTGGAGTTCATTAGCATGGAGACAGAGTTTGAGTGCCTCTTTTCCAAGAGGACTGTGACTTCCAGGCTGTCCTGGTTTGAGGTAAAACAGGACCAGTTTTGTTCAGTAACTTCGCTTCTTAACTGGGCCTCTTCTAACTACTGAAATTAACAGCATATTGTGCAGACACTTTTCACTCTCTCAGAGTGATCAGACCTATGTTTATAGCTGATGCCCAGGCATGGGATGCAGAGAGGCTCTTGCTTATACTTATCGCTATAACACTCAAGGCCAACTAACTTTTTCACACTCTGGCAGATCTGTTGTGCCTTATGGGCTTGGCCTGCATTTTCATATTAGCACAGTTTAATTAGGCAAGGAGTGAATGTCTGTTCTCTTAGACAGGTTTCCTCATTCAGAGGCCCTAGAGCCATTTAGGAAACAATTAAATCCTCTCTGGTGTGAAACAGAATATTAATAAGAATTAACACTGACAGACCATATACTCTCACTAGTTTCCGTTATGTTCCTGTACCTTGCAATTCCAATCTGATACGTAGGTTTGATAGAAGGAGTTGCATTCAGATACTGCTTCCCATTCCTTGCAGCAGCATAAGCATAAGGGGGGGAAGTAAAATGGGTCAAAACATTGGCTAAAAATAATCAAGCCCAAACAGAAATATGCAGCTGTAGAGGAATATACAACTGTTGTGCTGAGAAGAACTTTCGATAGCTTAATTCCATAAATTTATCCTGGTTATCCAAATTTGAAGTGAAAGGCGGGTATGAAGCAGTCCAGTCTTCTAAACACTCATGTGAGTAGCCAGGTTTACAGTGACTGTCCAGTAAATGTCATATGAGGAGAACTTGCATGATCAAGTCATTACTGGGTGTTTTTTTTTCTGATTTTCTTTTCCCCAAATTAATTTTAGTGTTCTGTGCAAGGGAAGTGGTTTTCCTGTGAGGGAGCATGTTGGAACAGTTGGAAGAGTATGCGAGATCTGCTCATTTGTGAGGATTCACAAAGGACCTAGAATAAGAGCCATAAATCAAAAACTTTTCAACAGAGAAAGGCAAGGTGAAAGACTTTCTGATATCAACTAATAAGAATAAATTATATAATTTGTATAGAAAACAAACGCTTTTCTTTCTAAATTTTGTGCAGTTTGGATTCATTTACATGGCTGAGTTTGCTACTCATATTATGTATATTCCTTACATATTACTTTATTTTATATATGTTTATAATACTATATATTCATATTTTAAAATTTACACTTTTCAGGTTACGTGTCTTATGAACTACACAGTAATGTAACTTTGTAGAAACGTAGCCATCTGAAAAAATGCAGTAAGGACCACCATCACCAAGTTAAAAAGTATGCCCAAACTGGCATATATGTCTTGTGAGAAACGTGCTCACTATATTGAATTTCAGTTGGGACAAATTTGGTGGAGCAAAGAATATTTATTACAGCGCTGGGAGTTACACAGGGGATTTCTCCTCCTGTGGCTCGTTTTCCCCTTTACAAACGCTTGTTTTTATTTCGTATTCCTTATACTTATTCATGTTTTTTCTTTGAAAATAATTCACATAATCAATGAGTTTTCAGAACGCAACCCACCCCCCAATTACATAGTCAATGAGTTCTTGGAACGCAACCCACCCCTGAACATGCCTCCTCCTTTCTAGTGGCGCAGGGGATATGCTTCCTCAGGGGTCTTCCTGGTGGTCATCGGAGGGAGGCTCAAAGTCTTTATCACCATGTCCTTCTTGTGGCTTCTTTATTCTTTACACTTCTGTGGTTATCTTAGCTAACTACACCACCTTTTGTTTTGCAATGGTTCGGTACTTCCAACTGTTGCTTTTGTCTGATATCCTATATCTAACACTATTCCTTTTTCAACTGCATAGCAAGCATGCACCCATCTTAGCTGAAGCCATAGCAAACACATCCATTTTAGCTGAAGCAAAATTCTTTTACTAAATTACTTATTACAGGCTGATTTGACTAGTCTGGCATACACAAACCTGCCTTCTCTTTGCTGAAATCTTCAAATATAAACTAAATTTGTAGCAAGAAAAGTCTTGTATCTGAAATTGCTTCTGTTGGAAATCAGTCAGAATTTTGCTCTTGATCCCAATGAAGGCAGTATCAGACTCAACATTATTTGTTATTCCTGTTCTCCATAGGTAAATACTGTTTTCTTAAGTTAAGAAAGAATCTTCTTGTGCATTTGTACTACTTAGAACTTTTAGTATAATTCCCTTAAAAAATTAAGCGTGCCAGACTTAAAATGTCTTGTGGTTCATATGAAAAATAGAAAAAGAATGCAACTGTAAAGCAAGACAGCAGAAGCTTCCAGTGGAAATCTAATGGCAACCTTTGCATTTCTTTGTCAACAGAAAATATTAAAACTTGCAGGATTTCTGTTCCCAAAGAAGAGGAAACACTTTAAATACTGAGTTATTTTAATCTGTGGGGAAAAAATAAAACTATATTATGTATTATGTACCTTAAGCATCCCCCAGTGTTGTTTTTTCAACTGATGATGATCCTAAAAGTGTACTTGAGTTGTATTCAGTTAATAATGGGTGGGATAAATTTCTCACCGATGCAGACACTTTGTCATTCTAATGAAGTATAATTCATGAGTGATTATAATTACAGAGTCTGTGTGTAATCAGCAAGATTTCTAAAGGGAGTGTATCACATCTAAAATAACATTTTCTGCATTGCGTAGTCTAATTTCACCTGACATTTTGCCAACCAAGGCACAAGCTTTCTGCAAGCAGCAGCAGAGTCTCTCTGGTCTCCTTTAGACAAAAGAAAGTAGAAAATTAAGTTATTATAAATTTGCTTCTAATTATGTTAATGAAATATTACATCATGTAGATCGACCTGCTGCAAATCTTAGATACTTCTTTTATTGTTTTAGTAATTTGTTCTATTTGTTATCCATGAAAAATGCTTTTGATAACCCATATTGATCATACTTGCTAATGAACCAATGCCTACAATTATTGCCCTTATATATCCTTATCTTGAGAACATATAATGTTACAGAGTTGATAATGAGCACATACAGTAGCTGAAGACACTGAATAATTTAATGAGGGTTATTTTGCCTGTTGCCAAAGTATAGGAAGATGGATGCTGCCACTGGAAAATGCTGGAGCATTTAACCTGTGGCTATGTATTTAGGGAAAAAAATTAGTTCAGCCATCCTGTTTCAGAAACAATGGTAATGCAAAATGTTTTCTCCATTATAAAGGCAGTAGGTATTTACTACCTTTTTCAGATCAATTTATTATGAAACAGCATGACACCTAGTATTGTGAATCTTAATAATGCCTGGAGGCATTCACATGAAAATTGCTCATTTAATTTTCACTGGATTACTTTTCTTATTTAAACAACAATAACAATATTACATTAAGGGTAGAGCTCCAATAGCTTGTAAGGGTCCTTTCCCAATATTCTCCACCTAATTTTGAAAGATTCATCTTTTAATGTACAGCTTCAGATTTCAAAGATCAATATTTTAGATGCATACTTTACAAGCACTTTTTTTTCCTTATGTGGAAAGCTGAATATTTGTTGCTAGTTTTATTAGTTCAACCAAAGCAAGGTGCTTGTCACCAAAGGATACAGGCCATTCTTTAGGCAAAACCTCTGTCAACCCAACTGATAGAAATAAAATGGATAATAAACACAACTTGCACTGGGTCATGATTTCTGTTGTCAAAGAAAAGGGACCCAGCACAATGCTTACTTCTATGTGATTGGAAACCAGGCATGTAAAAGACGTATACTTTGTCTTTGAGATGGATATTGCTAATGGAATTGCCTGTGAGAGCATTGTCTGCCAGATGATGAACAGATCAGCACTAACGCAGCCTCTCAAAGGCTGCAGATACCCTCCTCTAAGGCAAAGGAGGAGTGATGTCTTAGTGACTACAGCTCTCAGGGGGAGGAACAATAGGGGCTGAGGAATATATCAAGGGGAAGATCAGTGGTAAGCAGACAGACTGGATAGCTTTTACTCACCTTCTATGAAATCTCTGGATGTCCCTGATGGCTATAAAAGAATAAAATGGCAGAAATTTACTGCCATTTTACTGCATTGTTCACTAATCTACGGGCCGAAAGAATGTCTTTCAATTAATTTAGATTTGCTTATGTCAAGTTTTCCAATATTTTCATGTTAAAACACCATCAAGAAAAATATTTTTTTTTTGTGGCTGCTGCTAGCAAAAGCTTTGAGAGAGAGAGAGGGAGTTTCTGCTTCCTTTTCTGCCCTTCGATGTGCTCTTTCCAGCAAAACACCCCCAAATGACCTCCTCCTGGGGTTGGAGCTGTGGTTTGCTCAGACCTCTTGTGGTATCTGGTTACGTAGCTCTGTATCTCCTGACAGGCTCACCATTTAATGAGAATCCTAAGACGTGGTTGGCCAGAGCCCCCAGCTACCAGCTGCTTTCTTGCTCTTTCAGTGATAAGTACGGATCATAGAAGCCAGAGTTGACCCAGGCATTAAAAACAGGAGCCAAGTTTGCCCAGTACTTTTCTGCATTTTCTGATTGAACATCATCTAGGTAAGGCTGCGAGAAAAGAGTTCCAGAATCTGGATGTTATAGAAAAGACTTGGATTTGTTTCTTGTGCCAACTTTGTTTTGAGATAGTTTTTAAAACAAGACCAACCCGAAGTGCTAGACTTGGCATGTCCATCCACCCTGTAGTCAGCCCTAGAAGAGAATTGGGCTAATGATAACTGAGAAGAAAAGGAGAAGCAGTTGATGAGGATGAGAGAGACCAGAGGTAACTTTCTTTTCCTGATTATTACTCAGAGACTCACTGAGCGGGCCCTGTTCCTCACTAGGGAAAATGTTTTGTTGGTTATATCAAACTGCAATGTAACTAATATTGTTTTCATTTTACTGTTATTTGAAAAAACAACCCCCAAAAAATCTCTTGAATCTAGACCTTAAAAAAGCCTGTTATTTCCTTTATATCAGCCCAAGGGAAATCTTGCTATTTCCAAAGTAATACAGATTTTTCCCTGGAGGCAATATTTATTAATACTCTATACTGAAATTCAGACCTGGAAATTGCTTTTGTGTTCCCATGAAAAAAAAATAGTGCAGTCCATACTCCATGTTACATGTACTCTTCAAACATCATTTTCAGTTTAATCAGTACTAAAGGAGAATTCACAGAATCACAGAATTTTCAGAGTTGGAAGGGACCTCTAGAGATCATCTAGCCCAACTCCCCTGCTAAAGCAGGATTGCCCAGAGCACATTACTCAGGACTGCATCCAGGCAGG
>NW_009648349.1:45604-48773 GCF_000708025.1 Charadrius vociferus
CTGGACTCTCTCCAGCAGTTCCCTGTCCCTCTTGAACTGGGGAGCCCAGAATTGGACACAGTATTCCAGTTGTGGCCTCACCAGTGCTGAGTAGAGGGGGAGAATGACCTCCCTCGACCTACTGGTCACACTCTTCCCTATGCAGCCCAGGATACCATTGGCCTTTTTGGCAGCAAGGGCACATTGCTGGCTCATTGACAATTTACTATCTACCAGGACCCCCAAATCCTTCTCCTCAGAACTACTTCCCAGCGGGTCCACCCCTAACCTATACTGGTGCCAAATTCCTTTCTCACTGCTCCTCATCTAAGTGATATGTGTACATTACAACTTGTTACAGTGGACCTATTTACACCTGTATTTGTAAAGTGCAATTATATTTTATATATCTATAAATTTATAAACACTTAAATGCGTTACAAAGTTTTTAGGTATTCACGTGCTTCCCCAATAGATTTTGCTGGCTATTGCCAAGGTCAGAGACAAGCATGTGGTAAATCCAGATAAGCATGAAACAAGGGTGCAGAAAAAAAGTCAGAAGATCCTTTATAAGGTAATGATTTCTTTCTGATTCCCAATGTAAACAACTAAATATTCTCATTCTGATAATAAAGAGCCTATACTGATCTCGTTCCATATAACACTGGTCTCAAACTGCCGGCCTCCTACAGAATTTGCTGCTGGGACCCCAACCAGCTAAACAGCATCAGAAGCACCCCTGGTTGGAGGTAAGGAACGCCCTAAGCAATCGCAGATTATTCTTTTGTCAGGTCTGCTTGAAAAAATTTCTTCTACTGTGTGGTAACAGATGACAGCGTGCTGTACAACTTTTACCTTGGATTTCTGAAAGCAGAGGACTGAGAACTAATACCAACACAACTTAAGGGAGTGTTTCAACATTTTAATTTGTGTTGTTTTACAAGTACAAAAGAAAACTTATATACCAGCTCTTGCATACTCTTATACACGTGAATAATCCTTACTGAGCCATCCTTTGCGGGACTCCGGTCTACTCTAGTAAGTACAGCTTTTAACAGTAGCCCTATACCCTTCCATTGAACACACACATCTCTAACGTTCATAGAGGAGAGTAAAACTACAGTAAACTTGCAGCAAGAGATCAGTCCTTCATACACACACATCCTTTGTGGCTAATAATATCCTCTCAGTGCAGCCACTGCACGTACTGATAACAACACTGTCTTGACTGTCATTATCCTGATAAAAACTGCCTCTCCCAGCACTGTAGCACGCTTTAGAAAAATAAGCTTGTCCTTTAAAACATTGGCCTTAAGAGACATTTCTTCTTTCTACCAGCAATGGCATCACAGCTAGACAGAAACATACGCAGTCTCTGTGTCTTTCACCACAAGAGCACCCGTCTCATTCATCAGTGGGCCTACATTTTCCCTAGTCTTCCTTTTCCTATTGATATACTGAAAGAATCTCTTCTTATTGTCTTTAACTGCAGTGGCCAACCTGAGTTCTGATTGAGCTTTGGCCCTTCTAATTTTCCCCCTACATAGCTTTGTTATATCATGATAATCCTCATAAGATGCCAACCCCCTTTTCCAGAGAAAGTAGGCTTTCCTTTTGTTCCTGAGGTCCAGCCAAAGCTCTCTATTTAGCCAGGCTGGTCTTCTTGCCCGTCGGCTCGTTTTTCGAGCCATGGGGATGGCCTTCTCCTGTGCTTCTAAGACTACCTGCTTGAAGTAAGACCAGCCTTCCTGGCTGGTCTTTCTTTTTTTTATTTTTTCTTATAAAGCTTGCACCTTTAAAATTTTACTAGGTGAGTGGATCTTCAATACTCAGACAACCTGTATAGACTAGTCATCAGTGTAATAATATTCAAGGGTCGAGATAATTCAGTACCGTGTTTGTTTCTTTATAGTTGGGTTGGGTTTTTTGTTATCCCATTCCTTTGCTAACTGTTCCCTTCTACTATACTAACCTGATAATTAGGGAGAAATTGCAGCAAATCTTGACATGGTCACATACTTCAGAACTTTAAATGGTCAGTTTAATTACGAAGAAATCTGCATTTGTTAACAGTGTAATAAAATGCATAAATAGGTAATAAATCCCCAAGTGGGAGACCATACATGCTGCTACTAATCTTGCAAAGGAATGCTTAGTCTACATAAACAGTTAGCTGTTTATATAATTTGCATAAACAATGTAAATGCCGAAGTTGACACAAGATGCTTTGAAAAATGCTTTTAGTATTAATTTTCCTTTCCCTTCCTCTTTAGTTAAACATAAGAGATGGAAAACCAAGCCTTCCCTTTGTGCCTCATTTAAACAGATTTCCATTCAGAATTTCTGTAGAAAGAAGGCTGAGAAAATTGTCATTAATATCAGATGAACTCAGTATAGTGCATGTATTATCAAATCAAGGCCAGGTTGGACAGGACTTTGAGCAACCAGGTCTAGTAGAAGGTGTCCCTGACCATGGCAGGGGGGTTGAAACTAGATGATCTTTAAGGTCCCTTCCAACCTAAACCATTCTATGATGATTCTATGAAATATGACCGAGTGCTACTACAAACTGTTATATCTACAGATAACTCCACTGATATCACATCAGTTTTATGGCCCATGTAGTTATATGGACCACAGCTAGTCCAACCCCCCTGCCAGAGCAGGGGCACCTCCAGCAGTTGCACAGGACGGCGTCCAGGAGGGTTTGGAATGTCTCCAGAGTGGGAGACTCCCCGACCTCTCTGGGTAGCCTGTGCCAGTGCTCTACCACCCTCAAAGGAGAGAAGTTCCTCCTCATGTTAAGATGGAACTTCCTATGTTCAAGTTTGTGCCTATTACCTCTTGTCCTATCACTCGGCACCACTGAAAAAAAGACTGTTCCCATCCTCCTGGCACCTTCCCTTTAAGTATTTGTAAGCATTGATAAGATCCCCCCTCGATCTTCTTTTCTCTAGACTAAAGAGACCCAAGTGCCTCAGCCTTTCCTCAAATGAGAGATGTTCTAATCCCCTCATCATCTTTGTAGCCCTTTGCGGGACCCTGTTCTTCTTGAACTGAGGAGCCCAGAACTGGATGCAGTACTCCAGATGCAGCCTCACCAGGGCAGAGTAGAGGGGGAGGATGACCTCCCTCGACCTGCTGGCCACACTCTTCTTGATGCACCCCAGGATGCCATTGGCCTTCTTGG
>NW_009648349.1:51769-53019 GCF_000708025.1 Charadrius vociferus
GATTGAAGTCTATCTGGGCTTTAGCTTTCCTAACCTGATCCCTGGCTGCTCGGACAATTTCTCTGTATTCCTCCCAGGCTACCTGTCCTTGCTTCCACCCTCTGTAGGCTTCCTTTTTCTGTTTGAGTTTGTTCAGGAGGTCCTTGTGCATCCATGCAGGCCTCCTTGTGTTTTTGCCCAACTTCCTCTTTGTTGGGATGCATCGCTCCTGAGCTTGGAGGAGGTGATCCTTGAATATTAGCCAGCTTTCTTGGGGCCCGCTTCCCTCCAGGGCTTTATCCCACAGTAGTCTACCAAGCAGATCCCTCAGGAGGCCAAAGTCTGCTCTCTTGAAGTTTAGGGATGTGAGCTTGCTGTGTGCCCTCCTCGCTGCCCTAAGGATCTCAAACTGTATACACCAGACACAAGCATGTTAACGAAATTCCAGAAGCACGTTGAAGATAACTTCTGGTGCAAGTACTGAGGGAGCCGACTAGGAAAGGTCCTCTCCTAGATTTGTTATTTGTAAACAGAGAGGGACTTGTGGGCGAAGTGGTGATTGGTGGCTGCCTTGGTCACAGTGACCATGAAGTAGTTGAGTTTCAAATCATTGGCAATAGGAGAAAAACTGCCAGGAAAACTTTGGCCCTTTATATGGGGAGAAGAGACTTCGGGCAGCTGAAGGAACTCGTTATTAAGTTCCCCTGGGAATCTGCTTTTAAAGGTATTGGGTCCATGAATGCTGGTCACTTTTTAAGAACATCTCTTAAGAGTGCAGGAGTAATCAATGCCAAAGTGTCGGAAGTGAAGCAAGGAGGGCAGACGGCTGGCTTGGCTGAGCAAGGATCTTCTTCTGGAACTTAGATTAGAGTTCAAGCTGGCCAGCACTGTGAAGGACATCAAAAAGGGCTTTTTAAAATATGTTAACAGAAAAAGGAGGATCAGAGAAAACATTGGTACGTACTTGATGAGGATGGTCACCTCACAAATCAGGACGTAGACAAAGCGGAGACGTTTCATGCCTTCATGGCCCCTGTCTTTAAAACTGATGATGGATCCTGGGACCCCCAGAGTCCTGTGTTGGAAGACCGTGACTGTGGGGACAAAAAACTCCCAGCTGACTCTGAACTTGTTCGAGACTTGCTGCTCCAGTGGGATGTGCATAAATCTATGGGGCCCAATGGGGTTCATCGTAGGGTACTGAAAGAGATGGCTGATGTCATTGCGGGACCTCACTCCTATATTTTTCAACAGTCTTGGGAATCTGGAGA
>NW_009648350.1:0-65467 GCF_000708025.1 Charadrius vociferus
AACTTCCACCAAAAGATATCCATTGATTTGTGTAATGTTCATCAAAACCACAAAGGTCCTTTTCAGTTGTGGGGAGGGGGAGAAACGGGCTTGGGAAGAAAACTTTCAGGACCAGGACTTCCTAACCAGATACAGCGATTTTTTTCAGAATGCTGCACATTAGTAGGTACTACCACAGAGGTAACTGGGATGGCAGTAAGATGGAAAACACCACAACCCGCACGTAGCAGCACCGCGATGCCACTGAGGATACCCTGTGAGCAGCTCCTCCTGTCCTCGGGCAGCAGTGCCAACAGAGCTTTAAACTGGAAGAGGGCAGGTTTAGATTAAAATTAGGAAGAAGTTTTTCACTTTAAGGGTGGTGAGGCACTGGCACAGGTTGCCCAGAGAGGTTGTTGAGGCCCCATCCCTGGAGGTGTTCAAGGCCAGGCTGGACGTGGCCGTGGGCAACCTGGGCTGGTGGGAGGTGTCCCTGTCTATGGCAGGGGGGTTGGAACTCGATGATCTTTAAGGTCCTTTCCAACCTAAACCATTCTATGATTTACAGAGCCCGAGCCCGGGGCACACCGAGCGCAGGCTGCGGTTACAGCCTGGGCTGCCGATAGAACCCATAATAGTTAAAATTAAAGGGCCAGGTTCTCTGCTGGCTCAATTCCACAGATAGAATCTGGTTCACTGGTACTTAGCAGAGTAAACCGTCCCCTCTTGGAGTGCTCTCCCCCTATTTATTTTTGGAGGTTTTGCACAGGCGGTTCCCACTGGCACCGGCAGAAATTACCCAGAGCAATCCACCATGAACTGAAGAGAGTGCGGATCCCTCCGAGTATTGTATTTCTCAGTTTCTCATACATCCCGAGGAGAGCATAGCCGATGCACCGCAGGAAACCCAGGTGCTGAATTCATCTAACAAGCTGCTTAAAACTCTAAACAGATGTTTCTGTGTCTTCCCTGCTTCTTGAGCAGTCTGTGTGGAAGCACTAGCAGATTTACAATAGAGCAGATGCAGGAACCATACATGCTTTAATATCAAGGCCTGAGTCATTGGAAAATGGTTTATGACTACTGTGTGTGCATATAATTTGAGCAATGTGCCATAGGGATATAAGATAAACTTTGTCCGTAATGGAAATGTAGATTGACCGGGCTAGAGCCAGAGCAAAGGTAGCAAAATTCACACTGAAACGGAAAACTATACCTGTCTCGGTATGTTCCCTGCTCCTGCAATGACTCATGAAAATGTAGATTGGGTATTTAGGCTGGAACTCATCCGCTGCCCGGAGAGGTGTACAAAATAACTCATTGATTTCAGTGGATATTTTATCAGGGTCCTTAACTTTCCAGAGATTATGGAAGGATCATAGCTAGACCAGTAAACACACTGAGAGCTATTAAAGCCTGGAAAGGCTAATTCTCACTTACACTACCTCTTTTTTTATACTCCTGGGGTGGTAAAAATGTGACTTAGTGGCCACAGTTTCTGAATGCAGCATCACCATGCCCCACAGTCCCCAGGGGTCATGAAACTGGTTTGAAGAGCAGAGACGATTTAAATAAACATTCCCAGAATTACTGTATTTTCCTGGTGTTTCCTGACCCTTTAGGATTTACTACATGCAAATTTTTATGTGAACTACCACTTTTACAGGAAAAAATGAAATCTGAGATTCTAATGTGCTCAGATCCTTTCAGCTGAGCTTTGATGAGAAATACCAGTACCTGACTTCTAGGTTAGAGGAGCTGGATCCCACCTGAGATGACAACAGTCCCAATAGTTGCACTATGGCACTGGGATAAGATAGACATAGAATCTTAGAATCATAGAATGGTTTAGGTTGGAAGGGACCTTGAAGATCATCGAGCTCCACCCCCCCAGCCATAGGCAGGGACACCTCCCACCAGACCAGGTTGCCCAAGGGCACGTTCATGGGCATGTTCCAGGTGGCCCAGTGAACTGCCCTCAACATGCCTTGTTGGCTTCCTTCTTCATAAGGCTGGACCTCCTGGACTGTCAGGATTATTCAAATGCTTTAATAGCGGTTCTTAAGGCAACTAGGAGACAAGCACACTAAGATATATCAGCCAACCACAAGCCCACAACTCTAAAATGGATTTGGAGAAGCATACATTTAAAAATTGATTTCCCCCCATCCCAAACCATCCTCAGATCAAGGATGAGGCTGAGCTTTTACAATATCATCCTGATATTGTAAAAAAAACCCACAACAAAACAACAACAAAAAAGATTTCAAGAAAATTGGAGGTGAGGGTTGAATCCCAAAGACTCAAAGCTTCTGAAGGTGTGGAACACCTGAACGTGTGGTCTGCTAGATGCGCACATCCCAAATTACTGCCTCTGCTGCAAGGAACTGTAATACCACATTGACCACAAGTACCAGAGAATCCTCAAGACAAGTTTCGCAGGCATCAAACATACCGATGCCCAAGAACCACTTGTTTAATACACACACGACAGACTTATTTTCTCAGATAATGTGTAGTAATAGCCAGTTATTAATCCTTTCAAGTGTAAATTGGATTTTCTAGGTACCATAGACATCGCTGACAGGGAAGTCGCTGAAGCCTGGCACTGGAGATTGCAGGAGAAATCCTGCTCTCCCGGCAGCACAGGGGAACTCTGTCCCTGCCTCTCATGGGGACACGGTTCCACCGCTTCAGGTGAGCTGCAGAGATTTCTAAACCAACTGGTTACCTCAGGGTTACCATTCCAAAGCCTTTCTTACATCAAATATCCCAAGACATTTATAAATTTGGGAAAAGAATCACTGCAAGCGATGGAGACCTCTGCTTCTGTTAAGTGCTTATTTATACCCACGGCATTTCACATGTTGCATTTCCCAATGAAATGTGTTCCATTATTTCTGAAATATTAAACATGAAAAGCAGAGCTATAATGTATGAATTATACAGTGTTGCAAAAGCTATCATCATGTCCAGTTTTTTTGGCATTTCAACGTATAAATATTATACCAAGGAGCTTTTATACAAATGGATAATTGCCTGCAGTGCATACTTAACCTTTGTCCACTTCAGTTGACTTGGTAGTGCTACCTACGTACATCAAACATCAATTTGTCCAAATTGGCAACACAGGAAAGGCACATGGCCAAATTCCTTCTCTCCTGCGAAGCTCAACTCTAAAGGATTTGAATAGCAATGCAAACGAGAACCTGCCCTACATTCTCTGTTTGACTTTCAGTGTGTCACACGGTCCCTGACTTCTTATAGGAAATTTGATTTCAGCGATTATCAAGCACCAGAATTCCTTCATTCACACTTTTTACTCCTGACCGGGAGGCTACTCCCACCTCCTCACCTGGACAAGAAGCACGATGCCATCCCTTAGCTTTGCTGCAGCATCGCACAAGCGGTTTCACTGGAAACTCTAATGTTCAAGATCACAGAATGGTGAGAGTTGGAAGGGACCTTAAGCCAAGTATCACAACAACAGGACCAAATGCTAAACAGAAAAAATGATGTATCTCGGACGGGGAGAACAGTAAGTCTGTATAACTCTTAGATAGTGGTCCTGGGAGCAGCTCCTTAAAGGGCTGGCAGCCCATTCACTTAGGGGTTGGGAGGGCAGCTGCACGGTCTGGTTTGCTGATGTAGAGATACCCAACAACTCCATCGTATAGCTTGGCATTCACCAGGGTCAAATTAATCTCACCGCTCATAGTTATTGAAGGTCAAGTGAGCTGCCCGGGCTCCCTTTGCAGTCCGCAGAGCCCAGGGAAGCCCCACGGGGCAGTTCAACCCACCCTACAGCCACTGGGTAAACTGAACCCTGGAGGGGCCGGGCTTTCCCCATCAATTATAAAGGGACACTAAATAGCTCCTCACAGTAGGTAAGCCATTACGGACATCCTCTGGCTGTGCAGAGAGCTTTGCACAGGCAGAGAGCCTTGCTCTGCAGCCAGCCTAGAGACCCCCCCAGAGTGGCCGCAGACACAATGGAGAAAACAGGAGCCGAGAGAAAACAAACACATCTGTCCAGTATCGGTACAGCAGCGTTCAGAAGCCTCTCCGCAGACAGAGGATTTCAGTAATGTGAAGCGACCGCAGATAACTGACAGCCAGGAGAGCTCTCCTGATGCCTGAGAGCTCTTTCAGGATGGTAGTGGCATCTGCCAGAAGGCACAGAGCTCATACTCTGCCTCTCTCCTCGAAGATCACACAGTTTCCTACCAACCCCAGGTTAGCGCAGGTTTGCTCACCCGGGACACCGTTTGAGAGGCTGACGAAGGCAACGGATAAGCCCAGAACTGGCCCCGTGCCGAGGGGTGTAGCGTGGTATGGCAGGCAGCACGCTTGCCGTTACGTCTGGAGATGTTCTGCCTGTCCAAACCTCTCATGCAGAATCACTTATGTGTCTTCCCCGCTTTCGTATTCAGCAGGGAGCTGTTTCCTTCATTTAAAAGCCCGGGGAACACGCTGCCGCTGAAGCGCATCGGTGATGCAGCAGAGTTCACCTTTCTTTGGTGCCCTCTCTCGCAAGGGGAGCAATGGTGTCTTCATGGTGCCTTCCTCGGCAGGTTGAGCAGGGCCGTGCTCGCCGAGCGGCCGGCTCCTCTAGGCCGGGCATTGTAGCGTGCTCGCAGGAGTGCACGCAGAGCCTAGGGGACACTGAGCACACACCTTCAGCTCCACAGACCGCTGGTTGAGATCTACATTCCCAGTGTTATCTTTGCACTCTCCTGAAGTGCAATTACCGCCTCATTTTGCAGCTCTTTGTGGCCGTTTAATCTCTCCCATTTTGTTTCTGACATCTCCAATAATCCGACCCTGACACTCCTTATAGATACTGCAATTACAATACAGAGCAGCTCTTGACAGGATGAGTTGTATTTTGCTTCCATCCTGCAATGCTCAAGCCACCAGGCATGGCTACATGAAATGGCAAAAGAAACCATCACTGACGATTTATACGGGTCCCCAGCAGACAGTGACAGCGCTATATATCTGTCTTAGCCAATTAAGTGCCTGGAAGCTACCCAGAATAGACCAGCCGAGGTAGAATTTACACATGTTTCTGTTTTCAGCTGTGGTTTTCCCTTTCTTTCCTTATATTTAAGGTAGAGACTTTGCTGTTGCCACTCTCCTGCCTTCCCACCCCACGTCGTGCGTTCTGCAACTGGGGGAACCAGTCCTCAGGTTTCGACATGCCCGCGATGGCGGGGAGCACAGCGCAAGACATCGGAAGCAGAACAGTTCCCAAAACAGCCTTGACAAATAGGCTTTTTGCTTCAGCCATTACAGAAATGGGCTGAGGAATCAGCAATACCTTCTGACTGATCCTGAGGATAATTAATTAGCTTGCAGAAAACATCTCCACACAACACAAGGCAACATCAGATATTCTTCACTACTCTCCCAGTTCCCAATACACGCCAGGATGTGTCATATTACCCTTTTTCTTGCCAAGAAACTACAACCTCCAGGTGCTCCAGCAGAATCCAACGGGACCGTTGGCTGGCTATAAAAATGGAATGGGCCTCATGGTAACCCTGACAGCTAATGTATTAAGACTTTGCATCTTCCTTACACCATTTGCAGCAAAAACTAAGCCCAGCAAGTATATACACAGATTCGAATATAACGGGTTTCCTGATCTCTGGCGTCAGTTAATCCCCAGCTAAGGTGAGATCTCAGAAATAATTGAATCCTTCCAGAACAGCCTTGACTTGCAAGGAGGCTAAAGGATTTGGGCATTCTACTGCCATTGAGTTTGTTTATACCTTATTAATACAACGTTAATCCCACACTCTGGGAGTTGCAGTTACCTGCAGGAATCGGGAGGGATTATTTTCCCCTGCTGATGCACAACTTGCCTTTTGAGCTGCCTCCTTGTTTTTTGGCTCTCCTCCAAAGGGGTTAGCTTTAAACTCATCTTCAAACCTGGAGTAAGGCAAGACTCATCCCTACCTAATGTGTTGGGTTTGTAGCAAGACAAATTTCAGCCTTCAGCACTACCAGGCCCCGCAGAGCATCATGCTGGAGTTGACCCGGACCTTGGTACTTGCTGAGAACCAAAGGGCCTCTCTAGGAGAGGACATCACACCCTACCTTAGCCCTATTTATCCCTCTGCAAAGCCGTCCCGTGCACCAGCCAGCGCCCTCTGCACCAGGGAGCTGCCGGCAGGGGTTAAAGACACCTCCTGGAGGGGCTCAAGGAGGGATTTTCTACTGCAGCTCGGAAGAGGGAAGAGGTGTGGGGACGTGTGGCTGATGAGGAGGTGGGAGAAGAGGCAGAGCCTAACATCTGTTCCTCAGCCAAGCAGTCATGCTCTCTTCGGGTGACCTTGAACATGCGCACACTTGGAAAATCCACTCTGCAGTGAGGATAATTAAACCAACCCACCTCACAGGTGTTGGGGAGGCTTCTCCTCCAGAGTGATTTGTGACTGTCATAGCACAGCGTACGTGCAACGAGGGAGTAGGGTTTGTGTAAAAGGAGCTCAGCTGAGATCAGCACCTCCAGTGCCCCATCCAGGCGAAGGCTGAGGGACCGTGCCTGCCTTCGGGAACAGCTAATCTAAGACAACAAGGCTCCTGGTGAACAGAAAAAGAAACCGATTACCCTACCTGTATCTTAACAGATGCAGCGACATTAGGGTGATCATTTTTTCTTTTGTAGTGGTAAGTGTAGCAGTGTACTTGTCTACGCTCCTTAAAATCAGGCTAAGTATTATTTTTAAGGACCTAATGAGTAGATACTTGTGGCATATGCTGAAGATGCAACGAAGGTATAGAGCTAGTGAGTACTAAGGAAACCTCACAAGACCACATTAATCTTCAGAAGGGATGTCTGTACACTGGATGTATTTGTTGCCAATATTATGACTGGACTAGTTATACCAGTGTGAAGTTTGCTTTCTTCTCACCCTCATTATAGTTCAACAAACTAATCCCTTTATTGATGATATAATGTGCACCCCTGTGCTAACAAATTATTTACTGTGTGCAATTGATTTCCGCTGCTGTAATCACTGCACACAAATATCTTCTGTATCATTGCTCTGTAGAAAAATACGCTTTCCAGCAAGATTATATAGAGTAATAGTGTGATTATTCAGCTTCCATAAAGTTATCTATCTGCTTAACCTCTGTGCAGCCTTTACAGCAGGTTTATACAGATTTGCTTCAGAAATTTATCCACCTACACTTTGTAAAACACCTTGTTAAACCACCTTCCATCTCAGCCTGAGGATGAACTTCCAACTACTTCACACAGAGGGCTGTGTCTAAGAGTAATTGCTTAATTTAGGAGAGCCAGCCAGCTTCCCTTTTTAATGATATTACTCTTCCAAAGTGAATTTCACAGAGGTAAAAGTCTCAAATCAGCAGCTCTGTGGACTGGACTCCTCACCTGAATACAAACCTGGTAAAAGGAACAGCACAGGTTTCCTCTGTGACTGAAATCTGTGCTCAGTTAAAGGCATTTGCCCCCTACACCAACTCAGATCTCAAGTTTTATACTGGGAGGATGGACAAGGTGTGCAAGTTAATGAGTCACTGCACCTACAGGCTCTTGTCCGCTAGGACCGTGTCAGTGCTCCCAACTGCGCTGACTCCACAGCCCTTTCAGATGCTTTTGTCCTGCTGCCTCCCAAGAAAGTTGGGTACTCCCAACTTGCTGGTCAATATTTGGTCCAAGGGGAGAATTAAAGGAAATAAGCAGCACCGGGTTTGAAGTGATGGCAACCAACCACTGACACAGCATCCCTTGCACAGTGTCTGAGCTCACCTGCTTCGCCAGCTCCACAACGATTCTAGATCAACAAAGGTTTGCTGGTAGGAAGCATTTCTCACTAGCTCCCAAGCAGAGAGGTGGATGGTATCAGCTTCCTAACCCCGCTGGAAGCCCGGCTCTCAGGGCTGCTCAGAACGGCTTCACCAGCGCCACAGAGCAAAGAGGCAGCTGCTCCCACGGCACATTTCTAGAGATCTCGGAGGATCAGCACCTCAACCGGCAGTGTCAGCACAGACAGGATGGTTTACTGCAGCTGAGGATCCAGCGCCTGTTGTTTATCCTGCTCTATAAAACTGTCTTGTAAAGGTCGTTATTTGTCCTGCTTGTGTTTGTCACGAGGCCATTTTGCTCCGGTGTTTTCAGATATGGCTGATAAGCACTCGTGCCTGAAATGTTTCACATTCACAGCCCTACTAGATATTCCAAGGTAGAACAGTTACACACCAATCAAAAGGAAATGCCTTTCAATCACAAGAAGAGAAATGTTTCTGCTGCATTATGCACAATTACGTGCTCAACTGTTATGAATAACTCTGAAGCTGCTGCTCCAAGACTATTGCAACCATACGTGCTGTTCGCTCAGCCGCTTTCTGCTCTCTTCTCAGAAAGGGAAGAGCAGAAGAACCAGTTTCACCCTTCACCATTGCAGAAACAGCCATTATTTAAATCAGCTACTGCCAGAAGGATGATTTGGGCCCTGTATAAATGTAAAATATAAACCATCAATTCACCTCTGAGGTATCAAACTGAATCTGAGCCAGGATCGCACACACCCATCAAGTCTCACCATTCAAAACACACTCAGAATCCTACAGAACACAAGCTGTCTCTACTCATCACAAAGCTGTCTCAGAAAAATCTCCCCTTTTCCTGATGCAAAGTTGTCTGCCACTGGTAACTCTACAGCTAACGGTGCCTGGGATGCCCCGCTGTGACACCCAAAGCAGCCGTTCAGGAGAGGAGTCACCAGCTGATTAGCACCTCCCCTGTGCAAGGCAGCCCAGTTGATAAAGATCTCATTCATTTCTGGTTTGCCGGGGCTTGGTGCTGAGCTGAGAGCGAAGCCTGAACACATCACCTGGCTGACCCCTCTCCTACCATGTGTACAACTGGTCCAGAGTCAGCCAGCAAAGCAAAAATAGCAAAACCCTACCTACCTGCAGGTTTTTTAGGTGAAATTAGCTCATTATGGCTGCACTGAGTAGGGGAAGGATGGCACCAGGCACTGTACTGGCAGGTCCGAGCGGGTGGCGACACCCGTCAAGGGGAGTGACAAGTGGGGGAAAGGTTGGGTCCAGGAGGCTCTGCACACCTCGTGTTCTGGCTGCAGCATCACCAGGTGAACGCAGCCACCGGGGTCAGACGGAGCAAAGCCCTTGAGCACAAGTCTCAGCTCATCCTAGCTCACCATGGGTGCTCCAGCACGCGCTTCTCTCCGAGCTCACCACTAAGCCCTCAGATCCTCATGCAGCGAGAACTGAACACACACGTCCTTCCTGATCAGCCCTCTCAACAGAGGTAAGAGCAACCCGCAATGGTGGGGGGAAAAAAAGGCCATTTTCCTCTTTTATACACATGGATGAGGAGGTGGTGCAATTAACTCTGCTTGGAAAAAACAGGGTTTTCAGTGAGGAATGTTGGTTTTACTTCTAATTTTAAGATGTTAAATGATGCATTTAGGACAGTGGTATGTACCTGGTGAGTGATGCACACATGCTCACATACTCTGTTTGTCTGACAAAGGAAACCATCAATAATTGCTGAGCCTGCAAGCGCGGATTGTATCTTGAAAGGAACTCAGAGACCTCGAGAGCACTAAGGAAAATAAAACTCAACTGGGAAAGACAGTAACCTGACAGTTTTCCCATCCAAAGATGTCTCTCACACTCTTAATTGCACAGATTGCTTCTGATTACATCAGGTAGCACCAGGAAGTAGGTTACTCTGCAGAAAGAGGTGACAAAATAAGAAGAATTCAAACCACGCTATCTTTGATCTAGACTCTGGTTCATCAAGACTTTCATTTCTGACAAAACCAGAAAAATCTGCATCATCACACGGCAACGCCACCACCAGTGCGACCACTTCATCCACACTGGTCCCTGCCTCAGGCCCTGCTGCTCCTCTTGTGCATGACAATGATGACCAAACTGGAAAGCTAGTGTACAAAATATAGCAAAAAATTTACCGGTTAAACCAGGAGGAGCTGCAGGGTTGTTATTCCTCTGAGGGATGGGTGGAGAAAGCAAGAACATGATATAAAAACCACATTATGTGCTAAGTCCTGAGAAAGAACATGGCCTTCATACAACTTCAGATTTGAAAATCAGTCAGCCAGGCTGGGATGAATTTAGGAAAAAGGTATGTGCTTACCTGGGACAAGCAAAGACACAGCCAGCTTCCTCCCCTGCCATCGGCACAGACAAGCACGAGGGTGTGCTGGGGGAAGGTCAGGTTGGTGATATGGGCACAACTCTATTTTGTTTGTTCCGGCAAAGATGGCTATTCACCATGGGAGTACACCTCTTGGTAAATATTCCTGGAAAGAAATAACAAAGAGACACAGAGAAGGCATCTGGCTTTCCTTTTACAGCCAGTGAAATTACACCCAGGCTGGAAAACAATGCCCTGAACTCACAGCGAAAGAGCACCTCGACTTGCGTCACGGCTGTAAGAGGTGTGTCGGGATGTTCCCACTTCTTCAGGACATGAGCTGAGCATATGAGACAGAAATGGGCCTAAAAGTCTGAAAAGCCAGAGGCACCAGCAGCGTGCACAGCCTGCCTGGCATTACCACAGGCAACAGCCTATTTGACTAAGGCTTCTCCACATGAGCCATAAGCTCAGGGGCTTCAGTAAGCGGGTGCCCTCCTTGGGGCACATTTGAGAAAGCTCATTTTCACACAGCACCTTGGGAAATGGAGAGAATTCAGTTAATGCTTTTCTTTTTTCCTTTTTCCCTTCTCTGTCTTTGTCTTTTTTTTTTTCTTCTCCTAACTTGCTGCAATTTCTGAGAACAGCGGCAGTCAAAGGCATCAAACACTCACCCTTTCGGGGCCAAGCCTTTCTCCCCAGCACTCCCCTGCAGCAGGCGGCGGATGGCATTTATAGTTACTTAGCTGACATATCTTGTATGATTAACACTTAAGGAGGGTCTGTTTTCTAGTTCAAATAGAAGTTCAAGTATGTTGTCAACTCCTTTTTTTGTTTTAATTCCACACCAGCCCTACAAAACCACTCAAATCAAAAGCAACCTCGCGCACTGCCTCCCTGGCACACAGACCTCACCCCGCACCTCTTCCAATGACGAAATCTAAATGACTTCCAGGGACTACAACCTTTTCTAAAGAAAGATTATTCCCCGCCCCCCTCTAGAGGCAAGGTAGGACATACCTTGCCTCTTATCAGTACTTATAAATTCTTATCAATACTTATAAATCCTCAAAGGCAGGGTGCCAGGGGGATGGGAACAGTCTTTTGTCAGTGGTGCCCAGTGACAGGACAAGAGGGAACGGGCACAAACGTGACCATGGGCAGTTCCATCTCCACCTGAGGAGGGCCTTCTCTGCTGTGAGGGCGGCAGAGCAGTGGCACAGGCTGCCCAGAGAGGTGGGGGAGTCTCCCCCTCTGGAGCCATCCCAAACCCGCCTGGACGCCGTCCTGTGCCACTGCTGGAGGTGCCCCTGCTCTGGCGGGGGGTGGGATGGGGGAGCTCCAGAGGGCCCTTCCAGCCCTCACCAGTCTGGGATTCTGTGATACCCAGACGAACAACCCCAACGTCAGATAGAAAAGCAAGTTGAACAGACACCGAAAGCACCAAGAGGCTGGAAAGATTTGATTTTTGATCCTGCTGCATCTAAATCCCTTTTGGTGTTCAGATTTGCATAGGAGTTTCTGAGGAAGTACCACTGGAAAGTGGCTTATGAACAGCAGAAAGTCACGGGATCAGATAAAAACCATCCACAGGCGCACGTGGAAGGGAAGAGGGGGCTGCCTGGGATAAAGGAGGAAATGAAAACTGTGGAATATGAAATTATATCCAGTGTCCTGCATGATTCCAGGGCTCCCAAGTTAAAGGCAATGAATAAATAAGAGAAATTCAAACCCAAGCAAATCTCTAGGATGAGACAAAATTCATTCCAGGGTGTTAGAGCAGATTTGAGGAAGGAAATGTGTGTGCCAACAGCAATTACTATGGAGAACTCGCTGAGCACAAGTCTAGAAGACTGGAAAATTGGAAAATAACAAACCAAATGTGGTATCAATATGCAAAAAATGAGAGCAAGCCCGGCACAGGAAATTACAGCGCTATCAGCTTAATATTCATTACATATAGGAAAACGCGAGGTCCCCATTGTATACAAGAGTGTAATTAAATCAAGGGGTTCTGCTGAAATCAACTGCTTGTGATGTTTATGAATTAGCAGCAGATTCAAAATGCAGCCGCAGCCTCAGCATTCAGCCCGAGGCCCGGTATTATTTGTTACAATCTATAAACCAGCCCTGGTGAGAAGTTTTCTCCTAGATAGTGTAAATTTAAAATCTCTTGCTCAGAGGTTTGGGGTTTTGTTTTTGGTTTTTTGGGTTTTTTTTTTTGCTTTGCATGTGATTCAATGCTGAGGAGGATCAGCACAAACAGGACATCTGAGGACAGGGTCTGGGGGAAAATGTAATGGGCCGATTTACTGATTAGTGCTTCCCTGTTCGGTGTTTAGAGCAACGGCAGTGAAACATGTCTCTTATTGCTCCTGCTTCTGCCCCCGTTTCTCCACGGCAGTAACATCTGCAGCTATCCACATGTTTCCTTCCGGTGCCGGGAAGCAGTGCCAGACATTCATTACCTTTCAAGGGGTTGTCGCTCGATGCCTACGGAAACACCTTCTTCCACTTCTCCTGCTGCACTCCCACTCCAGGGCCTGTAAAGTTGCACCGGGGTTTTACCTTCAAAGCCAGTGCCAAGCTTCGCAAGAGGAGCGAGGGCAACGCTGCCCATCCCAGGCTTGTCCGCTGAACCAGCAAGGCTCTGGAGGTCCCATCAGAGGCCAGAGCCACGAGGGTTTATATCAAGACCTCCATCGCTGGGCAAGCGGCTTCAGTAAACTCTGAATCGGCATCCCAAGCCCTGGGAAATACCAAGGATGCGGCTCAGCATTCAGATGAGCTAAATGTGTTCGGTCAGGCCAGATGCCCCGAGTGATGTACATGACTCCGAACCTGCCGCTCCTCTGCAAGGAACACATAGAAACGTTCATAAATATTTCAAAAGCTCCTACAATGCACCCAGCTTTCAGAAATGCATTCCACAATACTTTATTACCCTTAATAACCTCCAAGAAAAATTATGAATGAACACAAAGAGCCCATTTGAAGTGTGCAGTTGCAAATACCAGACAGGATTTTGAAACACAGCAAGCAGTGCCAGAGAGAAAATACGAGTCTCTTCGCTTTCATCACAAGTTTCTTATATCAATGAAACATATGGAGAAATTACGCAGAACCTTACTGTGTTTTTTAACTCAAAGTGAGATCTTTGAGGAAATATCCTCTTTGAATCTCTGTATTTACACCATCAACACTGGATAAAGCAGCTTGCCGCTCGTTTATAATGAGTTAAAATGAGAACCCCACAATAGCCCAAACCTGGAAAGGTTTTAAAATACTGATCCGGATTCCAAGCCCCTTTTTGACATTTAGTTCTATCCCCGACTTTTCCCCCAAAACCTGGCAATACGGAGTAAAAAGGAAATCTATTGAATGCAACAGTCAATTCTGTACTTGCTGGCTGTCTTCTGGCAAGAGAACTTGGGTCTTTTTAAACCTTTTTCTTTTTGACTCGGCTTTTAAAGAACATTTTAAAGCACATTCTGAATCCCACCGCTGATTTCAGAGACACCTGAGAAAAGAATGAAGGCGCGAAAGAAACGTGTGCGTGTATGTATTTTTATATATATATAATTTAGGGTTTCAGGAAAGCGAGCAGCTGGGTGGGCAAGCTGCCTCGACAGAGCAGTGACCCACTGCAGGAGGGAAAGGCCAGTGCCTCGGCGGGACCCGGGGGGTACCAGAAGTCACGTCCCTCAGCCGGCGGCTCTGGGAATCGCACACTATTTGCGCGTATTGGTTTGCGCGTCCCCTTCGCCCGCACAGGGGTGTGGAGCCGGTATCGCAACAGGCTGCCAAGAGGACGACCAGAGGGGAGCGGTGTGCTCAGGGGAGCGCTGTAGACTAAGCGCGCCGGGGTGGGAGGCAGCAGATTGTGCTCTTCTAACCAAAGACCTGAGAGTCGATGCTAAATCTGTTTGTCCTACTCACCTTCAGCAACATTAATAGGTCAGACATCACCCGTGGAGAGCCAGCCAGTCCCTCGGCGGCTTATATGGATTTTGCGGATTGCCAGGGTGTAACGAGGCTCCGGTGCGAGCGGCAGAGTAAGAGCTGAGCCACAGTGCCCTCCGCGCGCGCACCGACCGGGAACCGAGAGAAAGCGATGGCAGCGCGTCCTGGCCAGAGGTCAGCACGACCGGCTACAAGGGCAGGCAGAAAAGCCCACAAGTGAAGAAAGCACCATTGCTCGTGGTCACTTGTAGGTACGGAGGGGTCTCCGAGGGGCTCGGCCCTGCTCCGGCTCCCCTCCTCCCGGCAAAGCCCGAGACTGAGGCACCGAGGGCGGTTTTGGCAGCAGCTCGTACAGTGCTGACGGAACACAGTTTAGTTAAAATTCACCTGACAAGGAGGAAATGAAAAATCCTCAAGGCCACAAATTAAAAATTGTGACTTGATGGAACAACAATTTATAAATAGAAAGAACTATTTCCTGCAGAGATCCTGTGGACTGAGTATTGGAAACTAATTAGTAGACTGAATCACCATAAAAAATGCTGTTTTCCTGTTACTCACGACAAGATATTACTTTTCTAGCACTTTTCCAGCACTTTTCCTTTGGCACTGGTGATCAACATAACCCTGTGGGTGCTCCAAAGCCCCATTTCTCTCCTATTCCAATAAAGCACAGTAAGGTAACGGACAAAAGTCATCATCAGCCATCCCTGCTATAGCACCAGGAGCTGCATACTGTCTTTTCCCCCCAAATTATATGACCACAGAGCAGGAGGGTGGGAGCGCACCTAAAATGCTTTGCTAAAAAACCCAGCTCCATCCAAGAGAACTTCGAAGCAGAGACTTTCTCACTAAATTCATGATGAAAATTAAAAAAAAAAAAAAAAAAAGACTAGCAGCCAGCCCAAGCAGACTTTTGCACAGCCCATGCAGAGATGGGAACCTCAGGGTTCCCAGCCCGGGGACAAAAAGTGGAAGTGAACGCTGTGCAGACAGCCAACACGCAGCCTGGCCATCACTCACGTGTCATTTGAACTGCTCGAGTGGGATCTGTCTCCGTAAAGTCTTGGCTTCAGCTAGCGGAGAAATCAACTCCAGTGTCAGTACCGTAGTGCCACAATACATTCAAGAAGCAAAAAATCATCACAAAATAAAGTTCTCGGAGCAGTTAAGGCCCTAATTTGCAGATTGCAGAGCCCTTTCCCCAATGGCTCCATACCCTCAAGAGCACACGAGCAAAAAGCGTCTCTCGCTCCTGCTCCTCAGCAAAAGCCACGTTCCCAAGTGGCTGCAACACGGATGGGTCTTCCTGGAGCAACTGTGGCTGAATTGTCCAGCTGCTTCTTATCTCTGAGGACAGGCAAAAAGCATGACCCACACTGCAGCCCTCCCCACGCACTGGTGGGAACAGCCCTGGGACAACTCACAGAGCAACTGGGAACCAGAGAAAACCTTCAGAGAAAGGGGGGGAGGGCTGCAGAGCTCTTCGGACCAGGCTGCAACGGACTACGTGGCCGGTCTCAATGCTGACATCTCTTCAGGCATCCTCGTCTAGCTGTGACCTTGGGCTGTCTCCAGGAGCCATCGCACCACTGCCCCAGGTCACCATCCGCTCCAGTGAGCCAGCTAAGCAACACAGTTCTCCTAATTTCCTGCAGAAATCGGTGTGATGAGATACAACATAGTCCTACAAAACACCCCAGTTGAGCATAAGGCTGTTCAGAGAAGGCAGTGTTCTTTTATTACCAAATTAACTTTAAAAAACCCCAACCATTTCACTTTCCACATCAAAGATAATAATCTCCATGTAAAAGAGAGGGCTGATGAAAAAAGAGGTACTTAGAAAACACATTTTAAAATTTAAAACACTACTAGCACTGATTCTTCTTGCTTGTAAAGAACTCTGGCTTTTTGTCTTATAAAGTACTCCGAGATCTCATTTGCAAAGTACCACTGCTAGCTACTCTGGTTTTTTGCTGGCTGCTCACTTACTCTTTGGGGATTTCATATTCTTCTAAATTTTGTAAATGGCCACTAAAGTGGAGATGAACATTATAAAATACGTTTCAATCACCCTCACAATTTAGACTAATTCATTGGCAACCGTACAAAATGCTATTTACAAGGTACTTCCATCAGCTGGTATCTGGCATTAAGTATTTTGAATCAATCTACCATCATTTTCATCTCTTATTTTTCATACAAGGGAAATTATTGATCGAAGCTTTTCAGCCTCATTTAATATACTGGAATAGGCTTTAAATTTTCCCATGTAAACCTCAGTGGAGATTAGCAACTCTGTCTCACTTAATGCAATACAAATCAGTCTCCCTGATGAGACCACAATATTGTACATGACATCATGACCATTTTACTCGTTGATGGGCTCCGAGACAGGGACCTGCTAGAAACCCCCCAGGGACGCAGCGCTTGAGTTTCGTTTGAGTTACCAGGCAAGGTTGGTGCCTTAAAGGGAAAAACGGTACCTTCACCTCTCAGAGGCCATCACGGCATTGCAGAGTAATACCTGGGATGGATTTGTGGGGAGGCAGACGTTTTTCCTCGCTCCTATCAAGTTTGCATTCAGTTTTTGAATCCTGTTCAATTTTGCATTCAGTTGCTATTGCGATGGGTGTGTTCAAACGCTGGATTAGATTTGTGTCTGTTGAGGACAGAGAGCTTGGCTGAATTTTGATGAACTCGTTCTTGAATAAATAAGCAAAACATCACTGAATAAGATACTCAGCCAGCTTCAATAAATACATATGGTAGCAAAACAGCCAGCTAGACAAACAGAATATATCACACTGGAACGAGCACTGATGATTTTGTAATGACTCTGGCAGCTTTCAGCATATTAGATACTACTGTAAAAAACAATATGCAAATGTCTGAGTCCAGTTTACAGTAAAAAACAAGTTATGCTCATGTTACCAAAGCAGCAGTCGGTGAGTAATACAGCGCAGCGTGCACCCCTCTCCCTTATTAAATTTAGTCTAGAGCTAATTGGCAGGCACTGGCAGAGGAGTGCTGCCGGATGCACTTTGCACGGGCGATGCTTCCCCAGGCTGCCTGACTTCCAGACCGCCGCAGTCCAACTTGGCATTGGAGATCCTGTCGGATAAGGACACGAGGATGGATTGAGTGGGAATACAAAAGCGTTTCCTTGGGAGGAAATACAAGACTGCAAACGCTACTACAACCGAAGCCCAAGATAAGAGTGCTTTGAGCTGCTGTGGCACCCACGATATTGCATTCGATGCAAAACAAGAAGAGAATGAGTGTGCTCAAGGGCTGAACTTGTAGTGGTCCATTTCATGGACTAATTTGTGTGCAGGCTGATACTTTCAGTATGTTTCTGTACTAACAGAGAATAATCATAGGATAAGTAGAGCAAGGTAAGTACATATGCTGCTATTGTTTTCTTGCAGCATAATAGCATCATCAATGAAGCCTGAATGCAGCCCAATTAGCATACAGTAATTGGAATCACTGCTGCTTTTTCATTTACTTCTGCACACCATGACAAGGTGTGGGTTGCAGCATGCAGGGCTGCAATCCTATAGATAATGCCAATTGTGCAAAGCATGTATCCTATTCTCTCAACAGAAGAAACGAGAGAGACGTTAAAGCACCTTAAGCTACTAAAATTTCAATTTTGGCCTGACTCGGGAAAGTCTCCGGCTTTCCTGTACCCAAAGAACACCGAAGCGCAGGCTGTGTTCCCAAGGGATAAGCACACCTGTAATACATGTTGCCTTGAAAGGCAAATTGAAGCTTTAATGAAAAATCTGATTTTCAGAAAGACATTACCTATTCGCCCGTAACTTTTAACACCTTGTTGGCTTCTGCGTAGAGCTCGGACAGCCCTTAGCACCTTGGGCGAAGAAACCCTGTGCAATTGTCCTGTGTCGTTACATGGCTGCCCTCGGGAGGAACAGACGGTGGATATTTGGAGAGGGCTCTTTCAGAGCAGCCAGTAACCAGCCATTTGTTGAAGTGTGGCTCACTGCGGACTATTTATAACCCATCCACCACTGAAGAGTCTCTTAATGCTTCTCCAGACTTAAATGGCTAACTTTTATGGCCCATTTATGGCCTATTTCAACAAAGCAGTTAAACATGTTCCAGGACTGGTATCTATATGTAAATAAAGGAAGTTGTACTTGGCCAGCACCCAGGCTCCCCATCCCCGCTGCCCCGTGCTGGCAGCCTGGCTTGCACAGCCCGGAGCCCTAAAGCCACCCACGCCGGACTTGGGGCAGCAGGGCTGGGGAGCAGCACCCTCCTAGGAGAGCTCCGCATGGGGCTCACTCATCAGCATCCCCTTTCCCTTTGAAATCCACCCTGAAGCACCCGAACTCATGGGCAGCACCGCAGCCTGCTGCTCCCACGCCCTACCTCACACCAAGAGTCAAACCACCCAAATTAATTTCTATTTTAATTAGGATTTATACCAAGGCTGGAAAGTCAGGGGTTAGCGGACTGGTCTGGAGGAGCTTAAAAGCCAGCAGAATTTTACTGTGTTTTGTTCACATACCCCACAGGAGAAGGCAATCACATAAGCCAGGGTGGAGGACACGGTACTTTCTATGGCTGGAAATGATGATACAGCAAGAAAGGGCATATAAGGAGAAGTAGTACATAAGACGTAGGTTTTACAAGCTTTATAAAGACTCTCTTAGCACTTGTTAGTGGCAGGAACCTCCCCATGCGCCAACCCCTCTGAAATGGGAAGGACAGAAAAGTGCCTCCCATTTAAAGAAATGGGCTGTGAACGTGCTGTCAATGTCTGTGATTCTTTTTATTGATTTACAGTGTGTAAGCCATAAATCATTCTACCTTTTACTGAGACTATAACTATGCATCACTCTGTCAGGGAAACTCCTCAAATTTTAAGGGGGACGTGCAAGAAAATAGACTTCTCTCTCATCCGCTCGGCTAGACGAGCTGCAACGGCCGAGGCTAGATGTACCGCACACGGCGGGGTGGGTACCTATGGACAAAACACTTCATTGCAACAGGCGCCCATGTCTGCTGCTCTTTATCTCTCCCAGGATTCATCTTGGGCTACAAGGGGACAGACGCAAGCCGTACTTTCATCAGCAGGGAATACACGGGGGTTGGTTTGTAGCGAAACAGATCTCAGGCCCAGCCACCGCCGCGCCAGGGCACCCCAGCGGCAGAAGCGCCTCCGACAGCACCGCGCCAAGCGGCCCCGCACGCTGGGCAGCACCGCGGTTAGCTGGAGCAGAACCGGCGTTTGTCCCGAAGGTGGATCTGCCCATTGCAGCAATGCCATCCGCTCTGCCAGCATCTTAAAGTAATAAAAATATATCAAACCTGTTTTACAACAGGTTTCAGGAGAAAACCTATGTTTAATGAATTTATAGACAAATTTTGAGCTGGCATCAGTTTGAACAAGGATTCCACCTACTCTTTCCAGCTCTCAAGAAGAAGCCCTACAGAATTAGATAGTTCAGGTCTGGTTCATCCACAGCATTCAGCAGTTTACATTCTTGCTACAAAAATCTTACCTGAAGGCCCAGACTCAGCTAAAGACTCCTACAAAATCCCACTGCTTTCAGCAGAAGGCCCCTAGGTTCTCTCCCAGCAAAGTCATGAAGACCTCCTCTGCAACGGGCGCAGCGCTAAGCCATAAGGATTTTGGGGTGCTGCAAAAAATTGGGATTAGCGTGGACTTCACCCATAAAGGGAGCTTGCAGAGCACTTACTAGCACCAAGAAGTCTTCCTCCTTTGGTAGGTCCCGTCATGCTTGGGTTGGTTTATGTTTTAAATAATCTTGCTGATCTGCCTCTTAAGGCCCTTCATTCTTTGTACGCTAATTTAAGGCCAAAGGCAAAAATGCATTCTTCTCCAGCAAAAGATGTAGACACCTTCCTGAATCTTGTCCAGTATCGCGAGTCTTGCACAGGTGTAAAATTAAGGGTGTGATTTAGTGCTTTGCTGAGGAAGGACTGCTTGCTGCATGAGCACAGGGCTTGCTGGATCAGGACCTCGCTGCTTTAAGGTTTTCTGATTAAACATCCCCACCGGACTACACTGCAGGAGGCTCCGAAGAGCAGTTCTCTGCCAGAGTGAAGCAACTGGGACAATTCAGCTCTTTTGCTTGCTCAGGGCTGATCACTGAAGGGGCAGAAATTAATTTCCTATAAACACAGGCATATTTTTTTCACTACCTTGGCAAATGCAGTTGTAAAGAAGCCATTACAGGAGCTGATCTTTATGATGCGTGACTTTGGCTTGTCCCAACAGGGGATATTTTATGAGGCATTTACATAAACATATACAAATCAAAACGGCCAGCTGTGCTCCTCCTGTACCTACAACGTATAGCTACTTCAGCTAATTCCAGGTCTACACAATCAGCCACCCTGAAGTGAGATCAGGTCAAGTGTCTGGGATGGCCAAACTGAAGCGAGAGCCAATACGCACCCCCAATCCCAAACCTATGAGACTTTGCGTAGCTGTCTCAGCACGCAGCTAGGCAGACTGAGGCACTCCAATAAACTATTAGATTCCTATGGCATCCGTATGGGGGGATGATACTGTTCATCAGGACTCCACTGCCATCCCTCTGAAAGACATTAGTTAAAACAGTTGGCTCAGGACTTACCTGAAGTGGAAATTTTAGAGTTTTTCTCATTATATTTTGGACATTGCTCGGTGGAAACTCAATAGTCAGAAAGTGTTATCACCACATGAGGATGAGAAACAGTGTAGGGATGACACTGACAACATCCTTTCTCTTGGAAGACCTCGATGGTGCAGAACTTCATTTTTAGACCTCAGTAGCTAGAATTCAGTGCCTAAAATCACTCCTTTGTTCCTCAAACTCACAAACATTTATTCAGCTTGATCACCTTGGCCAAGGGCAGGGAAGGAGCCAGAGGCACAACCTGAGTCCCTGATTTCTGCCTTGCCATTTCCTCCATTTACCTTCTCGACTTCCATCTCCCTCTGGAACCCTTCTCTTTATTCTAATTGGCATTAGCCATTTGGCCCACTCTTTTTCACTTATGACTGCTATTTCCTTTCAAAACATCGATCTTGGGCAGCCAACCTCAGTCCAAACACACACATGCCTTTGCCGGGATTCAGTCTTCAACTCAAACAGTTGCCTCCCCATCAGGCAGTTGCAAGTACCCGGATCGTTTTTACGCTGTGCCCTCAAGCCAAGGTTGCTCCAGCACGGCAGCGTGTCCATCCTTTCTATTCCTCTGCTGGTGCACGCGGCAAGCCGGACATCTCCTAGGGAAAAGGGAAAACCGCTGATTCAGCTGAACGCTGGAGCCAGGGGAAGGTGTCTCTGAAGGCTCGTTGTCAGGCCAGGCTTAGCAGCTGATTCGAGGTGAATTAAGTTCTCTGCCTCCTGTTTATTTCTTTAAATGACAGAGGGGCCCTTTGTACTTCCCGGTCAGGCTTGTTAAGCTCATGTCTGGCAATGATTCGTATTGATTTGACAGCCTTCCTCATGCTCACAGATCTACTCTGACCACTGAGAGTTGTTTAATTACAACAAAGAATTTCTGGGAACCTAAAAGATCCATCTCAAGGGATCCAAATAAGAATTAACGCAGAAAACCAGAGCCGTTCTGCAAAGTTATACCACAACACCTTAACACAGAAAACAGTCACTCTATAAAGAGTAGCAGATGCTACAGAAAATAGCCTTCCATTAGATGGTCTTATAGAGATGCTCCTTCCCTCCCCAACACAACGAAAATGACATTGCAGCTGGACTCCCCATACATGGACCCTTCCAGGGAGAGGATCCTCTACAAGCAAATTATCATCCCAGCTCTGCACATCCCTGCTCTCTCACCTCCCAAACACACACACCTCTTACACGGTACTCCTGGGGCACTCGCCAGGCCTGCTCTGAGAAGTACATGGACTGACTGAGCAGGACAAGGAGGCCGGTGTCCCCTCCGCAGCATGTGCCATGTTCAAGCCCCTTCTCTCTTCCCCCAGCTATACCATAGCTACACTCATC
Source organism: Charadrius vociferus (assembly GCF_000708025.1). Taxonomy (NCBI): domain Eukaryota; kingdom Metazoa; phylum Chordata; class Aves; order Charadriiformes; family Charadriidae; genus Charadrius; species Charadrius vociferus. The sequence continues at coordinate 22,126 of NW_009648350.1, forward strand.
CTATTTGATCCCTGTTAATACACGGGATTATCCCAATCCCTGAAAATCCCAGACCAGCTGCTCCCTGAGCGTTCAGGAAATGACAGCTAAAGTCTATTAAAGAAACTACATTCAATGGATGGGGAGAGAAAAAACACATTGCTTTGAAAGCATGGCCTGATTTCCTCTCCGTTTCTATCAAACCGAGTTTTCCAAACTCTTGTACTATTTCACTAGCTCCCGAAATAAGGTCACCTCCTCGAATAAGCTGTGTTTGATTTCAGCAGGCTACGCAGCCTGATCAATACAACCGTCCCTCCTCTCCACCTCCCGGGGTCTCTTCTCATTTGCTTGAAACTGCATCTGAACTGCACCTGTTTCTTCATCATCTGGAAGACCTGTGTCTAGCACAGAGGACCACTGCTTCCCTGTGTCTGCTGCTCCAGAGAAAGCTTAGACCACCTTAGACTGGCCTCGTTGCCTGTAGTAAGACTGTTAACTGGTTAGCGGGCCTTTTGATTACTGGTTTAAAGAATGGTAATTGGCTCCCCAGAATGTCTCAGTATCCCAAAGGTACAGAAGAGTGGGCTGAGGATGAAAAGAGCTTGCTGCACCGTGGGCTGGAGCAGCTCCCACCCTCTTCCAGAGGCTTTCGGATCCCAGACTCGGTGCTCAGCGTGAGGCAGGACCAGCCAGGTCTGCTTTGGGACCGGATCTGGCCAGCAAAGAACACACGATGGGGTGGGACAACAGGTACCTGGAGGAAAACTGCTAGTTCTGGCATTTACAACCCAAAAGGGAGATTCCTGATCTGTCAGCACAGCGTGTTATTCACACAGCCCTACAGCTGGATGCTCCCCCATGCAGAAACCACACAGAAAGCTCACACACCACTCGCCTTCCACTTACCCTGTATTTTAGGGGTTGAACAGGCTTTGTGCAAGTTCTGCGTGAGCTGCACAGTGGATTTAGAGAAAGAGGAAGGCAGCAGCCTCTCTGGATTTCTAGGACTGAAGCACTCCAGTGCCTCCCTGCTGATGGAGTCATTGCTCCTGCCCTCCACCCTGGCTCTGACTGATCCACAGAGACAGGTTCAGATATACACAAATGTCAAACCACTAAGCTTGATTACACTTTATAAACACCACAGCAGGACAAAGGGAAGCCTCTCCCTCTTCACGAGCTGTTGTCTTTAACTGGATACGAGAGTCAGACTGGAAAGCACCACCGGTTCAAAACCATTCAGCAGCACCTAACGACTAGGTTCACCTGAAGCTGGGAATCCGAAAACTTTCACATCACTTTGCTGCTACAAGACAAACCCAGCCCACCCTTTCAGCAGCTGAGCGATCACAACACAGCATCCGTTCAAAAAGTGCTCAATGGTATTCTCATCCATCATTTTCTGTCCCTTTATTTATTTATTTTGCCCAAACTGGTGGCTATTGATTACCCAGTCTACAGACTTGCATAGATCAATACCTGTTTTCAGAAGAATATTGTGCAAAGCTAAAGAAATTAGTTTATTTTGTAATGGGGAAGAAACAGGGTGTCAGTCAGACCTTTGGACTTTCCTGTCAAGGCAGAGTGGTGCTCCACGCTAAAGCACAGAAATATGAGACAGCAGGAAAAGGCCAGGCTGGCAGGAAAGGGGACGTGTTTTATAGGATAGGAGGCAGCAAGGGAAAAGGAACGGAACCGTCGCAGTGGAGATGCTGCCCGTCCCGAGCTTCCCCCCCTAAAGACCTACCAGTTATTTCTGCTTTTCCTGCCACATCTTTCCCTTTCCTGTAGCACAGCAAACTTGTCCCTTGGCTTCGCAGTGATGAGCCATTTGTGGTTTCACCTGGAGCAGTGAAGAAAGCGATGCTTTTTTCAGTCATATGCACAGCAGTTAATTAGACCCCACCTATATACTGCTGTAGGGCAATCAAAACCCAGCAGAACTTGAGGCTCAAATGTTCACGTCTACCTAATTGCCAATAAAAATCAACAAGAAATGGAAGTTGACATCCCACAGATACCTTAAATTTCAACCTTAGCATCCAAACCACAGGTTATGGGCATTGGATCGCATTAGGAGAAGATCTAGATGACAGTGCCAAGACCTAGCCCCAGTTGCACGAGGCTGTTTACTGGCACACATGAAGAGATGGGCCTTTCTCTGAAGGTTTTGATCATCTGCACTAACAAAGGTGGTGATGTCCTGATGATCTCCATAATAACCAAGCAGAGTTCATATAGAGAAACAATTCTTTATAACTGAATAAGCAAGTCTCATAAGAAAAGAGATCTTCCCCCAAAGTTTAGTACACTAACCAGGATGTTTTCCTGAACTTACTTGTTCCTACCAGCCTTTCCCTGTAACCAAGTTGTTTGTTGAATCTCTGTCTCGGTATCACGTAGCCTGAGAGCAGCCAGCCCCAAGAGACATGAGCTTTGCTTCTTTAACAAGCACCTGCAGAGGAAAGCCTTGCCAGTATCAGTGTTTGCAGTCAGAGCAGCAGAAGTCACCGGACTGCCCATCTCTTTTCCTTGGAAATGGCAAAGGTACCAAAGGAAAAGAACTACAAAAAGAACTGGATATCATAAAACAAAACCCTTCACCTGGCACAGATGCTCGCAGGAAATCATGCTTCTGCTGAGAAATTCTTTGGGTCTCCCCAGGTACAGCTACTTTCTTCTTTAATTTGCATCTCCTGTCCAGACTTGACTTTATTTAGCATCGGTGCCATACTGGTACAGCATTTCTATTACTCTTAAACTGTGTGCCCCCCTATGTGGTACAGCCTGCGCAACCGCTCTGTACTGCACTCCAATTAAACTGCATACCGAGAACATGTTGACATTGTTAAGGTTAATGACCTAATGATGAGCACCAGGAAACAGGTTTGCAATAAAATGGTCTGTACTGATTGCTTCCATGATGAATGTGAACAATATGTTGGACTGGGAACAATATGTTAAACAATATGTTGTGGTTTATCAATGTCACGGCACAGCGCTGCCGCAGTGGTTGCTGTCTGGTGATCCTCAGGAGGGTCACTTTGAAACGAACACAAGAAATGATCAGTTCTCGCAGGGGAGGAGTGGGTAGTACCAACCAGAAGGAAGGAAGGAAGGAAGGAGGAGAGCCTGATCCTGCCCCGCTCAGCATCATCAGGAACCGTGGGCCAGACCTGGCATGGAAACACAGGTTTGTTACACCTGCCACTAGGAATGAGCCACCTTCTAAAAGGCTGAGTTAAAATAACACAAGGACTAGAGTTTAATATAAGACAGATTTGGTGCCCCTGAGAAACAGGCACGATGAAGCAGATGTTAATACAGAGGAACGACTCAGCTGTTCTGTGAATAGATATAAAAAGTTTAAGAGCTGAAAACCAGACTTTCTAAAGAAGTATTTTCCTTCTTCATGGAAAAATTAAATTGCGGGGAGGGGCGGAGGGAGGGGGGGGGAAGGGGGGCGCAAGGGGGACGAAGCTACCTTTCATCCTAAAAAGTCTTGCTTGGAAAAGCAACTGCAGGGCCACGGTGCAGGTGATGCAGAACCTCAAAGGGCTCCTCTCTACATCTCCAGGGCACAGCCACAGAAGAGCCTGAGGACAAGTCGGCTGCCACCACCCGTGTTTTGCAATTGCCTGTCCAACGCCAACAAAACCCCGCAGGAGCAGCACCCACAACACAAACTCCCCAAACTCGAGTTAATTAGAACCGCATTAGCATCAAGCGGCACAGAAACCAGGGCACGCAGCTGAGCAGCGTGACTCCCCAGCAGCGAGAGCCACCTCTGCTGCTGCCTGGTTTCAGCAAAGCCCGAGATCAGAGGGAAGCGCTGCGCTAACAGTAAAATGTTCACGAAAGCCATCCATTGGGCAAACAATGAAACCTTCCGCACAGTCCAGGCAGAAAGCTCAAACTTGCAACCTTCAGAAATGGAGAAACATCAAACCTGAGAGGAAGCAATGCTCAGCTTAGGGGAAAAAAAAAAAAAAAAAAAAAGCCACTTCACATCTATACATATAAACTTATTTTTTCAAATTAAGAAAAACAGAGCTGAACACGTAATTAAAACATCCTACTAGCCAAAAGTTAGTCCTCAATTTCACAACCTCAATGTGCAAAACCCCTTAACTAGGAAGAGCACAGCCAGGTTGACATACTCACCGAACAAACCCTCGACATACACCCACTCCCTCCCAAACCCCACACACTGTGCCAAGACAAACCTGAGGCCTCTTTGGGCTCCTCCCCTCCACCCACACCCCCCCAGTCGGAGCAGAATTACAGTGTGGGTGATTTCGCTCTATGAAAGGACTTCTGAGAGCTCCTTAAGCGCTGTGAGCTTGGTGTCAGTGTCAAAAGTTCGGCTTTTAGCAGACGTTAGTAGCGCAAGATGGCAAACAGGTTTCCTTATTGCTAGAAGTAGGTGGCAATTTTAGCAGAAGGAAATGTCTACATCTGGAAGTAATCCGTGACCCCTATGGCAAAAGCTGACAATGAAATAGTTAGCTGAGGCACTGATAATGTCACCGCAGAACTGAAGAAGGCTGGTCGAGACCGTCTGGGCTGATCCTGGCAGATGGACAAGGTTTTAGCCACCTCAGTCCTGCAACAGCAGAGGGAAGGGCTTCTCCAGGCGGGAATCCAGAGCACATTTGAGGAATGTGTGCTTAAATCCCCACTGACTACAGAAAGGCATTAACTCCTTAATTGAATTAAATACATAATATTTGGCAGTGCAAATACCTCCCCCTCCCCACAGATGCTCTTTGTGTCAAGGGCTTGCATGCATTTATTTGCAGCTCTCATCTTCCTTACAAAGGGGAAATGTTTAGAGCGTCGGACTGGGAGTGAAGAGCCTGTGTTTCTGCCCTTAGGTCTGAGTTAAGAAAAATCATTTAGCTCAGTGATCCAGGAAAACGAGTGCCCTACATTTTGGCAGTAGAGCTGGATAACAGTTTCAAATGTTCAGCTAATAGGTCTTGGGCTCCTTGGTCACTCAGGAGCTTGGAAAATGTTACTGTGCATCTACCAGAGCGAGATGGATTTTATGCACTGCTGTCTTCAATGCGCTTGAGGCCTTCCTATGAAAAGCTCCCCATTAACACCTTTTATTTAGGTTCTTCTCTGGAAGTCAAGCTTTCCCTGAAACTCTGGCTTCAGTGTCAGGTACGAAGGGCCTGGCTGTAGCTCTGTGCTCCTTAAGAGACACGGGCTCACTAACATCAAATACGTATTTTTTTTCACCTTAGTATCAGAGTGGTAAATTTTTCATATCTGCCTCACAAAGTAAAAAATATAAATAATTGCATTCAGTGTAGAGAAAATATACTCTTTGTCAATACCAATCAAGTTTTAGAGCAAATAATTTAATTACAAATGAAAGAAAACAACAAAACCCAAGGAAAGCTAGTACTTCCCCAGGTGCAAGAACATGTCAATTTGTTTCTAACTCATTTTGACTGGTGATATATCCTAGATGATCTCCAAAAGTCATTCAAGTATTTATAATGATGTTAGCTGAAACAAAGGCTTGGAAAGACTCTGGCTTTACGGAATGAATTTCAAAACCATATGCAGAGATTTAGTTGTGTGACTCCCATTAAAAATCAGTAGGTTCCTGGAGGCTAAAATCCTTGAAAACTGACCTCTGCCCATTTGAAGCTGTCTGTGGCATCACATTAAAAAAGTTGCAATGCTTATAGGTTAATGGTAAAAGCCTCTGATGAGAACAAATCAGCTTAAAAAATACCGTGCCAGAAATCACCTCACTTCTGTTGTTCTGGAAATACAAATCCAGCTAATCGAAGCTCTCATCCTACAGAACTCTTGAAAAAACCTGCATCCAGTTTGAACTCCTGTCTGTCCTTAAGTCCACAGGCTTTCATCCTTTGGAGGCCTTTTTATTTCCAGCACTCATGGCAGTTCTGTGGGTTCAAACAGAGCAAATGTGGGGGACGCCTTATCTTGGGAACGTAGCACGGGAGTGCCCGGGGGCCGCTGGTACCTCTGACCTCGCGCAAACCTTTCCACCTCCCCACAGCCTCTTAGAAAAGGCGACGTGTTGGAAAATAACTGCCAGCCACCCCATGCCTTGCCTGTATCTAACCTCAGAGACAAGGGCCTGTTGGAAAACGTGTTAACACGCTGGAGCTTACATAGTTTCAAACAGGCTGAGGCATTTTTTTAAGTATGTGTTAGATGATCTCGGGAAAGGAAAACAAATAGTTGACCAGCTCCGGCTATCAGGACTGCAAATACGAATTCCCTTGCCTATGGCAGGAACGGAAAGTTCATATGGATGTACTTTTGAAGCTGGAAAGGTTTTAGAAGTCATCACTCCAGTCTGTTAATTACTGCTCCCAGCTGCAGCCCCTGCCCCACGGGGAGGTCCGTGTCCCAACGCCGGCTGAGCCTGACTGCCTTCAGTCGGCTTTGAAGAGGGCGAAGGGCTCCTGAGCGGGGACGAGACGGCTCCAGCTCTCCTTCCTTGGCAGCAAAGACTGCCCGACGGCTCTCTGTCAGCTCCCGAAATACCGCACTTTGCTCCTCTGTTTACCAAATTAATCTGGCACTGATTTAGGAACGGGAACCTCAAAGGTGCCCTGCAGAAAGCCCTGCTCACGCAGGGGCAAGAACCAGAGCGTTCACCACGTTGCCTCCCACTGGCATCTGAGGGACGGGGAACCTGCCTGAGTTACCCGCTCAGACGCCCTCCCCAGTCAATGGGTGATTCATCCAGTCAGGCACGTATTTTGGGAGGGGATGAGTCACGCTCGGAGCCTGCCGAGCCTTCCCCAGGGAGCCCGGATGCCTGATTTTGAGAGGAGTGGAATTATGCAGGCTAGAGCTGAACGCCGGTTACCATAGTTATTATTTCATCTACAAATCAAAAGCGCAATTGTTGGGTCTGTTGTGGGGGCCTTCCCTCAGCAGTACTAATACAAAGAATCCCAGCAAAATCAGCAAACACCGGCAAAAGTCGTAATTTCCACTTGACACGTGTCAGGTGGGGTCGGGCCCTGTGCAGGAGCCTTCCAGTTCAGATTGGGATCCTTTCATAAAAATCACTCGTTACCCCTTTGATGTGCGCTTATCAACTGCTCTGCACTTTGGAAGGAAAGGGAATCGCACCGGTTCCCATGCGCCGAGGTATTTGCCTTGCTAATGAAGACGGTGCGTATTCACTTTTGATCTGCCGAGAAATGGAAAGTGAAAAATTAGAGCTGATTTCCACCACTAATATTGTCACTGAACATCACTGCGCTGTCTCCCCGCTGTGATCTATATGCGTGCTGCTGCCTGGGGGAGTGGGTGCCATTTAAGAAGCTGGCAGGCTGGCCGGCCCCAGTGCAGACCCCGGGTCTGAGCTCCCCGATGCTGCACCGCCCTCTCCGGCCCTGGGGCAAAGCTGACTGCCCAAAACACAGACAGAAACCCAGTGCGTTGAAACCAACATCTTCAATGTCCGGTTTGAAACTGGATCCCACTCACAGAATTCACAGAATTCACAGAATGGTCAGGGTTGGAAGGGACCTCTGGGGATCATCTAGTCCAACCCCCCCGCCAGAGCAGGGTCACCTACAGCACGTTACACAGGACAGCGTCCAGGCGGGTTTGGAATGGCTCCAGAGTGGGAGACTCCACCACCTCTCTGGGCAGCCTGTGCCAGTGCTCCACTACCCTCAAGGTAAAGAAGTTCCTTCTCATGTTAAGATGGAACTTCCTATGTTCAAGTTTATGCCCATTACCCCTCGTCCTATCACTGGGCGCCGCTGAAAAAAGACTGCTCCCATCCCCCTGGCACCCTCCCATTAAGTATTTGTAAGTATTAATAAGATCCCCCCTCAATCTTCTTTTCTCTAGACTAAAGAGACCCAAGTCTGGTACGTGAAAGGCTGAGAGAGATGGGACCCCTTAGGCTGGAGAAGAGAAGGCTGAGGGGAGACCTTATTATGGCATACACGTATCTGAAGGGTGGGTTGAAGGAGGATGGAGCCAGACTCTTCTCGGTGGTTCCCAGTGACAGGACGAGGCGCAACAGGCACACGTTAGAACATAGGAAATTCTGTTCAAATACACGGAAAAACTTCTTTACAGTGAGGGTGACAGAGCAGTGGCAGAGGCTGCCCAGGGAGGTGGGGGAGTCCCCTTCTCTGGAGGTTTTCAAAACCCACCTGGATGCAGTCCTGAGCGATGTGCTCTGGGCAGTCCTGCTTTAGCAGGGGAGTGGGACTGGGTGATCTCTAGAGGTCCCTTCCAACCCTGAAAATTCCGTGATTCCATGAAGCATCCCTTCCCTTCCGTCAGGAAATCCTTCCCCCTTGACCACCGCCAGTCTGGGGCTGCCAGGGGGAAGCAGGGTGCACGAGGGGGTTTTCAGCGCACCGGGTTCCTTCCGCAGGTCTCAGACGGCCTCTGCACAGCACAAGCTGGTGGAGGCTCCCAGGGCTTAGCCTGAGGATGAGGAGTCATTCACGGCATGAAACATCTGCTGATACAGAGCATGGACTGCATACAGGGGAGCTTCAAAACAAAACCCATCCCCCTTTAATGCAGCAAGTGTTTCCTCCTTCTCTCCCAAATTTCAGAAGAATGTCACTCAGAGCAGCAGAAATTGCTGTCGTTCCCTGGAACAAGAGAGATCAAAACCTCGTCCCACTGAAGCCCCTGGCTAAAGACACGGAAAGCAGGCTTTGACCCTAACCACCTTGGGGTCTGATATATAACAAGTTAGTAGAAAAGCTTCTGTGGCAGCACGAACAGACCGTACACCGGGATCCTTGATCTGTACAAACAAAAGAGAAAATGTGGATAAAAGGGGCTAAAGCCGCAGAGGGACCCAGTGTTTAACAGAGCTGCCTCTTCTTCTGGCACTGAAATGGCACTGGAGAACAAACACAAAGTTCACACGGTCACCGGGTCCTGAAAACAGGTCTGCTGCAGTCTGGGCTTTTTGGTGTTTGTCGCCTCTTTTGCACAGATCCATCCCTCAGCCCCACCTCCTGCAAGACTCGAAGTCGTCCCACGCAGCCCCGAACCTGCCCAGCGTCCCGCCGTGCGCGCAGCATCATTTCCCTCACGTCGAGCTCCTTTTTATTGACTAGATCCGTAACGTGTGAAGGTCATTGCCTCACTTCACACGTCTCAGCAGCGCTGTATTTCCACATTTAGCCACTTCAGTTTGTCAATATTAACATCTGTTACTATTTAACACCTGCCACTGCTCTAACGCACGCGGGTTTCAGCGCACAGACGCAGCGATCCAGCCTGGCACGCCGCTCCGCGTGGCGAGAGGAGGAGGGGACGCGCCACACGTTCCGATTCATCTGCTCACCCGGGGTGCCCAAACCTGCTGGCTCGCTCGCGCTCCCCGAGGAGGATGGAAACCCCGAGAAGCGGCTCCTCTGCCGCAGGGAGAGCCGAGGATCAGCGCTGGAAGCTGCTGTGCGCTCTAACGGAGCTGTACGCAGCTCTGGCCGCCTTCCCACCATTTCTCCAGTGGATCAATTGCTTTCACTGCAGCGGTGGGGAATAAAAAACCCACCCTGACCCACAACTCCAAGCTGTAAAGTTTCTGTCAAGATTTCCCGTAGTCAGAGTTCGGCCTCCCTGGGGTCCTGGTTATTACGAAAGAATAACAGCGTGTGAATGTTAGCAGCTCGCGATTCGTTTCTCATTCACCCATCTCTTTTAACAAACACGTAAGGTGGCCGTGACAGCTGAGGTGGGTCAGCCCAACTGTGAAAGCAACTGCTGTAAAAGCCCAACTGCTGTAAAACCCCTCTCCACACCAGAACCTTCCCAGAGCAGTGCTGTTGAACCCAAAGGTTTTTACAGAGACTTTTTGAAGTTGCTTCCCCCTCACTGTATGCCACTGCGGGCCCCGACTTGGCACAAAATCCGTCTCACGAGCATTTCCTACTGCCCAAGAGCCACCTCCCAAGCTCCCTCGCCCACGGAGCTGCACGCCGGAGTGCATCATCCCGCCATCAACGGGGCGCTGCCCCTACTGACGCCCCGCGGCACGCACCCCAAACCCGCGCTGCCTGACTCTCAGCGGGTCGACAGAGAACACACCGGGCTTTGGGAATGGGGCTAACGCTGCCACTGAATACGGCTCCTGATAGTCAAATAGTAACTTCAAGCATCATTTTGACGTTGCTTACGTGGCACGGCGAAGCACAAGGCTTCTTGTATTAGCGCAAGGCAACTGGGAATGGCGGATAAATTAAGAACTGACCCCAAAGCAAACCCAGATGTTACAATTTCACTCTAATTGGCTTTTGTTTCCACATGCCTTTGCATTTCCTGGTGGCGCCTGCGAGCAGAAACACCCGCGGATCAGCCTGCTCCTGGAGAAGCGCCTCGCAGTTTTGCAGGCTGAGGAGTCCAGAGAAACGTCCAAATCCAAGGGAAAGCATAACTAAACTGGGATCTGTTTAAACGGCTTCTTCAAGGCTCATCTGCCACCATACATCAGTGCCCACGGCCGTGATGGGGGCACCTCCAGTAGCCAGTACAAAACCACATAAATCAGAGCAAACACCACCAAACAGATGCAGCTGTTTACTGAATGCCTCTGTGACCGTTGGGACAAATTCAATCTTTATGCCGTTAGGTTTCTTCTGCTGAACAGGGCTCTTCATTTTTACATCCCCTTGAACTACACGGGATTTCATTTTCTCACGAGTAATGTGTCTCATGAAAGCCATGTCCAACTGGGACATCATTACGAAGCCTCAAAACATTATCTTTGTAGAAAAATCCCAGTAGAATAAAGTTTGCATACTCCTAATTAATTAACAGTGTGGACAATTGCTTGCAGATTCTCCAAGCCGTGGCAATCAGCCAAGCTCAATGTCTTTAAAAGAGTTTTCACATATCATAGTTTTCCACCTCCAAAACCCTCTCTCTCCTCTGACAAGACAAATACAATTACTGCTGATTTGCTTTACCTGTTCCGGTAAAAATCCAACGGTTCCTTATCATTTCAAATAGCTGCCTTCAAATTCCATTGTTTGTTTAGTATCTTTTTATTTGTTTAAAACAAGTTTTATGTCTATTCAGCTGTGCCTGCCTTGTGGGAATTTTACAGACTACTAATTCTCTGCAGACAATATCCGCTATAAATAGGAATGACTGGTCACCATATGAAGCAATTACAGCATTTCTGGTCCTTCTCAGCTCCTATAGAGGATGAGAAAGAGACAGAAAATGAAGGGAAAAGGAAAAAAGGGAAAGGGAATGACATATTCTCCTCCCCACCACCTCCAAATTGCAGGAAGATGGCAAATCTCCACCCCTGCCCGGCGATGGAAGCTGCAGCGCAGTAGCTACAGCTAGTAGGGGTAACGTGGAGAAGTTGAACTTGTTAAACGTGGGAAGCTGATCTTGAATGAACCAGAAATTTAAGCAATCCTAAATGCTTTCTATTTCTCTGTTTCTTCCAGTGTTCCTTATTAAATTAGGGCCTTTCATATACAATATTCTCTCTGCCTTCTGCAGGAGCACCAAGATTCTTTCACTTATGAGCTTATACTACACTTTCTTTTATTCTTCACTAAGGGACTGGAGGATATTGGAGGACATCAACTATAGCGTAACCCAGGGCAAGTATTTTGTAGTGCGTGTGATAGTCCTGTGTTGTCACCAGGAAATAACAAGTTCACACATCTAGGTCCCATGGCCTCAGGGGAACGAGTGATGCCTTGATTCAGAAACACAAATCTAAATGGTTGAAGTGTAAAATATTGGAGCAAGAAGCACTATTACAGCCTATAATGAGAAACAGGCTAGAAATTTCTAAAGACCAGATGAGACTCTCCGAGAGCTAGTCATACGATGCGGCAAGTGATGGCTAGAGCCCTGAAAAACTGAAGATGTAACAGGAAGGTTTTCACTAAATGACTGAATAATATAAAGACAGAAAGATTAAAAGCTGTGGGTACAGTGGAGTTCAGCACTGGAGGGCAAAAAAAAGGAAAAAAAGACGATGACTGTTTGGACAGTTCTTGCACAGATTTTCACAGCACTGGGAACATATGAAGCAAAATCTGACTTTCAGCATCTTCCTTTGTTTTTTCCGCACTTTGCTACAACCTTCTGTCTTTCCTGCTAAGTGCAAGAGAATTGTTTGGAAGATATTCTCTAGAAATAGGAAAACACAGTACACAAATGTGGCGATATCATAGAATGGTTTGGGTTGGAAGGGACCTCAAAGATCATCAAGTTCCACCCCCTGCCCTGGGCAGGGACACCTCCCCCCAGCCCAGGTTGCTCCAAGCCCCGTCCAACCTGGCCTTGAACACCTCCAGGGATGGGGCAGCCACAGCTTCTCGGGGCATCCTGGGCCAGGGGCTCACCGCCCTCAGAGTGAATATCCACATCAACCTTTGTAAGGATCTTCTAGGGCTTAACAATTCCTCTGTACAGATCTCCTCCAACCGGCCAGTTACCAGTTCATACATACTCAGTGGTCCTTGACTACTGAACATCCTCAAAAGTAACGGCAGCAGCAGATTTTTGACAGACCCCTCTCACTCACCCACCAGAAAACAAGAAGCAATATGTGGGAAATGAAGTCGGATAAGCTTTCAGGCCTGCAAATTGCTTCACTTGGATTTTACCTTTGAAGCAAACTCAATCCCATAGCAGCATTAGCCGGTTTCAGACCACTGGATATCTGTCTTGTAATCAAAGATCTCACCTCTTGTCTGATACAACTTTCTTTTGACGTTATTCACAAGCCAGAGAGCACGTAAATACAAATGTTGTCAAAACCAAGGATTAAAAGAAGGAGAAAAATCTTCAGAAAGAGATATTACAGTCGATGTTGAACCTGTCCTGACAGCAACCCCAGCATCTTCCAGTTCTCTTCAGAAAACCAGAGACTACAAAGGCAGAGACTTTGCCAGTGCCGGGGCTGATGGCATCAACTTCCCACCGAAGTTCCCAGGCTGTGAGGACTGACAAGGCTTTCCCGGGGCTGAGGACGCACTTCTGAAACCACGATACACTCTGATCTGTAAAGTGCCTCAGAAAGAAACGCGCTCCATGAGGCAGAAACACATTCAGATCACAGGTACAATAAATTTCCTAACGGTGTGGTCTGGCTAAGCCAATTCCAACCCCAGTGGAAGGCTAATGAGGGAAAAAGTACCCCAACATTTACTCTCACTGTAGCTCTGACACCTTAGCGGGAGGTAAAAGCAGATATTGTTTTCTTGGAAGGGACATACATCTGTTACTGTGGGCAACAGCCTCTCCAGATGTACTGACTTGGCTTAGAGGCCGTATTTGCAAGACATAGTGTTCCTCGAGCCCTCATTTCAGATAATTGCCCTCTATTTACCTCTGAAACATTCCCAGCAGACTTTGATTTTCAATGCAGTACTAATAGTTCATATTACTCCCAGAACATTGCAGAGGCGCAGCGCTCGCTGCAGACTTTAAAAAGAATTTTGCAAAAAACATCAGCAGAGCCATACATAATACTCCTGGCGCAAACGTTTGCTTCTCGACTGTCTCCAGCAGAATTACAAACAGGAAGATGCCTACGCGCGTCTCTGTGTGCGCGGCGCAGATAGCTGCACCTAATCCCACCAGAAGAAACACAAAAGGTATGCAAGAGAAAAGAAATGTTCAGCAGCACTGAAGCGTCGAAGACCCTCCCTGAGCCAGGAGCTGCGACTCAGGCCGGCGAGAGAAGCGCCCGGGATTTGCAGTGGTTTGGGGATCGGCAGAGGGCCGTATTCTCACAGCGGTGGGGCACGGAGCGGACTTTGCAGGGACTCATCCCGAATAATAAGATTCATCTTCTGTATTCCCAACACAGCACAAGAAGTAAATCAGGGTGTCCTGAGCAGGACTTGGAAACAAGCAAATAAGCTTTCATCATCTGTTATTTTTGGTAAAAGAGGGGAAGGGAAGATGTGGAGTGACTACAGAAATACTTGTCCTTTCCAAGTACCAGATGTACTGTGCTGACAGTGATGATCTCGGAGAAGGGAGTAAACCGAGGAAGATAATGAATGGGAATTTCATGGAAGGAGAATTTTTCAGCTTTAGCTTTCCATGTGACTCTCCCAGTCAGTTTTCTACCAGCAAAGGACGTCAAAGAGGGAGACTAGTCATACCTCATCTACCTGGAGAAACATGTGAGCCCAAAATGGACCTATGGATATCTTAACCTAATCTTTTCAAAGTGCCTAGTGACAAATTCCAGGGGCAAAAAAAAAAAAAAAGTATCTTTAAAGGATGCTTAGTGTGGTCCTCTAAAAATCAAATCACATCAAAGCGTAAGGCACAACAAGTCGCAGGTAAACATAAGGCCCTCGTTTTTGCTCACTGAATAGCCACAGTGTATGAAATGATACTTCACCGATTGCACAGATAGACACACAGAAACATAACAGCGATCAAAACTTGTAATGAGCAGAATTTGCATTGGTTTTGCCAAAAGCATGTAATGAATTAGTAATCCCCAGTAGAAATTAGAACGCTCACATTCCCCGATAGATGAAAGTATGGCTGAAAGTTGTGGCAAAATGCTTTCCTACTTCAAAATGCTCCACAGAAGAGGGAAAAAAAAGGACAAAATGAATATGAACAAATTTTCATGAGCAGTGTGTTTCCCTTTGATCAGCTCTGCTAGGTAGTAAATACTATATGCACAAGTACATAACCACTAATTGAATCAGCTGTATGCTTTAATAATTGGAATTGACTGAAGCGGCTTTCAGTGGGTATTTTCCCAGGACCCCTCTCCTCAGCGTACCCGTTACATTTCTTGTCTTATTTGCTCACATTTCAATTTTAAATCCCACCATTCGTAACATGACAGCAGCGCTTTCAAGAGACTGCCTGGGCCCAGAGAAGGCTGTCAGAGCTAACACGCTGATCCTAGGAAAGGGAGCCTGATTAAAAACCTCATTGTGTCAGCCAGGCAATCAGATGTTCATTATCCTATGACACACGACTACTGAAATGGAACATTCACATATTTTAAACTTGAGAGATTTGTACTTTAATATAATTATTTTTGAAAGATTCTTCATCAGAAAGGTTAATAAGAGCAATATAGGTTAATAACAGCACTAAGGCAGCTGACATAATCAGATAATTGACCTTATTGATATGTTAAGTGCCCTATGCTTCACCTTGGGATGTGTGACTGCTCTCCACAGTCAATTATCTTATAATGATGCCTGCTTCTTAAGGTCTTATTGCTTGAATATTGGACTTCATCCAAGGTTTTTGGTGTACCCCCCCGCCTTCCTCCTGCAAACCCTCTCCGGTAGGATTTCTGTTCCGCTTTCATCTAGGACTATGCTAACATATAACAGGCACTTTTCATAAATACGCTGACGCAGAGAGTGTCATTGATTGCCTATAAATTCAGTTTGTTTCCTTCGACAAAACTGGGGTGGATTCCCATTTTGTCTCTTTAGTGGGGAAGAGCCCTCTGCTCCGCACCGGCTCTGCGGGGCTGCCCCCGGCTGCGGGGTGACTCACTGCCAGTGCTCAGCACACGCTGCTGCCCACCAAACCGGACAGATACAGCTCTGGAGCCGGGCACAGAGGGATGCTACGTGGTGTGTGAAGCCTTGCTCGCTCACCCTTCATGGGGTTTCTGCCACGAACAAGGCTGTTCGCTCAGGGTGCCTTTGCAAATCCACAGAGATCCCTTTGCTCTTCACATGATGTCAAGAATAAGAAAAAAAGCTGTATCTGCACGAAAAGGAATGGCAATTGTCCCCTGATTTTTCCCTTCGGGTAGGTGTTATGGCCCTGCTCAAACCTGCATCTTGTTCCCAACACATGTGCCCGCTCCAAACTGTGCTGAATTTTCCAAATATTGCACATACCTACATAGGGGTGATGCTGGCCAGTAGAACATAGGGGTCTACTGGATTTCTGTGCTGGGCTGCGTGAGGAAGGTATGGGTCTGGGTGTTACCTGGCTTAACCCACTCGACTCTTAGCTTGGAGCGGTGTTCAGGACGCTGCCGTTATTGATACGTGCCCCTTATTTGTGGAAAATAATGGGCAGCCATGGTGGGGTCCAGATGAGCTCTTACTGAAGAGCACACGAAGGGGTGATGTGCTGGAGCACCCTGCACTGACTGCCCCTGCCCCGTGGTTTCTCGTGCCCCCGGTACCCCAGGGAGAGCAAAGGAACTGCTGAGAACCTCTCAGCGGCAAAAGGGCTCGGCGGTCATCAGAAGGGGCCACTCCAGAGACGCTCCCCAGTCTCCCTGGCAGACTGCCCCTGCCCAGTCCCCAGCTTTAGAAATCTTTCCTTAATCTGGTTTTGCTCCTGTCCATGCAAACGGTGCTCTAATCTCAAAGGTGGCAAAATTCACTCATAAGAGTTATAAAGTTTTGGCCACATTTGGGTTTCTTTTTCTTTTTCCTTGAAACAAAGCGTGCTTCGGGGGAAAGCGGACATGATTTTGGAAGAGAAAGAGAAAGTCCTGAACTTTGAGCTACAGGTGCCGGGAGTTTGAGAGGCGTTGGCGATCCCGGCCGTCTGCCTCATGTCTCCCGTTCCCCCTCTCTATCTGCCATCTGATCTCCCTCCCGGGCACCTAGGCACGCTCTAAAACACTTCATTCGCTCGACACTGAATCCTCTTGTCACCTAATGGGCTTAAAATTGGGATAATATTCAGCTAAAAGGCATCAGCTAATTTTGTGAGAGGCTGGGTATGAATCGCCACTTCTGAGTGCAGACCAGAGCAGGGCTGTGACGCAGAGGCCAGAGAAGACAGAGATTTACTCTGCAACCACTGTGAAAATGAGGGTTGTAGGGAAGCCATTATTTCCGAGGCATTTTCTAGTTCTTTCCCAGCACGTCTTTGAAGCGCTCTGCGGTATTTTCACCTCTAACTGATGTAAATGGCAGGCCGGTCTAATGCTGTCCTGCAGTTTAACAAATGTGATGGCAAAATGTAATGGCAGGCTGCTATTTGGTAGCCTCTCAGGCAGGACCCTCCAGCGGTAATCCGCTGTGCTCCAGGCTTCTCACAGACATGAGAAATGAAGGATTGCTCTGCACTATTTATTAGTAAACCTGTTCTCTGCAGTTTTACCTGATGGGACCGCTCTGATCATCATAATTCAACAAATAAAATTTAATCTGTGTGAGTTGCTGTCAGTTAATATCTTAACGGGGATATCTTTGCAGCAGTCTTAGCCCAGTAGTCCAATTAAGTTGCACAGGCAGGGTATCTTCCATAATCTCGGGCACTTTGAAAGCTTTGGGGAGGTATCTGCTAAAAGAAAATTGCCTCATCCTGGCACCAGGACTTTCAGCAAGACAATGCAGGGCTGTAGTTAACTCCGTGAGCCAAAGAATAAAAACACAAAAGGTGGATTAGGCCAAAGCAAACCAAAATAGCCTGGGAAATACTGAAATAATTTCCAACTAAATTTCTGCCCGACGATGTCCTGCCTGCAGGGCAGTGGGCGCTGCCATTCGCTCTGCAGCCACGCTAGCTGTCAAGGTCCCCTCAGTTCCCTCCCGAAACCGGCTCCTCATTTTCAGGGACAGAGGACAGATGGTCAGCTGTAGCTTGGCACTATCCCTCTTACCTTCCTGCCTTCCATTCATTTTTAATATACCACCCCTGGGCTGGCTGGGAATGTCTGGGAAAACGTAGACGTCTGTGATTAAAGCGATGAGGAAGACGGGAGCCTACAGGATGCTTTTAGCTGCTTTCCAGCTGGTGTGGACACCCATAGCACAAGGTGATCACATCTGGTCGAGGCAGAGTACTTGAGACGGCAGGAGAGGTTGCAGTTGTGCAATGTGCTTTCAAGTTTACAGAAAAAGAGTCTCTCCACACGAATAGATATTCACATTTTCAGCACCTTCCAGTGATAAGGTTTTATAGTCCTTCCCATAACATTATCTATTAGTAACCACAAAGCATCCAAGCAGAACAAACCGTTTTAAAGGAGCCAAGAATAAAAATGAGCTGAGAGTAACACGTTTTGCTTCTGATCCATCACACAGTACACCAAAAAAGTGAGATGGGCCCTGTTAAATCTATCATCCCAGTGATACACGGGGCAGGGGGGAGGCACACCCAGAAGGACACATCTGACCAAAACAGGTCTCAGGGAGTACTTGTTCCACTGACGAGTGAAAACATTAGCTGAAAATAGCCTGGTGCTCTAGCTCTGCTCTGAAAAGGATCCTTTTGTCCAGGTACTTCTCTGGGAGGGATTCAACGGAACAGAGTCGCAGACTGGTGGGGGTCAGAAGGGCCCTCTGGAGCTCCCCCAGTGCCACCCCCACCAGAGCAGGGGCACCTCCAGCAGTGGCACAGGACGGCGTCCAGGCGGGTTTGGGATGGCTCCAGAGGGGGAGACTCCCCCACCTCTCTGGGCAGCCTCTGCCAGTGCTCTGCCGCCCTCACAGCAGAGAAGGCCCTCCTCAGGTGGAGATGGAACTGCCGATGGTCACCTTTGTGCCCGTTCCCTCTTGTCCTGTCACTGGGCACCACTGAAAAAAGACTGTTCCCATCCCCTTGGCCCCCTGCCGTTAAGGATTTATCAGCGTTGATAAGATCCCCCCTCAGTCTTCTTTTCTCTAGACTAAAAAGCCCCAGGGATTTGGCGTGAGAAGCTCAGCTTGCCCCCATGACCGAGAGCTCTGCTCCCATCCTCGGGGTGCTCCCTTTCCCCGCAGTCCTGGCAGGCTTGCAGGGATATGCGTTGGGATGAATTTCAACCTGTGCGTGATATCCACGCATCTCCTCCCTGCTGTACCAGTACACCTCTGTTAATGCCCAGTAACACCACAATAAGTCAGAGGAGCACCTCCGGTGCCCGAGGTTGTATGCAGGCACAGGGAGGGCAAATCCCCACCTGCCAGAGTTTCAAGCTGGGGAGAGACAGCTTGCCCCCATTTCATGAACAAGAGGTTGGCTGTACCCCTTTGAACGTGAATTGGATGGTAATTAAGAACCTGACTGACTTTTTAGACTCTGAAGTAAAGCCTTTTGAAAAGCTCAGGGGTTCGGTCCGTTGTAATCAATTACATTGATAGCTACTCACAGCAAACCTGGGCCACTGCCAGCAAGCTGCTGGGGCTCAGGCAGAGTGACTGCAGGGCTCCTCTTCCCCTGGGCAAGTCCATCTGCACTGGGGATGAGATGTGCAGAAGGGCTCAGTTGTCCTAACTCCTCCCCTGATGAGGCTCATGCTGGGTACTGAGTAGGAGCAGGCTTAGATCAACCCTGAATAGTACTGAAAAACCCATCTTTTCTCTTCGAATAAACAATAGCCAAACTAAGGCAGCTCACATTGTTACAAAGAGCCACAAATATCGCCCGGTTTGCAAAAAGTATTGGCCAGCTCCCACAGAAATCACCGGAACTGTCTGGTGCTCACAAAGGGGAGAACCTGAGTAGAAGAGTGGCTTTGGGTCCACACAATCTGCTTATAAACACCCCGGCGCATTGCAGCTACCAGCGAAATCACGGCCACGTACAGCCAGCGAGCACCCGCTCACCTGGGAGGGAGGAGAAGGAAGGAGCGAGGTCCTGGGCTAAATTATTTGTACATCATCCCCGGGGAGGAAGAGGCTCCAACGTGAGCTGAACCCTAATTAGGCATGAAGGAAACCTGTGAACATCCCAATCCATGCAAAACATTTCAGTCAGAGTTCACGCCACATTAGACGACAGAGAATCAGAAGACAAGGCACAAATCGCCGAGAAGCAGCTTCAGTACTTCCACTGCTTATGGAAGTGTTTGTTTTAGCCCAGTGAGAATCTTTTGAGCAAGGACTCAAAATACACTATTTGTACAATAGTTGAAAAATACCACTGTCATAATTAGATTTTCCGTTAGGCTCGTGTGGCATAATTAAAAATGTAATTTCTCTGTAAGCACATAGCAGTGCCCTAGGAAAAGGGCGTCACCACTTATTAAGGGCATATGCAGGTACTTCAGCTAACCATCTAAATTGATTAAGTACTAAACTAGGCTACGGAGCCTAAATTGTTTTGAACAAATACCTACTTACTGCATGTGAAAGGACACATTGCTTCGCCTGTTGGAAAGTACAATTTGTTCCAACAACTACTAACCGTGCTGTTGAATGCCGCCTAGCTCTGTTCGCAGCTCCAGGCACCCGCACGTGCCCTACGGACCACGGGGAAGCCACCTGCAGCGTTATGGACAGCAGCAGCTCTTGAAGTCAAACAACTCGGATGAAAGCGAGAGCCTGTCGGGACACCGCGGGCAGGAGCGGGATGTGCCCCCGTCCCTCTGCGGCCCCTGGTCAGCCACGTAGTCACTTTGTGCATCTA
The DNA here is from genome assembly GCF_000708025.1 of Charadrius vociferus. Lineage (NCBI taxonomy): Eukaryota > Metazoa > Chordata > Aves > Charadriiformes > Charadriidae > Charadrius > Charadrius vociferus. Next base: position 42,433 of record NW_009648350.1, read on the forward strand.
TTTGTCCTCTTCAGACTGCAGATTGCAACAGCTTAACCTTCCTCTGCATGTTCCTGCCCAGGGCAGGGGGGTTGGAATTAGATCATCATTAGGTCCCCTCCAATTCTAGCCATTCTGTGACTCCATGATTCTGAGCACTGGCTAACACTCCTCGTCCTGTATTTCTCACTGAGACTTACAAAGGAGCAGAAGGGAGCCAGTTGTTAAAATCAGATAAGCTCCTCTGAAACTCGTAGCTGCTATTAATAGCCAGATCCGACATACTTTTACTCAAGCAGGCAGTTGTGGTTTGGGAGCCCAAGTTAGGACTTAGTGGTCTGCTCTTCACAGGCACGTGGGACACTCCCAGGTCCTCGAAAAGACTTGGAAGACCCTCCGAAAAAAAGCAACCCTACACCTTATATTTTCCAGGAAGGATTTCTGCAGTGTTTAGAAACTCCTAAAGCAGCAGCACTGAAACGATGAGCCACGGGCCTCTGCAGCCTCTCGGGACAATTCACCCAGCCCCTCACCAGGCAATTGCTTGCCCCCCATTCCAGCCCCGCTTCCGATGTGGAGCCAGGCAGGGAGCCGGCACGTAACACACAAGTGCAATGCAACCGTCCACCTGAGCGCAGCCCACCCAGGGCGGTCCCAGCAGTACTTGAGGAGCTCAGGGAGGAAGCAGCGCTTCCACACGTGAACTTAAAATACAGCGGATGCAAGAAAGAAGTACCTGTCAGGCTGGTAGGATTTGAAACAACAAGCCTGATTCTCCCGGCACCGTGATTTCCTACTGTTGTGCTTGCATAAAGTCATCTTAGCTTTTCCTGCTAATAAATGAGAAGACAATCTGATCCAGCGCGTTCATTGACAAGCTCTGCAAAAGAAACCTCAGGAATATTTTATTCCTCCCACATTAGGAACGTACAGAACATACAGAAAAATTTACCATCACATAATGATCCCTATTATGCAAAGTGAGGCTGACAAAATTTCCATCATTACATCCCTGACAAGTACTCAGAACTGCGGGGGCTTTCAGGCTTTCTTTTGAAAGAAAAAAAGACCTGCAAAGTAGCTTTAATGTCTTAAATATGGAGCAGGAACTTGGTCCTCTCCCTATTCACAAACACCTTAAATACATCTCCTTCCTTCACAGCTCGTTAATCCCTACTCCTCTGCTCTTCAGACATTTAAATTCTTTCCACAGATCTAACACAGCAGAGGTGTTTACATCATGTTTAATCAGCACTCTGAACATGCCTCATGACCTTACTGGTTTTTGAGTGACCAAAGACCACGATGAGATCAGCCCAGTGCCATGGTGAGGACTTCGCTGGAGCCCGAAGCTCCTGTGCCATTACCAAACCACAATTCCCTCGACATGGTTTCTCCTAATTGTGCATCGAAAACCGTTCATCAAACAGTTTAATTATCATCGAAACATTAATTAAAATCCTGAATCTGAAGGACCAGCAGATCGGCAGTAGCTTAGCTACTTGCTCGGCATTATGTTGTTTTAGGGCAGCGCTACACATTGCGGAGTGCAAACCTGACCCAGTTACTCTTTGGTTGGGGGCTCCAAAGGGCCAACCCTGACCCCAAACCTCTGACCGATGACACTGGCAGTGATCTGCTTTGTTAACTAGCGTGGACTGCACACACAGAGCTGCCTTCCAGTGCCATTTTCATCTTCCTCATTGCCGTTCGGATGCCAATACAAGTAAATATCAAAGAAACGTGGGTGAGGAGCGAGCACGTGGGGCTCACAGGCACAGCTTCCACCAGCTATTTTGCCTTATTTCTGTCCTTTCTACGTGTCCACATCTCCCCTCCTACCTCAGATCTGCACTTTTGCTACTCCAATTTCCTTATCTGTTCCACCACAGCTGTTCAGACCTTCTCAACCTGGGTCTCTTTGCCTCTTTCCAACCTTCCAAACCAGCCTTCTTCCCCCTACTGCTCAGCAGAGGAAAGAACAGGGACCGAGAAAGTTAATGAACATCACACCGGGGTTACTGCTTCCAGCGCTCTCCTTCTCACGCACGCTGCTGGCCAGGCACACACGTGAGCCCCAGAGCAGTAATTAAGGGATTTTAGGAGGATAATGCCCTCGGAGGGCTTCGGCAGATTGACACATGGTATTTCTTCTTAATAATGACTGTCCTGAAACGTATCGGATCCGTGTGCTGCTGCGTTTCCGGCAATTTGTAAGAACTGTTCAGTGTGTAGCCAGCTGGAACGCACAACAGCACATAATTGTTCTATTACTGCAGACTTCAATTGTTTCTCTTTTATTCATTAAATGGCCATTTATTGGAAGAAAGGTCCTTTTTTTAGATGCATTTTTACACAGCTCTAGATTGGACTTGCCAGGACTGAACAAGGGCAGACCTTCCCTTTTCTCACTGTGCTCTTGGAAGGAAAATGGGGAGCACAAACGCTGGAATTTTTGTTTTTTAATGGAGATGTTGAAAGCCTTTTACATTATGCATTGGAACAAAAATGAGGCCTTTTGAAATGTTGCATGGGAGTCAAGGGAGAAGGCCACCCACGCTGACTATGGGAGAGGCGAGAGCACGGCTCCGCTCGGCAGCAGCCCTGAGCGTCTCCTTTGAACCAAGAGAGCGCCCAAGGACTAACGTCAGGGAGAGAAGGACTGCTATTGCAGGAGGCCACACAGAGCAAGGGAGAAACCAACTGTCTGGTGCTGACAGTGCTCACCTGGAAGTCAGGAGAGGTGACGACTTGCACTGAGGTCCCAGGTGGGTGCCCAGATGGGAGGTGGGGCTACAGTCTCTGTTTCAGACCAGGAGGTCCACAACAGGCCAGGAATTTCTTGAAAAAAGGCTCACCAAGCCCAAGAAATCTCCCACGCGGACTTGAAAAGTGTCGTAGAACTGCCTGCACTACCTTGAGAACTGTTTCCCGTACAATCAGTATTATCTTGATTTGCAAGCGTTTTACACAACACAAGAGCCAAAACCTAAACCCAGGAACCTCAGGTCTGAGATTTCCAGTTCCTATTTCAACTGTTATTCCCCCAGCAGAAGACGGACATTTTAACCAGCGCATTCTGGTCAGACCACACTACCTGGCAAGCCCAGGCTGACCCAGACTTCACTCTACAACAAAAAAGTGAAACATCACATTAAAATGCATATCCAGAAGGAAATCCCTCTTGCTCTCCTGCTCTCCTAGCCTTTCTTTAAGCTATTGAGATGGCTTAAAAAAAGAAAAAAGGCAAGACGTAATTGTTTCCTGTGCAAACGCTGTGCCAGACTTTATTTTTATGGGCTGTATTTATTGACTTTAGCTATTTTTCCAGTATGCTGCACAGTGTTAGACTTGGCAGGAAGTCCTACGGAGTGAAATAACATCTCTGAAAAAGTGGGAATTCTCATTGTTTGGCATGGTCAAAGAAAAGTCCAGCCAAGCAAACTTGTGACCTTCTCTCCTGTCAGACTCAAACCCAGGCCAGCCCAGCCACCAGATCAGACTCTTCGATGCTCTGAAGACACCAGAAATGCAAATCTGGGGGGGCTGATCCAAGACCTACGTGAAGCCATTTGCCCCCATCAGCTCCACTCCCCACCTCCACTGTTTGCCGATGCAATTACCAGCAGAGATTTGTACTTTGTGTAGATAGCGATTTGTTTGCAGGGGAGCAAAATAAGACACCCAGTCTCACCAGGAGCCATTCGTGAGTTAATTGCAGCTGTTTAAGAGTTAGGCCTTAATGTGCCTGTCAACTCCAGACACTTGTTATACTTCCCGGGATTTTGTACGCATCTGAGACAGATGTCTCCAAGGCAATCAGAAAAGTTCCACAGTATACACTGAAGAAGGCAGAAGACAACTGAAGAGATTTACGTTGGATGGAATGACAAGCTCAAGAGTTTAACTGCACATGGCATTTCTGGAAGCTTGCCAGCACGGAGTTTAGTGTGTTTTGTGTACTTCACTCATAACTGTTTATTGTGACAGGTAAACACTTGTTTTGAAAGCTTGCAGGCGTACTATTAAAACAGAAGTGTTCCTGACATAGTCAAGCTGTGCTGTCAAATGTTTATCTTTGAATGATGAATGCTGGCTTTCCTTTTCCTTCCTCTCAGTCTGCGTGGAACAGATTTGAACAGTCTCTCCCAACTTGTTTGGGCTCATTTCACCTGGGGGACATAGCTGAAAGCTGACGGGCCAGAGAGCAGCCCCGTAATTATCAGCCCCTATGCCAATAAATTAAGGTGATGCAGAGAACAAAGGAGGAACAATAGGGTAAGTAAGAGCAAATGCAAATGCAGATGTTGAGCTTTAGAAACTATACTAGACTAGAGTTCAATTTCCAGCGCTTAGAGCCTCTCAGAGACACATACTCCACAAGTCAAATTCTGGAGACTTGTGTTAACTAAAAAAGCTAGAAGCAATGGCAACAGATTGTGCACAATACTCTTTCTTACTCTTTTTTTTAAGTAAAAACTAGAAAATCATGGAATGGTTAAGTCACAGTGGATGTATACGCAGCCTGTGAAACTGCGGACAACCAGAGAAGTTACAGGCAAAAATGAACAAAGAGTCTTATGGGTGAGAATTAAAATTCTCCACTTGGTGCAAATATGCCTTCTACAGAACTAAAAGAAAAGCCTGTGAAAAAAGACAGTACTTTCTGTGTATCTTAGTGTAATTGCATATGTTAAAAGGCTGTGGAATTCAGCAATGATCCCAGGGGCTTTCAAGTGGATTTCAGATATTTCACAGCGTGTCAGTTATAGATGGAGACATAAGACTTTGGGGAAAAAAGTACAATCTTTGATTAGATGAAATAGCATCAGATTTCCATGAAAATGCAAATGCTCACCAAATTCATTGCTAATGCAGTTCCACTGCTGCTTTGTTCTGTTGCAGTGGTACTTCAGCCATGGGTTTGCTGACCTGCACTGGGTGTAGCACTGGGGCCAATTTAACCAGCACCATTGTTACAACTACCTGATTGGGGCGCACGGACAAGAATCAGAATCGATAATTTACGACTTGATTTGAGGAAATCAGTCTTGCACAACGCGTAAGCTGTGGAACTGCCCACCACAGGAGACATCGGAAGCATTCGTATCACACAGGAGTCAAAGGAGGATTGAGTATTCATCAGGATATGGAAAATATTAGGGATCACAAGAATGAAAAAAAAAAAAAACCAAACTGCTTCCAAAAAGATTTTAAACAGCGAAGTGCAAATGCTTAGAGAGTACCTAATTACAAGGACAAAAGAAGAAAAGAGGCCCTCATCACCAAACCTGTAAATTCAGTAGGTCCATGTCCCAGCTCACTGTACTTGTTGGCCATACAGAAAAGCTTATACACCGAATTAGGCTATTTCAGCAGAAGGTGGAATTAGGACTTTACTGCCTAGGGAGACACATATATTATACCTTTGATCCATGCCTAACACAGAGAATTTGTGCAGGGTTGTTACTCAGTGGAGGGATAGCTCTGAACCCGTTAGGGAGCGCACACATCGCATCCCCCCGGCAGGACATCTGGTGACCCACAAAGCAGCCAAAGTCCTAGCAGAGGGGTTCGGGCAGTTTATTCACAGCAGAGCAGAACCCCAGCCGGCAGCTCAGGCAGATGGGCGCTCCTGCGGGGTGCCACCACCCCCGGAGTAAGGTGGGCTGAGCTCGCTCCATCCGACTCGGCGCCTTCTCCCAAGGGTTTGCGTTGCAGATCCCCTGGTCTGCGGTGTGCGGGGGAGAAGGGGCTGGGAGTCAGGGAGACCGCAGGGACAAACACCCAGGGAAGGGATATGGTGGGAGCCGGGCTCAGACCGCTACTGCAGCTCCTCACAGATTCTGGATGAGCCGAGTCTCCTGCACGAGTGCTACACACCGTGTCACTATTGGTATGTAAAGTCCTAAAGTCAGATTTACTTTTTCATCAAACCATGGCCCTAGTAAGGGCTTTAGTTTAGACAGGAGGTAAACAAGCCCCAGCCCAGCATTTACCTCTTTGTTTGATTTGCTCTTTCAGCCCAAAATATTTCCCCTTTCTTTTCCCCTTACAGCTGTTTCTTCAGGTGTGGATGCAGCACGACAGCTAAACACAAATCACCACAAGCATCGGCGAAGTTCAATGCAACGACAGGAGATGCCACACCAGGGCCGATTCCTTGGGTGCCGAGCATCCTCCCCACTCCGAACCCTGCTGGAGTTCATACAGAAACAGGCTGTACAAAGGGGCGTCTGTCTTTCTTTCCCCCCAGGTTTAGTGACCAACAGAGCAAACTACTTCATGGTCTTTCTCCTGACGAGAAGTGTCTCGTGCAAAACAAGAGGTGATCCCTGTGCCGGGAGTCTGCGCTAACCATTGCTTTTGTCCTGTCAAACAAAAAGCATGGGAAAAAGGCAGTAATAAAAAAGCATTAAGACTCACGCAAGGCTTGTTAAATGATTTAAATCTTCATAATGTACAGCATTTTCCTGGTAATTAAGTTCAAACATTGAGTTGGGCTAAATGCTTACTACTGGTAGATAACATTTTAAATGCTCTTTCACACACTCGGATATTTTTTTTCTCCACCACAGCCCTGACAATCCAAGGTAGTTACTTTGAAAAGTGCAGGAATAGCTTCCTAGTGATGGGGCAAAGCACGGCGTGCGAAGTGATGACTGATTTGAGGAAATCAGTCTTACACAACACGTAAGCTGTGGAACTGCCCACCACAGGAGACATCGGAAGCATTCGTATCACACAGGAGTCAAAGGAGGATTGAGTATTCATCAGGATATGGAAAATATTAGGGATCACAAGAATGAAAAAAAAAAAAACAAACTGCTTCCAAAAAGATTGCTCAGTCAGACCCCTCTCTCACAAAAAGAGATCTGGTTGGAACATGTGGCTTCTTTGTCGAAAAAGAGAAGAGAGGAGAGGAGCGGGAGAGGAGTTGCATTTGTACATGAACTGGGAGGAAGAGAAGGTGGATGCTCTCCGCTCATGTTTCTATTTTATTTTTCTAAAGTTTGCACTGAAGAACAACTTCAAGAGAAAGTCCTGACCTGCCCTGGTAATGAGCTATTTGCCTATAAACAAAGATCAATGGTTGTTCCCATTTCTCCCCCCCCCCCCCCCCACTTCTTCCTCCCTCTTCTTACTGTTTTTGCCCTCCTATTTATCTGCTCTTGGTTTACACATTCCAGTTTTTGTTCTCAGCTCCTTCTTGCTTTCCTGCCCTCTCAGCATACAGTTACATCCAGCTACACTACCCAACACATTCTTTACAAAACAGTTCTTTTTTTAGAAGAGCCTGATGCCTTCTACTCAGAAGTACAATATTCAGATGGGAGGGTTTGACCCCATGCAGTAAAAGACAACCATGCTCATCGCATCTACATAGAATCATAGGATGGTTTAGGTTGGAAGGCACCTTAAACACCATCTAGTCCCGACCCCCCTGCCCCGGGCAAGGACACCTCCCACTAGACCAGGCTGCTCCAAGTCCCGTCCAACCTGACCATACATAATCCCGTCACTCCCAAGCCCATGTGAACTGCATGCTGGCCAATTTCAACTGTGATCACATTTAATATTTTGTTTTAAACACAAGCAGGCCAAGGCAGTATTGCAAAATAAGCTAGGTGAATAGATGCGATGCATACATAGGCTTTGCAATTTGGTCAGCCAACATACAAAGCCCCAGTAGGTTAACTGACATTGCCAACTCTTGCTTGGCAAGGGAAAAAACAGTCAGATATTCAGTAAGTGCTTCAGGTGAAGCCTTCAACCACTCAAAGTTACACAAAAAAAATCTCAAAATTTAGGTCTATTTTCAAAATCCTCCCAGGCTGGCTTCATATATCATCCCAGCTGAAACTGTTCTCATGATATATTATACATGGAGACCGCACTACATCATCAGAATTCTGACACTGCCACGTTGAGGGTACGCTAGGATACGACGTAATGAATTACAACAGTGGACATTGACAAATACACTTTAGGGGAAGTTTAAATTAATTTTTTTAGCTGCTTGCAGTTGGCTTAGAAAGTAATTTTTATTAAATAAACTAGTGGGAGAGCAGGCAGATTCAGAGCCCTTGAGAAAGGGAACAGCAGAGCAGAGAGAACACAGGACAGAGAGCAAGGAAGCAATTTCAGCTCCGAGATAAACGTGCTCAGTGATCTCAGAGAAGTCAGCTGGGCCAAATCCTGTCTGTGCTCACCCAGAAGCATGCAGCTCTGCTGAAGCACCCATGTGTCTGGATCAAACACAGGTGCCAAGTTCATAGGTGCAATCCCATGTCTGTGGATGGGACATCAAACCGTTCCCAGCGACTCCAGTGGGGTAATGTATTGTTGTAAGCACCCGGGATACAAGGTGTATTGTGCATCAAAGGGATGCAGCAGATGGGCTCTCACCTGGAAAATTCATAAGCATTCGATTTTTTTTTTTTTTTTCCATAAAAATAAACCAGTACCAACAATAGGAAAAGGATAAGGTACAGCTGATTAAGTCAAACAAAAAAGCCTTTCATAAGAAGCAAAAGCAAGCAACTTCGAGAAAGCCCAGAATACTAAACATCTTTTCCCTCTGAAGGAATCTTTTGTCATTTCAGGGGGAATCAATTAACCACAGTGTCTTATTCAGGTAGACTTTAGATTAGTACCATATCCCTTCACTATAGATAATTAACCTCAGTTTCTGAATTAGCAGCAAAATAAGCCAGTTATTAGTTTTTATAATGACTAGAACTCAATATTTTGGGTAGTTAAACACCCAAGAGTTTAAATTAAAATAGACATCTGACAGAAATCCCTAAAGTGTTCTTCAGATCATTAATACTATAAATTCCACAGTAGATTGAACTGACAATGTTCCCTTTTCCTTCTGGAGCACTCCAAAGGGATGAGCTACTCCCTCGAATCAGCATTCGGTTTGATCTCTGAAATAATCTCTCCTTGATACCTAAAGCCTCAAGGCCAACAGCATAGTTAAACTCATATCCTCCTCTTACCAGAAGTGTTATATCTAGTGAAAGGAGGAAAAAAAAAAAAATAGAAAAGCCTACTTTCCTGGTCTAGCTACAGACTGCTCCGTATATTACCAAGACAAACTGAAGCTCACATCCTAGAGCAGAATCTTGGCTATGGTCACAGCCAAGGGCAGCAGTGCAGAGAGAGACCCGGAGCACGGGGAGACCGTGGAGGTGCCACTGCCTCCTGGGCCAGGGAGAGAACGGGCAGTGCACAGCTCCCGTGGGATCCCAAATGAACAATCGGTCTCTTCACGTGTCAAGTCTCCTGCAGTAGAAGTGTGGGGCACAAGGGTGAGAAGCCCATCCAACAGGGATCTTGAGGAGTTGCTGCTCCATCCCCTGCCCCACAGCTGTACTATCCCAGAGTGTCCCATCCCTGGGAGATGCTCTTCCTCAGCATCCTCACCCTGTGCTGAACACTGCTTGCCATCAAAAGGCCTTTCTAATACCTAGTCTGCATCACTTTTGCTGTACAGGGAGCCTGTTACTTGGTGTCCTACCTATATTTGCCCTTTCTTCCCACCAACATGACACTGAGACTTGCTGACCTTCTGGTCCAATCTTTACTTTCCTCATCAGTTCCCTTTCTGCAGAACCTCTGCCTCTTCCTCATTCTCTGTGCATTGATTATTTCAGCCCAAGTGCCTTGCACTTGTCTCTAATTTAATTCCTTTTTTTTTTTTCCCCAAACCATTTCTGCAATTTGTTGAACTCATTTGAATTCTCATCCTGTTATCCAATATATTTGCAGTCCCTCCTAGCTTGGTGCCACCCGTAAATTTAATAAGCGTACCATCTATTCCATCATCCAGGTTGTTAACGGAAATGTTGAACAGAGCCGATTCCCTCCCTCCTCCCCAAGCCTCAGTCAGTCTGTCCCTTCTAAGGGGTCGCAGGGGATACTTCCCCCGCAGAGAGGCGGAGGGACATCCAACACGGGCTTCTGCGGAAACTGTTATATCTCCCAGTTTGGTCAGTGAGTCTGAAAGGCAGCACCGCAAATCCCAAATACGCTGCTCAGTGCAGACCTTACCAGAGGTGTGCTTTATTCCATTTCAGCTCCAGCTATGCATAACGCCACAAAGGAAAGAAAGAAAGAATAAAAGCTCTAGGGATTGTCCCGCTGCAAGTAAAATGTGTATTCTAAGAGAAATGAATGTTTACCTTCCCATTTATGTGAATCAATTAGCGATAAATATCCCCAGGGCATAGAAAAGACTAACACAGATAACAAAGGATATGCCCCAAATAATGGAGGATTAGAAAAAGGCATACACAAGTAATAAAATATCAGCTACAGATGCCACTTGAGAAGATCGCAAAACAGAGAAGAGTAAGTAGCTGAAAAAGGAAAGAAAGCAGAGGTGACGAGAAGATTGCAGTAGCAGTAAAGATAAATGATGAGCACACTTTCTGAGTATATATGCTAGAGTTAAAAGAGTTCAGCGTAGAGACAGGAAGGTCTCCAGGAGAACAGAAGGGTAATTTACAAACAAAAGAACCAGACAGGGCTTCTATGCCCCAAAATAAGTCCTTTTTTTTCCCCCAGTTCTATCAGTTGCTCTTAGAAAAGATATTACCTTGCCCTACAAACCTTACCTCTTGACAATACCAAAATAGAAAGATATATTTGCCCTGGCACTCTGAAAGGACAATGGGAAATAGATGCCGAGAGCCTAGAGAGAAAGAAACATTTTAAGAATGAAAAAGGACCAGAGTTAGAGCTTCTCAGGAATCACATTTTATCTCATGAAAAATGTCACCAAAAAGGAATAAAAATTGGTTCCCCTTTCTCAATAGCTTCATTTTTGCCAGAATGTTTTTATCAAAAAATGAAATCTTTTCATCAAAAACCTCTAGGCCCCCAAACAAAACATAAGTAGCTTTAAAGCAAACTGGTTTCCTATGAGCCTTTTAGAGCTTTGTAGCATTATTGCAATACAAATCATGAAGAATGAGCATCTCCAGGCAATTATTTATTTTTTTTTTAAATCCTCACCTGGCTTTTAATATTGATTTTTGCTGGCTTTTAAGCAAAACCACTAACAAAAAGCAGAGAAAGATGGAAGGTGATACGGCTCCATGTAAGGCGGATGGGAAACGCCGGGGCAGCGTGGGCACGGGCAGTGCTGGGCTCAGCTTGGGCTGCTACAGGTGACACTGGCGTATGCAGGACTTGCACCGGGAGCCCCTGGGGAGAGGGCAAGAGGACACAGACCTCCGAGGTGTGAGCAGCAGTCTAAAAGCAGAGATCGATGCTTTTTGGTGTCAGGTTCACCTCTCCATCAACATCATCCTCTTTGGGACGTGGTTCTCCTTTGACCGCAGGCTCCATCTGACCCTGGGTTGCTCCCACCTCTTCTCCTCCCTGCCACTATTGCTCTGGACCAGCAACATCTCACCCCAGGCTCACCTGCCCCACCTGACGCCTCTTCTACCCAGGTCTTGCTGACAGCAAAGAGCAAAAGGAGTAAACAGGGAATAAGTTGGGAGGCGAGGGAAGAGCTGTTTTCATTTGGGGAAATTTTGTTGCTGTTTTTGGTTCTCAGCATGTCAGCAGAAACTCAAGGCTTGTCAGGAGGCTGCTCCCAATCCAGTAATTACTGGAGGTGCCTCTATCTCAGCCCTGTCTTGATCTTACACTGCATGATCACTTTATTATTCAGCTTTATTTTATTATTCAGTTTGATTTGGCAGCTGCCTGAGAAACCTAAGGCTACTCAAGCTGTATATTTTAAGATCTTTAAAATCTGTTGATATAAACTCTTTTAAAGTCTTCAGGCCTGAGTCAACATTGTTAATTCTGAAGCTCCAGCCCATCAACTTGGCAGGACACTTCACACACGCGTGCACACGCGTACGCACACAGCTCAGCAGCAGCTTAAATAGGGATCTCGCTGCAGAAGCCCTGATTGTTCCTCTGGCTCACAGCCAGCCCGACACAGGGGCATCGTCCGAGGGCTTCGGCGAAGACTAAAAAAGTCCAGCCATTTAGACAGTGCCAGAACTTGGCACTTAGAAGAGAAAAAACATTAGTCCCGTTAGGAAATTAAAAGAAAAAACAAAACAAGCCACCAAAGCACAACCAAAAAGCTCCATTTACTGCATGACTCCCTTTTGCTTTGGTGGGGATACAGGTGCTAACCTGCTGGGCCTTCCTCCAAGGCACATCATGAGAGATACTTTCTTGGCCATGGCAAGAATTCTCCCTCTGTGAGAGCAGAGGGAGTTTTGGACCCTTCTCCAGGTGGAGGCTGTCCCTCTGCAAAGATCTAAGAAAACCCCTCACCTTGCTTTATTGGGTCCTTGGATCTCGTCTCTTCAAGGAGAGATTTGCAGTTTGTTTAATGTTCAGGTTTGATTTCCTTTTGTACTTTGATTTCAGATTACTCACCCTCCTCTCGGCCTTTTCATGATCAAAACTAAAATCCAGCTTCCCCCCCTCTGACTTCAAACAGTTTTAATCCTGCCTCCCTAACATCTATTTTCCTTCTAATTCCCTGAAGAATTTCTCTTCTGGGATCGCCCCTGTTCACATTCTCTTACATGTTCAAAGTCCTTCACATTCTTCTTTCATCCATGCCGTGCTCCCCTATCACAGACTCCTCTGATTCCACTTCTTCAAGGGCAGCGATGTGTATTTTCATCCACAACTTTAACAGGTTAGAAGAGCTGGATCCTCACTGCCGCTCTGTGTTCACACATCAGAGGGCCTAAGAGAACCCAGGAGACAATTCAGCTGCTCGTGCAGGGGCTTAGCCAGGGCTCTCCTGCTCAGAAACTCGGCAGTGGTGCAAAAGGCCTCATCCGTACACAGACTCACTCCGGAAGCACAGCAGGGGCTGGCATCCAGCTTGCATCTGGCGACCACAGCACAGCGATCTCATCTGCTGCCCACTGGTGGATGCTGGAGGTCTTGGGTTGGCAGTCACTCTAAAGGCAGGAGACAGACTCAACCACTCAAAAGACATTTGTTTTTTTCTGTAGGACTTGGTATTTCCTTTAACACAGCCCTGCAATGTTGTCACCTCATAGTCAGCAGGTTGAGAAGGTACATGTCACTACTAAATTACTACACACTGTTATGTGGCTTTGTTTAAGTGTTGTCATTAACTTCGCTTTTCAGTGCTGTAATTAGTCCTTTAATTAGTCCTCGCTTTGCTGCCAGCAGTACTCGCCATCTCTTCTAGGCTTTCCAATGACAAAATCCCTCCTGCGATACCTCCTGGTAGGTGTCCTCTTTCACAGCTGAAGGACCAGTGGCCCTTGAGCCCCGTGTCACCTGTAGGTCTGTGCTCTGCTGGAGCTCATACCACATTTGGCTGTAGCTTTCTCACAGCTTTGCCACTGCTCTTCCTCAGCCTTGCTGGCTTAGAGCAGCTGCAGGTGACTCACCAGACTGTCCTGCGGTGGTGGTGGCCCTGGGCTCTGCCCTTGTCCCTCTGCTGAGCAGTGGAGACTGCCTACCCTGAGGTTTGCTCAGAGCTCTCACTGCTTTGCATCTGCACCATACTGCCCACACCCTCCTGTTTCCTCCACTATAAAATCACGTTACAGGACAGTGCACGGAGTTAACACCATTCCCTTTAAAAGGTCATTACACATTTTTCTAGCAAAGTATTTCTGACTCCTGTCCCAGCAGCGAATACATCACCATTCTTGCTCCTGCTGGATGTTGTAGCAATGGTGAGCCAGACAGGTATGGACCAGCCCCGAGACAAACTGCGCTATCAAACCCCCATTTCCTCCGATGTTCCTACAGGATAGTGCCTAAGGGATGACAGATATCAACGATCACCCAAACCAAGCCCAAGAGCTCTCCCATAAGGAGTCATTCCACATTTGTTACAAGGAAGAAATCTGCCTCCTTTTGCGGCGCAGGGAAGCTGGAGGGAGCACGAGGGAGCCGACAGCCGGGAGGGTTTGTGCCAGCCCTGCGGCACCTCTGCCTGCAGCTGGGCAGCTCACCCGTGGGACAGGAGAGAAGCACATCCCACACCCCAGCGCTGCCCCCAAAGAGCATCTTCCTCACAAAACCTATTTTCAGACTAGCTCCCCCTCCAGATTTTAATACCCCATGGATTCACATCATCTTTTACCTTTGAAAATATTTATTAGGGGCACTTTCAAGATAAAGTAGCGCTCACATTCCTGTGTTAATATTCTGTTTTACATCAGTTCTCCTACATCTCCCGTCTCATCCTAGTGCTTGGGTACTTTCCAGTAGTGAATTAAGTAACATGCCTAATATCTGCCATGCACGGCTCGTTCTTCCTCTTTTATGATAAAAGGTATCTAAGTATGAAATCTCCCTTTCTATCAGGATTATTTTTTTCCAGGAGACATCCTCCTGGTAACTTGATGCATTAGCTGCTCTGAATCAGAGCTATAGGATTATTCCTCTAAGCCATTTTTCTTCAGTGTGGAGACATGCGTATATGCATTTGGAAAAACAAAAGACAACTCAACCTGCTGTTAGAAGAACTAATTACTTCTAGGCTGATGATCCCTCTTGGCAAAGCTTTCCCTTTAGGAAGTGCAAGAGAGCAGCCAGCTCAGCATCCTCCAGCACCAACACTGCCAGGCGTTATGGCAGAGCTTCTGACTTTGCACCTCAGCCATGCTTACAAATAAGATGGCTCGGTGTTCAAGAAGCACCTCACACAGCCACTGATTTTCTCTCATCTTCCTGTTGACTTCATCCCAGGGTCAGGCCCCTATCTTGCCGGACAACTTTTGATGTGTTCAGGCACCTGAGACAACTGCAATCAATGAGTGGTGGATGCGCAAGTATTTTGCAATAACCCTGTCCTCATTTTGGGGGCCCCGATGCCTTTCAAGATCTAGCCCTAAGTGAGTCATCCACCGGAAGTCTATAGCTCAGTCACGCAATTAATCCAATTCTGCTCAGTTTTGGTCAGGCGGTCTAACCTCCAAGACCATTCTTTCTCCCCGATAATACAGATGGCAGAGAAAAGCCATGTGGAGGATGAGGCGCACGGGATGAGGAGGAGACCAGCCTAGCAAGTGTAATGGAGATGGGGTAGCGTAAACTTTAAAGAGCTTTGAAAATCATTAGACTAACAGCGTGTAAATGTATAAAACCAGTCAGTCTGCACATCGTTCGCAAATTCACTACCGCTGGTCAATTGGAATCCCGGAGAAGTCAGCGTTACGAGCCCTAATGCATTGTATTTAATGCTGCAGTGGGGCTCGATGTACTAATTACATGTACGTTTTCCAAGATTTCTGCCGGGAGTATTTCACAGAAAAGATAATTGTTCTTTGGGGGGTTTCAGCACTGGTTTATTTAATTATGTTGGAGTTTTCATATATATTGTGAAAACGCCAGCAGAAAGAAAACTCTTAGCCAGACATACTGGGGAAAAGTAAAACAGAAAGAGATTTGAGGAGGAGGTTGAAGATGATTCTGGCTGCTGAAGGAACGCAGGAGCTTGAAGGGGACCAAATGAAGAACAGATATAACGTGCAACGGGAGCCTCAGCTTCCCAAACAGCACTGCTGCTTCTTAGAGTATCACCCAGGGTGGGGAGGATACCAGCTGATAAACCCCTGAAAGCACCAAACAGGTACAGCATAAACGCCTTCCTCAGCAACAGGTAGAAGAGATGGAAATGATGTTAAAGAAACTGTCATTATTTACCCCAAGAAATGCCTGGGAGCATTCTGGTTTGACCCAGGTGTGCGCTCGCCTTCCTCTCCTCCTCCCTACCTACAACATGAGCCCGAAGCAAAGGGGTGTCTCCTGCGTTTATATGTCACCTGGTCTTGTGGAGTCCGTTTTCCTCCTTTCCTCCTCACCGCAATTACTAACCTGGATTAAGAACATCCAGAGTGGAAGGAGCAAACAGCCAGTCACAACATTTCACTGGTGAGAAACGAAAGAGACATCAGCCTCCAACCTTGACTCGGGGTTACCTACATTAAAAGTACTGCCACATGGCAGACATCAGAAGCTACTAATTTCAGCAGCAGCAGCTCTCACAGAGAGGAACTTCCCAAAATAGCACCGCTTTTGCATCGCTATCATTAAAAAAACAGTTTTAAGTTAAATCTGCTTGTAGCCTGTCATTCATGCAAAGCCAGCCCTAGAAAGCTCTAGTCTGATAAATATTTCACTTTGTACGTCTCAACGAGTTTCAGAGCTGTGAAAGCATCTTAATTTCACATTCTCAAAATGAAACTTTTCGACTTTTAACTTTCTGTTTTGAAATCACTTTTAAAAAATTTTGTCTTCATTTTACACCAAAAAAGAAGCTGTTTAAAGGATGTCAGAGGGAAGATAAAGCGTTTTGGCTCACCTGAATGAAAGGTTTCTGTTGACCTGATCTGAACGAGATTTCTTTTCCTCATTCATAAAATTCACAAATCAGAATTTTGGGAGGAATCCTGAAGCACGCTGGGAAATCCTTTGAAGTCACCTAACTTCTCATAAGCTGGGAAAAATATCCTAATCCTCACTACAAGAGACTGAAGAAGCATTTTGACAGGCAGCCTTTAGTCAGGGGTAACAGAAGTGATTGCTGCTGTCTTTTGCTGTCTCAGAAACAATCCACAAGGAACTGGCGGCTGCCAATGAGCAACAGCTGTTCATTAAGAGACTCAGTCAAACTGATAGCATAAAAACCCGTTTTCCACCAAATGCAAGGGGACTACACCACAGAACCCCCTTTCACACCACCTAGGTAGCTTCTACATTTTCAAAAAGCAGTATTTGTGCCAATTTCACCGAGATCATAAAACCAGTTAATACTTTTTTTGACTCCTGCCAGTGTAAACTGAAGTCAGTCGGATTCAGTGTAATTTACTTCTCTCTTACAGCTCACGAGGCAATTCCTTAAATAAATGGCAGCACAGGCTAATAAAACAGAACAGTAATAATGAATAAACTGCTCATTAAAATAATAATACTGCTATCACTAAAAGAATAATGAAAACCTCTTCTACATAATTCTACTTGCCCCGATTATCCTGTATGGAGAGATACAGGAGCTTGGACACAGTATTTGAGGCTGGAGAGCAGCCGAGATGGGAAGGTGGTGAGCCCCCAGCCAACCTTTCATTCAGAGCACAGCCTCAGCTCACCCTCCTATATCTTATGGGCTTCACCTGCTTTTCAACTTTGCAATTATCCCCTTCAACTAATGCCACCTGAACTCCGTTGGTTTCTAGATACCGAAGTCTTGTCTCTGCCCACCCTCCCCTTTCCCTATTCATACTCAATGCTTTGGATAATATTTTTCTTGAAAACACCATGTTTCAAATGAATGTGATATTCTGTACATAAGGGTTAATGAAATATTTAACCTCCCATTTCCAAAAATGGGTGCTATATTAGCGTAAGGAAAATGAAGCAAGCATGAATATTTGTAAACCTGGGCGTTCTGACGATCCACTCAAGGCTGCGTACCCGCACAACTGCAATGAGCGTCAGTTGATTCACCTCTCAAGGTCTGAGTGAGCTCAGCTGCGGCTGGGGCCAGCGAGTCTTTGCCCGAGGAAGGGAGGTCTTCGGGACTTGGCTACGAACACAAAGCATTCTCGAAACACATTCACATTAACCATGGCCGTTTCGATTCATCCTAAACGCCAAAATTGTACTCGATTTTCCTGAGAGCCCCACTTCCATATAGCTGCATTAATGAGCATGGAGTTTTCAAGAGCTACAAAAAGGCCCTTTGTAACTCCGCTCCTTTACACCCGTGGTTGTGGTGGCATTTCCCAGTGGCGTGACAGTACGTCAGAGCAGCACTTTAGAACATCAGGTTTATATACTAGTCTATAAGTGAGTACATCTCGCTTGTACACTGCCGGGGGGAGGCACACAGGTTCCACAGCCAGACTTCCAGATTTTCCTTTCGACAAAAGCCTACAGCTACCCGTGGGTTCACCACGCGCTGGGCTCGAGCGGGGCGCAGCGAGGATTAAGTAGCCAGGACAGGAGTATAAAAGAGCTTAGGGCAGAAAGAGAGCGCTTCGTGCCCAAAGGAAACAGCAAATAGTGTCAAAAAGCAGAATATTTAACCTAAAAGAGCAGAATATTTAGCCTACTGAACTCATCAGGAGTTCTGCTTTCAAATTCAGATTAGCTCTCAAACCGGAACTGAGCCAGGGCACCTGACACCAGAACCACGCAAGAAATGATGCTTCAGTTTGCTGGCACATGAGAAAACGGGGACAGGTTTTCATTTGGTAACAAACTGAAATGATGTTTTATTTACATTGGAAAAGCATTTTTTTAAATCAATTTTTAAAAAAATCCTTGGCATTTTGGATGCATAATTCCTTTTGGCATTAAGTAAAATAGTCCTTTTTAGTTGTTCTCACCCTCTTCTCAGCTTCCAAAAACTGCAGAAAATTGGAAACAAAAGCATTTTTTAAGAGAACTGAATGATTAGACTAAATGTTGAAATGGGCTATGGTTTTAATTTATTCCTCCCCGTCACTGCCCCCCAATAAAGAAATTATTTTATTAAATGTTCTGTTATTTCTTCTTCAGAAACGTTCTCCTAGCTTTGATTAACAGAAACTCACCCAAAGATAACAGATGTCCCAGAAGTGGCCAAATCTGGACTTCCACAAACGCCCAGCCCTTTCCTAACACCTCGCTGTGCCCGGGACCAACCCTGCTCCAGGTCTGGTGTCTGCTAGCGCGGGTTTGTTTTACTGAAGCCCAGCGCACAGTTTTATCACTATCAGTGTATTTTGACCAGGGTCTGCTTAGCAGGAAGGGATGCACGGACTGCAGCTCGCCCGGCCCCGGTGCTCCCAGCGCCTCGCCAGGAGCTACGGTAGGCAGAGATCCTTGGGGCACCGTACACAAAGGGAGAAATACAATTTCCCAAGAGGAAGGTGGGCAGACTGTGTGTGTTGGACCTCGGCAGTGTCCAAGCAGTGTTTCCTTGCAGTCCGGGTCTGGAGGGGAGTCCAAAAGAGGAGGACTTTCTGTGGCGCCCAGAAAAGATGGGGCTTGACCCTGCTTTCTTCCCCAAGCTGACAACACACCGAGAAACCACAGGAGACTCTCAAGTACTCATTTCTGCCTGTTCGTACCTTGGTTTGCTTCTGTCCTATTTGTGAAGAGCCCTGGCAGTACATCTCCGCACACACAATCCACTGAATATTTCCTAGACAAGTATAAAAACATATTTTAACTGCCGTACCATAATTCTCTTCTTTTAATTAGAAAGTGTGCTAAGTACTCGTGTCCTTGGGGATTCTCACTGAACTAGTCAGGTTTCTGATCATGGAAGTTTCGCGTTAATGAGACTTTTAGTTTGACTTACAAAAGCTCTTACATGTACGCAGCAAGGCTTTTAACTTCAAAGTCCTTGAGAATTGTAGCTGTGCATCTGCCTTGTCTGGGGCCTTAATTCACAGTTCTGGTCTCTGTTTATTATATAGGGAATGTTTTGTTTAGCATTTATAGATATATATTTACAGCATTTAGGGATATTAGAGCTTATACCGAGCTCCATTACTATAAACACTGATCAAAGGGAGAGCTAAGCGAAGCTGAAGCGCTAGAGGAAAATACCTCTGCAGTCACGATGGGAAAGGGCAACTGGGAGAAGAGGGGAAGCTGCCTGCCTGGTGACGCCGCTTCCCCCCCTCCCCCTTCCCTCTGCCCTCCCGTCCTGCCCACCTGCAAACCACCCACCCCAAACCCATTGTGACAGAGCAGGGAAAGCCCCTCAGTGCCTGCGAGTATTAGCAAGCGTGCATTTGGCTTGGCATTCTCTATATTCAGGCGCATCCAGTGTTTTTCAAGCTCCAGAAAGCCTGTAAATGCCAGGCAAGATGAGAGCTGAAGTTTCTGTTTTTATTATGTTTCCTAGTTTCAATTTTTTCCTGTGGGAGACAGAAAAGGAAATTGTTTTGGTGACCGTTTAAGTCAGTGTAGATCCATAAATACTTTTCCACTGTGTTTATTTTTCTTACACCGATATGACTGCTTTTCTGGAGTCACACTAATGCCCTTGTAAGTCCTATGTCACATCCACCTCCTCATCAATTTTCCTTTTAAACCCTGCCACTTAGGGAAAATCGGAGAAGTCAGTTGCAGCCTGAACATTATCTGGTTTTGGACAGTTGACTTCCCAGTTCTGTAAGGGATTTGGAGCGCAGATGCTCAGTTACTGCAGTTCAAGGTTTCGATACCGACGTACTGTAGCTCTACACCACTTGCACACTCTGCACACCTACTGTCACCGCTCCTCTGCGGTTTTCTAGATGTCCCCAAGATCCCGGTTCAAACAGCTCCCTTGACACACACACACACACAAATTAGTATTAGATACAAAGCTCTGAGCATGGACATGACGTATATTGAACGGCTCCGGACAAAACCCAGGAATTTTGGCAATTTAGGACTCTAAACTGACCGTTTTAAAAAGCTGGTCTTAGATGTGGGTTGTGAGCACTTGAAAATCCATCCTTGAGGCTTTTTAGGGGAACATCAGGCTGGGACCAGCTGCGAAGCAGCACTTCCCCAGGTGTTTGCCATGCACCCCGGAGCTCCTCAAAATGGGAACATACAGGTACAAACTCAAAGCTGAGAAGGGATGAATGAAGGCTCACGGACACACCAAGAAAACTCGGCCCCAGGGAATGCTAGGGTGATTTATGGGAGCACAAACCCACTCTCCACCTTCACTGACTCGCAGCGACGACCCACTTGCTCCTGGCAAAGCAGCCGCTGGGGCTTCGGCAGCTCTTCCCAATCTTTGCCTAGCTATGAACTGGAGAAAACAACACGTTCATCCTGGAAGCAAGAATCCTCCAGCGAGGAGGAATAAGCAATGTTTGGTGCATTCATAATATAGATATTATTTGGCAAACTAGTTAAACAAATTGTTTCCTTTCAGGATCCTAGTGCTGTGTGCGGTTGGCAAGTCTTCCTCCCTGCTGCTCGGCCACCTGCTCTCCCTACTGCTACGCCTGCTCCGTCCCCAGCCCCAGCTGCCTGCCGCCCCGCGAGAGGCTGCCTTCCCTTCACCCGGCTACTCCGTGTATCCGCGGGGCAAGGCTGGATTTCATGTATGTCACAGGCATCTTTCAACTAACATGTTACAGACTGGGCAATGTTCCCCATCTCTCTCCAGGACCCCCGGTTGCATGGGTGCGTTGGTGTAGGCATCACCTCGGATTGGTCAGTGATGGTGGGATTAGTGGAGATGGATCAGCCACGGCACTGCTCCACCACCGTCCTGCCCACACTCAGGGTGCGGGGCAGCCTCAGCTCACACTGAGCTGGAAGTGGGGAAGCTCAGACAGACCATCTGACGCAGGAGCCCCCCCCGCCTGCCAGTGCCAAGGGCAGGGAGAACACCTCCTGCTGGTGAACACCTCCTCCTCAGACCATCTCCCACTCTCTGTCATATCTACTGGATTATTAGTCATATTATTCATCCTTGTTTCCTGTGATGACAATATTGTCTGAAGAGCGTTGCAAACATGAGAGCATAGTCCCTACCCTGAGGATCTGCTGCGTATGCTCAGAAAGACTGAAACACACAGCACTGAAAAGGATGGACTCTGCCAATCTGCCTACGGGAGAGAAGTCCCATTGCTTCGTAGTTGGAGGTTAAATTAAATCTCTTGCATGATAAAACTTTCTCACCAAGTGCATCTTTGTCCCCCTCCCGTGGCTGGATCTGATCATACACATGTTGGTATGAGCAAGAGGTAACAGGTACAGACTGGACCATGGGCAGTTCCATCTCCACCTGAGGAGGGCCTTCTCTGCTGTGAGGGCGGCAGAGCAGTGGCACAGGCTGCCCAGAGAGGTGGGGGAGTCTCCCCCTCTGGAGCCATCCCAAACCCGCCTGGACGCCGTCCTGTGCCACTGCTGGAGGTGCCCCTGCTCTGGTGGGGGTGGCACTGGGGGAGCTCCAGAGGGCCCTTCCGACCCTGACTGCTCTGTGAGTCTGTGGTATGGCGGCCAGGGTTGGATGGACCCTCAGCAAAGAAGAAAGCAAATATTTTTAATTTAAACTGATGATACTTGAAGGATGCTCCTGCCCTATCCTCTTCCCCAGAAAGCAGAGACCTAAAGAACTGGAGTGGGCAAGTCCTGCTGTGGAAAGAAATGTCGCTCTTCCCCAAATATTGCCTTCAGTCTGACTCTCTCAGCCCTCATTCCCTCCTCAGGGATAACCAGAAAGAATCCATTCCCCCCTGGCTGTGCCAGCTTCTTCACCGGACTTGCAACAAACGCATTCATTCTGCCGCCTGCGTGTGCCTTTTCAAAATAATCCTTCTGCCGCCTCTGAAGAGGAGATCATCCTTGAAAATTAAGTTCGAGCTGGCTGCCCGTAGAAATGATTACAGCCATGTTAGGAGATTATTTTAAAGTGTCTCTGGAGTTTAGGAAATAAATAAAGAAACGGATCGTCAGGATGTAGCTGCTCAGAGTTCCCACCATTCCCTGGGCACAGCCATCGTGTGAACTCTTCTGTAACGGGACGGGAACAGGGACATCCCGGGAGGATTTATCCTGACCCCGCCGCTGCCCTGCCTGACCCACCTTTGCCCCGTGAAGAGATTCTGGCAGGCAGTGCTTGAAAAACAGCCTTTTATGTTCTTACTTTCCCCCTCTTATTAATTTGCAGTCACAACCATCGCTATTTGATCCACGCAGCCAAAAATGTCCAGCTTCATTATTCAGACTGTTTGCAGCTGAACAGACCAGAAGGCCAAGCGTCCACACACGCACAAGCCCTCTAGACCTCTAAGCAAGATACAACACTTGAAGGTTAACAACCAAGTGCCTTAGGATGTTTTGTACCTTTTGCAAATGCTTTTTTTTCCAGTTTCTGTGTCATTCTGGCTAAACCTCACTTCCTGAAGGTTTTTACTATGCGAGACTTTGTCACAAGTCTGCATAAGGATAGGGAATTAAACCTCTGTCTCCCAAATCCAGATCAGTACCACAACCTTTGGCTCATCTCCTCGCCTCGCTTGTCTAGCAAAGGTACTGTACAAAGGTACACAAGAATACATTATAC
>NW_009648350.1:65523-67764 GCF_000708025.1 Charadrius vociferus
TCTGCTCTGTACCCTCCATGGGTTTGCAAATAGCACTACTTAGCAGCAGAAATTAAATCCACAGCCTTTCAGCGACGCAGGAACAGCACGTTGCTACTGCTGCTATTCTACGAACCTCAGAGGGTAACACATCCAACATCACCGCCTGCGCTAGGAGGGATGTGTTAGCTCTCTGAATATCCCTGATTAACACAGCTTTATCCCACCGTTTTGTATCATCTACATACGTGCTGCAACAAGGCTTGTGTAGGCTAATAATATCTTGTACCGATACAGCAGCGGTTTCAACGATCGCTAATTCCAGTGGGTCTGCTGTCAGGCAGCGCTGCCGAGGCGCACGGAGACCCCCGGGAACCCCTGTGGTTTGTGCTACAGCCAGGCCAGGAGTGAGATCCTGCGCCGCACCTCGCACCCCTCTGGGGATGCATCAGGACCTGGCAGAGCCCAGCAGGTTTTCGGCAGCCTGGGAAAGAGCTTTAACATACCCCAGCTTCCCTCGAGGGTCTCTGCAGCGCCCCAGCGCAGAGGGGCTGTTGTGAGGGTAAGCCCAAGTCCCCCACCCTGCCTAAAAAAGAAAGGGTGTGCTGGATAATCATTCCTCTTTGAACAAAGGCTGAAATAGTAGGTATTACACAGGTTGGTCGGCAGGGGTGTGGGTACCACTTGCTCTTTTTTACCTACTCACCTTCCTCGTTTAACCTCTTCCTTCCAGGACACCAACCTCCTCCTTAAACAAACACATCCTCGCTCTATGAGGCAGGCAGTTCCGTGTAACGCAGAGAAAACCCAGGCTGCTTTTGCACACAGAGGAAATCCTTCAGCAGAGGTAAAGCCCTAGGATGCTAATCTGAATCACCAACTCAGATTTTAAAAATAGTCACCCAGCAGGATAACAGCTCGCTGCCGGCTTGGCGGCTGCCTCCCCTCCCTCAGCAGAGCCCGGCCCCTGCGGGCTCTCCTGCCGGGAAGTCTCCCTCCAGCGCTGCTGCACGATGTTGTTCCTCATCTCCACACTATGGTTATAAGGGGGTATCACCATCATAACTTCCTTCTTTCAGGAGCTCTGCATGCATCAGCATTGGAATAGGCGCCATGAGTGTTAGTCACTGTGTGGGGGAGGTTCGCGGGGTCCGCGGCAGCGGGTCGGCACAAGGAGTGCTCAGCGTGCAGAGAGCGCCTGGAAGGGCCGGGTGAGCCAGCATGGCACCGGGGGCCTGAGGATCTCACTCTTTTGGGTGGTGGCAGCCTTTGGGTTTTGTGGCCGTTTCTAACATCTTTCCTTTGTATTTCTCATACAGAAATACCATCTCCCTTTCCTCAGATCAGAAACCGACTGTGCTGCTGAGGGGGTTGCTCCAGCATGTGACCCTTGTACTCTCGAGATGGATCAGAGCAGGGTGTTGCGCATCGCGTGGATGTGTACCCACGTGTGTAAGGTTGATGTCCCTGCCATGACTTTGCCAACTCACAGCTTCTTGCGTTACTGCAGGAGCAGCACAAGCCCTGGGGAGGACGAGGAATGAAGGGCTGAGTGGAGAGCAGAGGAAGGGCAGGGGGAGAAAAGGGCTCATGAGGTGCCTACAGCCCATGGGCTCCTTCTGAGCAGCTGCAGCACAGACTGGGGGGTTTGCTGAAAGACCTGCCCCACCAGGACTGCTTACAGTAGCACAAAGAGAAACGGGAAGCGAATAGAAACCTTTGACAAAGCAATGCTGGAAGAGTCCCAAGAGAATTGGTAGGGTTTTCAAAAGGCCTCAGCATCTGTCTGGTTCTCTCCCACCAGCAATCGATGGGTGTTTTACCGCTGACTCTGGCAGGAGCAGCAGTACAAAAGTCGAGGCAGAGTTTGTGCTGTTCGCAGCCGGTCTCTGAGACATGCCGGTCCTAGCCCACCTTGCAGAGCCCCACATCTTCAGCGATTTCCCCTCTTGCTGCCAGCAGCAGAGTTCTGAAACACTCTCCCTGCCCCGCACACCATTATTTTGGGAAGTAACCTCTGTATTGCTGTCTATTACTGAATCAAGAAATACTCCTGCTTGCTCAAACACCCTCTTTTTTACCACTGCTACTCTTCCCACCCCGCCTGCTCTGGAAAACCACTTCCATGCCTGGCACTGTGCACTAGAGAAGATCTTTTTTTCTGCAGAATGTTATTAAACATCTTTTTGTGAGCACGCTACCTCCAGAATCATCCTTCAGCATTAGCTGTTGGCTTCCCCCTGAAGCACTCCCTGTGCCTAG
>NW_009648350.1:67804-76079 GCF_000708025.1 Charadrius vociferus
AAGATATTTGCTTTTCAAGGTGGCTGCAGTGGGAGTGTGGCACAACATAGGGCCCTAGGGAGGAGCATTTGGTTCACTTAGCCCGAGTCTGAGGGTAGTGAATGTGAACAGTTTAACATAAAGGTCACTAGATAGCTGGCACACTTCCTATCCACCTTCTTGCGCTCTGAAGTCTGCCGTGCGGTGTGAGAGACGAGGGTTTGCACTCCCGGGACATGCTATCAAGCTGACTCTTGCTGACATTGTTGCCCTGGGAAATGGCAATCTGTGAGCACAGGGTGGGCAGAGATAGCAGTGCGTGTGCCTCCCTGGTTTACCAGGGAAATTTGGGGATCCTCAGCCTGCAATGTAACTCTGCGTGGCTCTGGGCACTTGGCATATGGCATGATTTCTGCTGAGCTTTCTCAAAAAAACTGGTTTGAGAAATACAGGGAAATCATGTATATTGAGAACTGCACTTGTACCTGTGCTGTGTGTCTGGGAGCGGTTGGGGTTGTCTCCCTTCTCAAGCTGATCTGGCCCACGATAGTCCCAACAATGCACTGCTGAGGTTTCTCAGCTCTTCCTGCTCCAAAGGATGTTCAGTATGTCCCGTCCCACGTCATGGGAGTATTTCCTACTGAATTCAGTGGGCCAAGGATCAGGAGAAGGAGCTCAGCCCACAGAAGACAGATTTGAGTTCACCAGAGAGAGCCCGCGTGTTGCCTGCCGTTGTGAGCAGTTCAGTCTGGCTCGCCTTGGAGGGCAGCAAGCAGCTGCTATGAATGTCTCTCTTAAAAAGACATCAGTATCACTCAGAAAACTTAGGTTTCATTTAGCCTAGTTAAAACTACTCTCTGTTATGTTCTACTGCAATCATTTAAAACAAAGGAGTTCATCAACACTTTCATTCTCCAGGTCTCTACATCACAGTGTCTGGGAATGGGAATAAGCCAGCAGTTTTTTTGTTTAAACACTAAAAGAGTGTCAGAAAAGATTAAGCAATTGCTTTGTGAATTCCTACAGAGGAAAGCGCTCACGGATGCGAGTGTCAGCTGGGCTGATGCTGTTTGCCACTATAACAAATGAACAATGGCACCTATCCGTGCCCTGAACTTGCCACAATCAAAACCGAACTGCTACAGCAATGATGGGGTATTCTCATGTGCCTCCACACAGCAGACTGCAAAACAAGCAACCAGAAGAGAGGGAAGATTTGAGGGTAAAAAGCAGCCGGTACAGGTACAAGCATTATTCATGTTTTGGCTACTTTTCAATCACAGCACGAGAGGGTTCTCTGAGGTTGCAGCAATCGGGGGGTGAGTAGTAAGGGTGGCACCGAACCAAGAGCCTGGACCGAACAGTCAGTGGATCAGGGAAAATTCTACAACTGTACCAGTGAAGTCGGAGATGTCCATACCAGTGAAGTGCCAAGTGGTTACTTCCAACACACAGCACACCAGACACAGCGATATATGTGAGTTTCTTTGCTGAACAGACAAACATACCTCTTTCCTTCAGCTACCACAAAATTCAGACACTACCACTCACGCCTGTCTTGAATACCCTGTGCCACTATGACATTCCCAATTAAAAAAAAAAAAAAAAAAAGAGATAATGGAACTGGAGAAGACGCTAAGAAAGGCTGCAAGGACGACAAAAGGTATGGATCAGCTTTACAAAAGCAGCACTATCAGGGACACAAATGCAAAGATGCAGAAATAATCTCAGTTCAGGATGTGCTGAAATCCCCCCTTCCTGCAGCTGGGAAGGTGGCACGGGGAAGGGCTGCTCTGTACACACACTGTTCACGCACTCTTCCTTTGAACAGCCGGCCGAAGCCCCAGACAGGGCCTGGCTGACTTTCAGCCTAAGCTAAATGCAGCCACTCATATGGCATTATACCATATGGGAATGACAAACATTTATTTCCCTTGCTGATACAAGTCACTTTTCTGATCTTCATGAAAAGTGTGGCTGTATTTCCCATTTCCCATTTCCCAGGATCTAGGGACCAGATTCTTAAAAGCACCTAACTGAAGCGAGATTTAGGCACCCAAACACCTCTGAGTATTTGGGTCGAGTGTTTCCATGTGCTGCTAAAAGCTCTGGCACATTCAGAGTGAGCGCGGAGGCTGCAGCACAACCAGACTTGTGGTGCCACTGGGGCAGAGCTGAGGCATTTTTCAGAGCTTGTCATGTTATACTCTGCTTAGAGAACAAAACGGGGGAATTTCAGATTTTAATTTGTCACTTTACATGTAAATTAGATGTTGTATATTGTCACAAGTGAATTCAGCCAGTATTTATAATAATGGAAATCTGCTGCTTGGATTTCTAAACAAAAATTCCCCATGTTGCTTGTGCTTCCCTGCATGAGCTGTTTCATTTTAGCTTTTCTGTGTTCTCTCTTTGAGACTGCCTAAAAGAGTTTGTGGGGGGGAAGGAGGACCGAGAAAAAAACAAAACCGAGAAATAATTGTTAGGATTACTCAGCAGGATGGCTGGACGACATTTTGTCCCCGTTTTTCATGGGCAGAACCATTGCAGTGCTTAAAATTAAGCACATGCTTAAGTGTTTTGCTGATCTGAAGCCAGAATACTCAAAACTGTATCTGATTGGTCCTTCCCGAACTGGTCCAAAGCTCATTAAAACAGTTACAAAACTTTATAATGCCTAAATGTGCTGAAGTGCCCCAAACATCAGTTGGGATCGCTCTTCCCAACCAGGAGGGCAATCACGTTTAGTCCCCTGGAAACCGGGAGATGAAAAGTTAAGTACATTGACATTTTCTTCCAAGAGCAAAGGAATGGGAAAATAAAGCATCCATCAGGAAACGACGCCTTTCAGGAACCTAAGGAAGACAATATTCCTCCCTCGCCTCTCCTCTGTGTCTCAGGGTTTCGTTATTCTTACGTGGGCTATAAGCCCCCGGGAACGCTGCGCGTAGACAGCTGCATGAATTATAATACACGAAGATCGACTGGGTTGCAACCTGTAATGTATTACTTATTTTTCAATTTTAATTGCAAGCAGTCTCTGAAACATTATAGAGCATATAGTGCTAGACGCAGCAGAAGTAATTAAAATGAGAGGGCCACATGCAGTCGGCAGTAAAACACCAAATGTAGGCAGCTTCGGGAAAATGTCATTGATTCAGCATCAGGGAGGGCGGGAGGAGGAGAGGCGGGATTGAGATTGTCAACAGCAGATCACACTCCAAACGCAGCAGCAAGCGCTACAGCCGTTTAAAGCAAAAGTAGCCGAGGAATGTATTGTTGTAGAGCTGCAAGTGTCTCCAAGAGGGACGGGGATGTCAGCTCCTCAAGGTGGTTTCAAAGAAAGAAGCCGGGTCTGAACAAGCTGCTCTTCTCCCACCTCTGCAAGGAAGAATCTGGGTCACGATTTCTCCCATAGGGAAAATGAAATGCTTTCACACCGTATTAAAAATAGTAATAATTAACTAAAGGAGGTAGAAAAAGAATCCAGGGCTGTTGGTTTGAGCTGGATGTAAAGCAATACAACTGCAATTCAATTCTGAGCAAGGCCCGAGAGCTCATTTGAGGTGAGCCAGGAGCTGCTGCTTTGTTCAGCTCGCTTGTTCAACGCCTCCTCCAGACAGACCCAGTGCAAAAATGACTTCAAAGCATTAACATACCCGCGTTCCTGCACGCCCTAACTGGGTGTCACCCTGACGCGTGTTAAATGGCATTGACCACCTGAACGTAATTGGCTACAGCAAAGGTTAATGATAATTTCTACCTTTAAATAGTTTATGAAGATGTTTGATGCCTTCTAACAAGGCAGCTATTGGAACTTGCTGCTCTTTCCACTGACTTGCATATCATTGATCTTTCTTCTTGAAATGATTATCCCCAGGCAACCTATAAATCTCACTTACTCTGGCTCAAAAATGCTGGACAATATAATGAACTGTTATAAGGGCAAAGTCAGTGGACAGGGTCACCTCTTATGAGCTAGCAGCCTCTGTACTCCGGCTGTGGGCTTGGACCTGCACAGCTTTACCTACATCTCAGAGAGGCAAAGAAAGAAACAGAAACCTTAAGGCAGACTTTGTAACCCAAGACCAGGCATTAGTTCCACGTATATCACTATATGACAGCTTTACACGCTGCTAAATACAACGGGCTTGGGAGCAATCTGGGGTTATAACGTCACACCCCACCATTATATTCAAAAACCCTCCGACTACAGAAGTATCTGCAAGGGCAATGCCTTCCCCATCGCCTCACAGGCAATGAGCATCCTACAGAGACTGGGAATAGAGGAATTATAAGTTCCAAATGTCCGGAGCAGTCGAAACTTTCTTCAAAGCCCCAAGTGCGGGTGCACAAGTGCTTGAGAATTTTACATTAAAGGGTTTTGATGGTTACAAGAGCCTGTACAGTCCCGTGTGAAAACAAACCAAAGATCCTCATCTATGAACTCTCCCCTCAAGGTTGACTTCAAGCGTGTGTGTGTGGGCATGCATTTTGGGAGCAGGGACAGCCGTCATTATCTTTGACAGGGAATCCACTGTCTAACAGGCAAGCGGTTTCAGGGACTTGGATGCATTTAGTTTCTGCTTCCAACCACTGAATATCTTCACGTGGGATTTTTTTGGCAGATAGAAAAGCTATTTATCTCCACATTATCTTGAGAAAAGCTTGCCAGCCAGTCACTTTTACTGCAGTAAACATCGCTTGCATTTCCTATATCCAGAGGACCACTAACAAAAAATCCTGACCAGATCTGTTTCACAAATCCTCGAACTCCAAACTCGAGCCAGGTTTGCCCTCCGAAGTTTGAACTGCGAGTTCCAAGATCTAAGCCACCTACGTGCTTAACCCTTTTCTCTGAGGTTAGAAGGAAATCAGGAGTAATAATTCACAGGTACCATTGGTCAGTAGAAATGACACATATTTTTATTTGGTTTTCTAGTTAGAATTGTCCACAATTATAGGAGGTGATTGAAACAGATAACTGCAGCTCCAGTACTATCACCAGATAAAAAACAAGCTGCAGTCTCAGCCTTTTCCCCTCCACTCCTTCGAAGAGGAAGAAAACGAGCAGAGAGAAGGCAAAAAAAATCTGAGTAACATCGGTGCAGTCACTAAAGACAGAACTGGGGGAGGTGGAGGCAATGGGAAGATCCATGGATAAAGCTGGTATTTGTGCTGCCCACGCTCGCAGGAGTATGACGAGCAGTTCATTTCACTCTCAGGGCTTCCCAGGTGTTAAGTAGATCATCACCGAGTTACCGGTGCTGTATGGGGACAGTGCTGCTGCAGAAGGGTCTGCAATGTGCTGCGAGCCCCGTGCCGTGCTTCCCTTAACTGCGCCGTGTCCTCACCCCGGGGCTGAGGAAGGAGCAGTGCTGCAGAGCTCCTCGTCCTCCTCCTGGCAACACTTTGGCATGATCCAACAGAGTTAATCAGGAAAGATGTTCATCCACACCAGCATTTTTAACGGGTCCAAAAAGAAAAACCACGGGCAGTTCTTAAACCCCAGACAGTGAACACCAATATAAATCTCCCAAGGCAAACCAGGGTAAAGTCCTGATGCACTTCACAAGCTGTAAATGCTGCTTTTATTAGCCATTTATGGGCCACTTTTCACAACGCAGCTTTAATATTAAACAATAAAGCTCACAGTACGCTTACAAAGGAAAACAGACTCTCTCATTTACTCCTGAATTGAAAGTGTGGCATCTCCTGATCACATGAAATCAGCAGAAATAAGGTAATTCAGTTTAGGCTGCATATTTTTCACGCTTGATACCCCACACCGTTGCATACTGTGGAGTGAGACAGAGAAGAAAAAAATTGGAAGCCACTGGAAACAGTTGAAATGAACTTTTGAAAAGTGTCGAGCAGCCCTGTTACACACATCAGTATGCGCACAGACTTCAAGGAAATCTGTCCTTGTCGTTATGGGTATTTATCATTTGTAATCTGATACATCAGATGTCTCGTGTAAGATAAGGCCTGACAGTTCCAGGGACTGCATGCAAAATGCATGCGGTTTATATGCAAAATAAGAGTAATTTCTTATTTTGAGCCTCCAGTCAGAATGGAAAATGGAGGTACTGCTAATCCCGACTATAAATGGAAAACAGGCTCAGGGGGGTGAAGCGATTTGGCCAAGATTACACAGGAAGCAGAAAGAGAACGAACATCAGCATCTCACCCACACAAAATCTGTACGGAACACGTGCTGCCCTTCCATGGAGCTGATGCAAAGGTCGCTTTGTGCCTCTCAAGGATTTCTAAAGGACCCGGGCAGTGTGTGGAATGGTGGTCCTGGTCATGTACCACCAAGTCACGACAGCCCAGGCTTTCTGGTGCAAGCAAGAGGATTTGTAACCCCACTGCACCAGCACGTGCTGCTTTATCCCTTCACAGGCCCCGATCTGCCCGACCTTGGCTTCAAGAAAGCCAAAGACAATCCAGCTGTTCTGGTTCTTTTTTTCAGCTGGCAGCCGCACGGACGTACATACATTTCAGCACTCTTCCAACCCAAACCACACCAGGTCGGTGAACAAGGGCTTAGGGCTTGTAAAAATAAAAATAAAAATCTTAAACCAGAGGGGCCAAGTCTCCCTACCCCTGGTATTTGCTAGAGGTGGCACGGTTAACTGAAGCAGAGGGACGGAGATTCCCTTGCTGAGTAGGCGACTGCTGAAGCAAACCCAAGCTCCCAAATGAGCTTACCCATCACACCGCTGCGCACAGGCGTGCACTAGGAACACACCAAAATAAGGAGTAAATTTTAGTGTGGACTGGGCCTGGTTCATCTGGCTGGAGGGGAAGACAGAAGCAGCACGTTGAAGATTTGACCTGTGGAGACAATTGCACTATAGGGACACTCTTCATGGGGTCCTGCAAGTCTAGTCCCTGGGTCTCCAAACCCCAGCTCACCCAATTTGCCCTCAAATTGCTCTCGCTCCAGTCCCCTGAACTGTTGTAGAGGGTTTCCTTGCCTCATTAAACAAGTCTGCTCCTCCTTAAGATGTTTGAGGAACATCTCTGCTGGAAAACAGACTGCCCACTGGTTTGTGAACTAATTTGAGGTTCTTGAACATAAGATGTCCTAACCAATTATAATAGATGCAAATTTAATGCTAGAAAACAGGCCTTGACACAGTGCTGATGCAAGTCTTCTCAAACGTGGTATGGAGCGTGATGCTATACATGGACCACAGCCTGGGTCTGGTGAGCTCCGTGAGGAGAGCACGTGCGCTGAGCAGTGCCAAAGCTCAGTCACAACAGGAGTTCTGCCTACGGACTCATTTAATACGATTATTAACTAAATCACATCGATGGTAATTATTATGGAAAACTCCAATGATTTTGTAAGGAAACATTTCTGTGAAGAATTCTACTAAAATCCAGACAGCTCTGGAAGGGAGAACACAAGCCAGGCAAAGCCCCAGCGTTCCTGGGGTGACACTCACACACTCACCAAGTGCTCATGCACCACTCTGCACAAGCTGTGGAAGTAGCAGTCAAGTCAGACAATTATAGTGTGTATTCCTGAATGACTCTGCCATAAGAAGTGGCTTTTGCCCAGGATGCCTCTAAAACCTTCTTACTTTCCTCTTAGGTGGCCAGGTTGGGTTACCCATCTCACCGGGAAAATTGTCTTCGACGGCTTAGTGCATGTTTCCCTCCAGCACTCTGGGGATGCGATACCCCATCCAGGCAGACAGCTGGCACAAGCCCATCCATCACTTCAACATCCATCACCTTAAAAGGAGCAGCGGGATCTGGCAATATGCTGCAAACATGCCCACCGTACTTAAAGCAGTCATTTCTCCCCCGCCACCCAAAATAAACACTCCAGAACATTCAATACAACACGTTCATCTTAGCTTTATCCGCTGGATTATTGGCTGCGATCAAAGCTCAGTGTCGGTGTCAGCCGCCGACAGCGCAAGCCGACGGTACCCGGCACGGCAGGCAGGGCTGCGTCCTGTTCACACGGTGTCGCCGAACAGTCGCTGAGCTGCGGCCACGCACCCGGGAGGTTTGCGTTGTCTTTAATTACCAGAGAACAGAGACTGCTGTTTTCTCAACGGAGCAAGTGTTTAAAGCAGCTTGTTTTATATGGATTAAACAATTATTGACACTGTCACAGAAAAGGGCTTTTGGACTGTGTCTGCTACAAGAATAACAGAGTGAATGGATTATTTTTTTTTCCCCTGAGCTCTCAGAATTTTTAGTAAATGCTGGTTATTAAAGGGGCCTAGAAAAACATTGGGGGGGGCGGGGAGGAAGGATCATGCAGTTAAAA
>NW_009648350.1:76125-78491 GCF_000708025.1 Charadrius vociferus
GAAGAAACGTGCCATTTACAGACAAACTGCTCCTATTTAGTTAAGCCTAGGAGCTTAAAGCAGCAATTGTCAACAAGAGAATAAGGAATATTACCCTTGAAAATATACACAAGTTTTAATTACAGTTGGCATTTTTGAGACTGGTGCTGAGGATTGTCATCAGATGGAAAATTGCTGTCATCTTCCCACCTTTAGGGACACGAACGCTCAGTGGAAATGACTGTAACTGCAAACCAGGCTGCAACCTGCTTTGGTATTGGCATGGCAGTTGGAAAGGAAACCTTCAGCTGTGACATGGAGATTACAAACCACTGTCAACTGAGCAAGACCTCTCCATGACTCTTCTCCCCAGTAATAAGGGATAGAACAAGAGGAAATGGCCTCAAGTTGCCTCAGGGGAGGTTTAGGATGGATATTAGGAAAAATTTCTTCACAGAAAGGGTTATCAAGCATCGGAACAGGCTGCCCAGGGAAGTGGTGGAATCACAATCCCTGGAGGACTTTAAAAGACACGGTGTGGTGCTGAGGGACATGGTTTAGGGGTGGTTTTAGTAGTGCTGGGTTAATGGTTGGACTCAATGATCCGAAAGGTCCCTCCCAACCTAGATGATCCTATGACATGGCAGGGGATGGTAAAACCTTCCAGCCTTTAGCAGACAGGTCAAGTCTGACCCTGTGGGGCAAGAGACTCCCTCAGCTCTGCTCCTCCACTCCCTCACCCCAGCCCTGGCAGCAGAAACCTTTGTGGAACTGGGCCTTTGCCCTCCAGAGACGATGCTGCTGGGGGCTGGACATGCCGCAGGCAGAAGGACAGGGTCCTGTGGTGGGAGAGGGCAGGTGGAGCAGTGCTATGGCCAAGGGAAGGGGAAGTTACGGGGCAGCAGCTTGGTTCTGCCACTCCTGCCCTTGCAAAGCTGCAGGGTGACGTGGCCGGGGCTTCTCCTTCCCATGGGATAGGTAAAGCTCACACTCTGCACTTCCAATCGTTTGATGACAAGGTTTTAGCGAGGAGAAAGAAGCAGTTGTAACAGTTAAAACATCAGACCTGTCTTCTAGGGACCGTGCTTTCTGGGCACCTGCCTTCCTGGGCAAACACCGACTTCTCCACGGATTCACGGCCAGTGGCCCACCTTTGCCTTCTGAGGATACCTGCTCAGTCCAGAGGTTCAGAGTTGGGCCCTACCACGACCCCAAACCCACTGCTCCGAGCAAAGCTCCCACCTAACACAGCCTTTGTGGAGAAGAAATGCCTGATTTTTCTCAGTTTGGGCAACTGAAAACAGCAATCAAAGTTCTGCCAACGAAGCCAAGGCCATGCTGCAGCCCCCTTCAGAAACAGCGGGCAACAGCTCTCTCACACAGGGGTGTGATGGTAAGTCCACATCTCCAACACGCACGAGCAGCTATACGGCAGCAAAGACAGGCACGCGTGGAGGAAGAGGCAGCTACACAATAATGCAATTTGAAAATAGGCCCAAACTGCAGATTCCAGCTTCTGAAATAAGGCCTGAGGTCCCAGTCCTCTCCTTCCCCGCTCTTTTCAGCTCCCTGAGAGCTTAGAAGAGGGTAACGCCAGGGAAAAATGGATCCCAGTCCAGTGTTTTAAAACGACAAAGCTGGGATTTCTGTGAGCTGACATACAAAACTATCCATTGAGCCAGAGACTGGAAAATATTCAATTTCTTCTCGAAAGAGGAGATGGGACTTGAAGAGAAATTTCTTATTTAAAGGTAGAAGGAAGTGAAACAAAGCAGCAGCATCTCCCTTCATTTTAAAGCTAACACAAAAGAAGTAAGGGCCTTTGATATTGATAATAGTGTAAAAGAAGCGTGTGCTGTCAGTGAGCACATCCTTTTGACCCACAAGACAGCTTGCCAGCTCTTCAGCTCTGTCTCTGGGCAGTGTACCTGAGATCTAACACAAAGTAATTGTCAGTGCCTTGGGACTTTGACTGGAAATCCCAGTGCTGAGAGGGAAATCTGCTGGGCTTTGATGTAGAGATTTTGGTAGCGTCTATGCCTTCCCGTCTCAGAACACACTCATTTGATGTATTGTTGAGTAAGGTATTTGTTATCTTCTCAGAGAACATGCATGTAACTTGGTAAATCTATTTCCCGACTGCCTTCTAAGACGGATAGTACAAGGGTTGTTTCTGAGGCATCAGTTTATCTGATACAGGGAACAAGGCTGGAGACAAATGCAGAGACCTCCAAACCGTTGGCATTACATGTCACCCCAAGGTCCTCCTCTAGTTTCTTCCAGGTATGCTTTGCTAGAAAGCAGTTTCCCTTCATGGAAACTATACTGCAATTTCAGTTTTATCTAACACATCAAGGGCTGTAGGAGACAGTCTCTCCGGGATCAGG
>NW_009648350.1:78501-87596 GCF_000708025.1 Charadrius vociferus
CAGGAATGGCACATCTCCCTCCAGGACCCATGCACCACCCACCAGTACAGGCTGATCCACTCCCATATCGGGATGGACTTGGTCCCACTGCCAGCACCCCAGCATGCTCCCATCTAGCCATCGCAGGACAAGGCTGGTTATTTTTCTGCCAACGTTAAATTGTGATAGGTCTTTCCTCAGCCTTTGCCAGGCTCTCCCCTTTGCTGTGCAAGGAGAGCGCCACACTTGACATTTTCTTCTGTAACCTCAGGAAGCTGAGCCTCTCTAAAGCTGTTTTGGGACACTGCCATGAGCCTCTTAAGAGTCTTAAGGCATCCTGGTTGCGCAGCGCGGCCATGCCAGCACTGGTGGTAGGTGGTGGGTCCTTTCCACACCGCTGCTGCATTTCTATACACGCCAGAGACATCAGTAGCTTTTGCAATAATCTTTTATTGCTCGGCACCGAACACCTTGGGGAAAACAAAACTTAGAGCGTTTCTCTGTAACAGGGAAGGGTACCAACATACCCGGCCTGGTCCTGGTGTAACCGGCACACCTCCAGTGCTGCCCCTTCTTTGTCGCCCCTAATCCTTTTACGCAGGATTGCTGTGAGGCTGTAATTCCCTGGGTCATCCCTTTATCTCTTTTGAGTTATCCTGGCAAGCCTCTAATCTTTTAGAATTTCTATTTTTTTTTTTATTTTCCAGGATTTGATTTACTAAGTTTCACCCCCACAGCTCCTCATCAGCTGGCATAAGGTTTTGCTGGGGGTTTCTTCTTGTTGTTCCCATGAAATTTTAGAAATTACTTTCCCTGCTCCATAGCACTTTTGAGATATTTGTATCACACAGGTAGCTCTCCCTTGGCCTGCCACATAAGAATGATATATAGATGAGCGCCTAAGAATGATATCTAAATGAGAAGTCCAAGTTATTTCACGAATGCTGATTAACAGTTTAACCCCACAAGTATGTTTATAATTACATCCATTACACAAAACGCCCTGGGAAAGTGTGACACCCCCCCTTCTTGAAAGATCAACTCACAGCCGTCACTCAGAAGTGATCAAAATGTCCTTTCCCAGGAAATTATACAGTCACCAGAGCCCGTGATTTGAACAATCTGTGTTCGCAAGACCTGGGCTGCCCTCCCTGGCACGCCAGCACACCCAGATACGACCAGCCTGGCCTTGCCAGGAGATAAGCACCTCTTCCCAAGGTACAAGGAGAGCCGAGCGTGTTTAACATCTTGCTGGATCAGCCTCATAATGTGTTTAAAACAATAGAAGAGGAAAGCATGTGTTCCTTTCAGCACAATCTGTGCCTTATAATCAAGCCTAAATGTTCACAACCCGCTCGGATCCTAATGAGGAGAATGACTTAAATGGCAGAATGTTCTGCTCTTTCTACAGGTTTACAAAAATGAAATTAAACATAGGCTTTCTATTACAAAACAATAGGCAAATTGAAGACCAATTATGCAAACCCATCAGAGAACCTGGTGAACTGTGGAGAATTTTGCATTTCTGAGGCGGAACGACTTTTTAGATGAAAAAAAACCCCTCTACTCCAAGAAATTGAGAACATCTGTGCCATCAAAGAAAGAATGCAGTGAATAATTGGACAATCATAGACAGGCAGCCATTTGAATATGAAGCTGTTTGTAATGTCGCAGTGGAAGGGAAATTACAGAACGGCAGCGCTGCTCGGCTGTCAAACGCCTGTGCTTCTCCCTTTGTGCCTATTATGGCATGTTGTGTGCTCACTTTACAAGAGTCTGCGGGGTCGACAGCGGGGTCTCTGGGGTTATCTGCTTCCATTATTTTGCACATCAGACACATAATGAAAAAGGAGCAGGCAGAGAGGTCCTTGAGCATTTACTTCCTCCAGCATCCAAGTTTAAGTGCACCTTTAACCTCTCCCTGACAGACAGCCCAACCTGCACCGTCCCCCAGACGGCTGACATGCAGCGTGGAGCAAATATTCTCTCTCTCTCTCTCAGCTGACAAACTTCTCTGACCTCTTGCCTCAAGCAATGATATTATCCTGGTTTCCAGCGGGCAAATCCCACACGGACGCTCCTGCGGGGGAGACACGCTGAGCCACCTCGCAGCCTCCCGCCCCCCCCGCAGAAGTGACCCACAGAAAACCCTTCGTCGCACCGGTTGATGGCATCACCACGGGCTGGACTGCTCTGAAACGGCAGGCACAGGGGCCCAAGGGATCTGAGCAGCGCTCAAGGCCCTGGTTCATTTCCATCTGCAGAATCCAAACTGATTTGTCCCCAGGAAGCAGCGACTGAGCTGGGCAGATATTGTTCCCAGGAACACACACCTCTCTACCAGCTCCACGCTGCTCCTCGGCGCAGCCTCTCCTGCAACACAAATCGCACTGCCACGCACTGTGGAACTACAGTATTAGGGCAAATGTTACAGGACATCTTCCAGGACAAAAAGGGGAAAATAAAAGCGATCAACTTTGTTGTGATTTCATGGCTAGTTGCACAGATATTCACATGTTACTTTGCGCAGTCAGTCTAATAACCAGCTTTCAGAAGGACAGACAGCGTAATGAATGGGTTGTAAAACACGCTCATAAAAACATTATAGCATGTCTCAGAGCATTTGTTAGCTGTTTGTGATTTACTGGGCCCCCTGTTTTACATTTTCTTATAATTTGCACATTTCCTATGAAAAATAAGCATTCAACGTGCACGCAATTTATTTTAATTTCCCTCCCCCCTCACAAGATGCTAAAACTTTTACTGCCATGCAAGAACGGCAACATTGTAGTCACGAGGTTCATTATACAGTAATTAATACATGTTAAGTATCCTGTAAATATTAGGTTATAATGGCTTTAAGTAAATACATACTGTACATTAGCAGTACCTATTAAGTCAGCGCCACTTAAAATGAAATGTGACTAATTAATCTGTTGAAAAAGTCTAATGTCAACTTGGATATTCTTTAAAAATTATACTACAACGTTGCAAGCACGAGCAGTGAGTCAGTCAGCATTTAATTACGGAACTTTGACGTTAATGGTTACTTTCCTGGTTTATTTAAGTGGATTGGACACATGGGCCAGCATCAAAGCAACGAGAGGAGTAGAAGGAAGGTCTTATTGTTACGAGAAGCTAAAAAGCCCGAATAATATATCCCATTATCGCTACTGGGAATGGCTGCAAACTTGCACGTGGATTATTACGGCAGCATCTCGTTGCGGAAGGCCCAGCCTGTCAGCACCCGATAACCTGCTCCGTGCGGACAATGCAGGCACAGTAAT
Source organism: Charadrius vociferus (assembly GCF_000708025.1). Taxonomy (NCBI): domain Eukaryota; kingdom Metazoa; phylum Chordata; class Aves; order Charadriiformes; family Charadriidae; genus Charadrius; species Charadrius vociferus. The sequence goes on from NW_009648350.1 coordinate 81,768, forward strand.
GCTGCCTTCAGGAGAAACTGGTGGGACTCCACTGTGGTTTTGTCCATTTTAGGCATTATATCACTTTATTAAGGGATGGTGCCTGGCACAGCCACGCAGTAACAGAAGCGGAGGCTTTGTTCTCTTCTCAGCTAGAGGCTTAGACACTGCCTTTGTCCTGCACAATGTTTTCCTTCCCTTCATGAAAGGCAGACCCTCACAAGACTATCAGCCTTTTAACAATTTCAGTCACTCTCCACTGTCCTAAATACACAAAGGAAAAAAACCTCTCCCAATTCCTTCACCTTGTTTTTTTTTTTTCTCCCTTCTGCCATAAAGCACAAATGCAAGAGAAGGTGAAACATGCTGAACGAGGGGCCCAGGAAAGGTCATCTCTTCTTTCACCTATGCATTCAGCAAGAAGAGACAACAGAAGGCAAAAATCTTTTCCAGACATCTTATATGCATTCTTTTTCCATAGAACTCTTCATCTTAGGATGCAAGTGTCTAATGAATGCCGGTCAGATGAGACTTACTCGTTTACTGCCGGGTATGTATAGGTGGCTATTTCCAGTTTTACAGACACAAAAAAATAAAAATTAAATGCAGCTCAATTGATTGTAGCCTCAATCTTTACCAAGAGGTGGGGTGCAGACATTTCTTAAACACGCAGCAAGAGCGAGGGATCAGACCCTGCTCTCCCAAGTCCCTCATCAACTTCTGTAGCCCCAAACAGATTATTGTTCTCCAAAGGTAACGTCACTGAAGCATAACTAAGTTAATGGAGCCCCATCACAAACCAAAGCAGTTTAAGAAGCTTGCCTTCCATTAATGGAAATTATTAGAACGTCCTTTTTCCAGATATTCAGACACATTGCCAGGACCATGGATGCAAGAGGTCTTGGATTCTTTCCACTCTTCCATGGTCAGTTCCTTCAGGTTTTGCCATCAAACAAATCCTGAAGAAGCTTTCCTTGGAAGACAAATCTCTCTAAACATGCATGTAGTCTGTTGCTAGAGATAACAGTTTTGGTAATGCATTTTATGGGGTAACTACATCCTCCAAGTTGACGGCAGGAACTGACATCCTCCCTGGGTGGTAGGGGAAGCACAGCCAAGGCAGCTCGGAATGCTGGGAGTCTTTCAAGATGATGGGGATAAATGACAAGAGCTCAAGAAAGGTCAAAAATGTGTGTGTAAACAGAAAACTTTGGTCTAGAAGCTGTGGTCTGGCTAAGCAATGCTGAACTAGACCAAAGACAAGAAAGTGAGGTTTAAGATCTGTTTTCCTTCCCTTCCTCCTGAGGCCAGCAGCCACTGCCCGGTCTCAAGCGATCAGGGTGGTGTGAAACCATCCTAACTGATTTCCATCCGCCACAGCCCAGAGTGCCATTTGGACAGCTGGGTATCATCCGGCTGTACTACCTTCTGGGCAAACCCTTTCCCCAGGCAATTACCCATCAAAAGAGATCACTTCAGGTGTGAAGCAGAGCCACCGGCTTTCTGGTTGCTCTGCAGTGAGAAAGTGGCTGGGACAGCTCTGAAACCTGGGTCCTCTGTGTCACAACAGCCCCGGAAATCTGGCATTTTATTTAATGCATTGGCTTTAGAACTAGGGAGAAGATCAGCATTCTGCGCCATGCTGGTGAATACAAGTGCACGGATAAATAGCACAGCAAAGAGGCAGCGCTAGTGGCTGGAGGTGGGAGATTTGCATCCCATGATGGGATCTCCCATAGCCTTCTTCAAAGGTAAATCACTTAACAATCCTGCGCCTCAGTCTCCCTACTGCTAAATCACTATAATGTTTGGCTGCCTCCTAAGATGTTGCTGGGCTTATCTAATTACTATTCACACGGAATCCAGAGATAAAGCAGTTTCATAAGCGTATTGTATGGCTTGCAATCTTTTGATGTTGCCATGCAAAGGAGACATCACAGAGCATGGGAATACCCTGGGAGAGCTCCGAGTCTGCTTTTCACTTCCAAGTGCTCTTTTCTTGCAGTGACCCCTTCTTTCAGCAGCACATTCACCTCGGCCTCTCGTGAGAGGGAGCGATGTGCAGCATCCCTGCTACAAGCTTCCACAAGCCATGAAAACCTGCTGTTATGACCGGAGAGAAGTAACCAGCACTATTATTTCTATCATTTGCGGTGGTTTGTAACCTAGAATTAATTTTCAGATTGAATCCAAACGCTGCCTATTTCACACGTATCTGGGTAGCAGACAAGAACCCTTTTAGCAACAGAAGCAAACAGAGCTACAATCAAGCAGCTCAAGGCACAACCCTCTAATAGTTCAGTAATCAGTAATAATCAACCCTTCTCTTTATGCTCAGGGAGACCTAATAGAACCCAGCTACTCTACAGTGAATACATTTTAATTTATAAGACTAAATGCAAGCATACGTTATCTACTTAATTAAAATCTAAATTCTCTAACCAACCATTTGTTGTTTCTCCTGGGTGCACGTTACATACATTACTGGTGTTTTCCTGAAATCCATTGCTAATGGATTAAAATAACTCGATGAAATGTTTCATTTGCTGCATATGCTTATGAAAGAGCACAAAATCCCCTGATGCTGCGCATGTAGGAAACTCCTCTCCACTGTCATCCCAGGACAGCAGCTCCCACTTCTCTCTGCTGGGACCCCAGTCCTTCTCCCAGGTTCCTCTTGTCTTTGGGGACAGGGAAAATGTGACTCTCCTAAACACCAGTGCAACTGCTCAGACTGGAAACTCATCTTAGAAGCACTCGGTCAGCAAAGGTTTCAGGAAAACTCTCACAGTACAGACCTGATGGGGTCACAAAGTCATAGCAGCTAAAGTGAGAGGGGAAATTATTAGCTATACAAGGGGAGAGATTTGAGATCCGAAATGTACCAGTCTACTGTCAGGTTTGACAGCCATGACGCAGACCCCACAGAGACCCGCACCCTCTGAAGTAACAGCTGGAAGCTAAGCAGGACATGCCAGTGCACCTACACACCCGTCTTCATGCAACAAAAATGCTGCCAAGTGTTCAGTCCCCCTACCAGAAGGAGAGACTTAGAGGATTGGAGTCCTCTCTCTATATCTGCCAGACTTTGGGAAGAAGGGACAGTGGAAATAAACTACCTGCCGTCATTTAAGTAGACAGGAGGATTCCTATTACATGTTGTCCTTGGTTGTTTCCCTTTCTCTGACTCCATCCCATTCTTAAAAATCTTTCTGAACAGGACTGCATGGCCGTGGTAGCTCAGTTTGGGTGTTTGTGGCACTGGTAACCACTGACCAGCACACCGCCCTTGCGGCCCTCGGTACCTGTGTCTGCACTCCCATGGCCAGAAGAGGAATCCCTCAAAGCTCAAGGACTAGATTCTTCCCAGAAAGCTCAAATATCTCCTGTAAGGATTAGAATGTCATTGCTTCACTGGTGGCAAAATATTCTTTTCCTTGCTCAGAAAATGGGGCATTTTCATGCTTCTTTTTCCCAGGTGAGCAGAGAACCTCCATCCATCATCTGAGGGAGTACAGCTGCCCCCTTCTCCAATGAAAGGTGCTTTATGTCCAAATTATGAACATCTTCAAAGGGTCACAGTCTTTACTACTGGTGTTAAACCTGGCTCATTCTCTGGCTCCCAGAGGTTACATTTTCTTGTTCCTGCATCTCCTTTGCATAGGTATTAAATATCATTACCTGTTTTGAGTGTCAAAAAGAATTTCCTCCATAGAAAAGCAGGGAGGGGGAGAAGAAGGATACAGGTGAGGCAGTATCAAACTAAGATTGATGGCTACTGTTCTTGAATGGAAGGAACCTCCTGACAGCCTGACATTATTACTGCAAATCACAATATTTATAGAGATGCCACCAGGAATTCTGCTTTGCTTCCAGCAGACGCAAAGTAAAAGGGCACCTCCTTCAAGCCATTCAGTTTATTCTGCATTATAATTAAAAACAATTTCTATCCTCAATAGGATTTTGATTCAGGTAACTCATTACTCCCAAGAGCCATTTGTGAGACTAAATTGCAAATGCAAATTAATGCCAGCTTTAACAATAATGCTTCTTTTTGCCTCCTTTCTGCCTCTTTTGCTAACTTCCATTTTTGGAAATTTTCTTGCCTTTCATATCAAGCAGGTGTCCAGAGCAGATTTGCCAGGGGACAAAGAGGGTTTTGTGCCCCTCTTCTTATTAGATGCTCTTTCGTGCTCCCTCGCTGCAATACTGGCATGTCAGGCAATGCCGGTGCAGCGCTATAGCTTCAGTCAGGACCGCAGGGGGACCTGCCTCTCCCCTGCTATGCCAGGGCTGCTCTCTCTCCGCTGAGAGCACGGAGTTACTTGCTGTGGTTACAGGCAGGAATTCCCCCGGACATCTCTGCACACTCCTACCACAACAGGCAATTGTTCTGGATACTACTGTCATACGAGTAGAAACATTCATGTATCCTCTGCGAGGAAACCAAAACTCCCCAACCATGGGTACCTGACATGGTTTGCTCTGTAACCAGCCGCCTTCTTACTTTATCATGTCATTGTATTATAATTGTTTTGCATGCGCTTCTTCAACTCCTGGCTGTATACCCAGTCTGATGCTGCCTCAAATCAGGCATAGCCGAAGGACGCCTGCTATTCTTCACAAAGAACAGAGCAGTAAATAAAAGGACTGAAGAGCTTTGCTTCTGTTCCTTGCTTAGACAATATGTGACCACAGTAGCAGCGTGGAGCGACACAAGTTTTTTGGATTTGGTTTAAAAGGGCAGGAGCGCGTGCACGGTGATGCTGCATTGATCAAACACAGCTTACCCACACGCTCACATCAAAAGGAGAGTAAGAGTCCTCTGTGTTTCCCATCAAACACACACAAAAGGCCAAACAGGTAAAACTGACCAAATAATTATTGCTAAAAACTGCAAGTAAGCCAGAAATCTTGACCCCAGGGATGTCTGAAATGCAGAGCCAGTTGCTGCTGCTGGTCCCTGCTGGTGTCATAACAAAAAGGCAAAGTTGTTATTTATTGCCCTTTATTCCTGTAGCATTTGATGTCTTTAATGCAGTCTGCACACAGGAGTGTGATGAAGTGCTCTTACTTCCATTTCCCATATGAGGAAAGAGAGACACAGCCTCATATTCTCAAAAGGTACTTGAGCACCTAATGCCCTTGGAAATCAGTTGTAGTGGAGCTCTGAAACGCTGAGGAAAAAACACATACGCCTGAGGGGCTCGTCCAGACTTCCTAATATTGCGAGCTGAGTACCGACACCTCATCGAGAGCCCCCAGATGTGACAAATGAATGCCCTCAGCAGGCGGGAGCATGCTGGCAGCCGTGCCTGGCAAGAGGCGAGAGCAGCTCTTGCGGGCTGGTCTCTGCTCTCCTGGTCTCCACCGGCCCTACGGGGGAGCCGGCACGCCGGGCAAGGATGCCCTGCTGAAGGAAAGCTGCACCTCAAGCACCAGTGTGCTCAAAGTCAGAGAACATACACTGGGGGACATGTTTTAGAGCATCCCTTCTCCATGGTATAGGTTCACTTGGGGTCCCAGGATTATTCCTGCTTTACAGCAGGTGGAAATATTTTGAGGATCCTCTGACTCCCACGCGACAATCCTAGCTCTGCTCCTGACTTTTCCATGGCCTTCAGCAAATTATATTTAATCTTTCTGCGTCTCCATCTGGAAAAGTCGGCTACTGGTGCTAGCCTCAGATTTGATGGATTAACTTGTTACTAATTCCACATTGTTCGACAAGTGCTTAGTATCTCTTACTAATCAGCAGAAACTTATTAATTCTCATTATGAGTGCTTCTCATGTCCTTTCTGATAAAGCTCACTGGGAGATACAATAGTTCTCCAGAACAGAGGCACAGC
>NW_009648350.1:87618-111454 GCF_000708025.1 Charadrius vociferus
TGCGTATCATTATGGGAATTTGCCCCACATCAGATTTCCATAGGAATTTTCCACTCACTCAACTTCTTAATATCTGAGCTTCCCCCCCCCTCCCAGAGAACCTGCCTTTTTAACCCACATTTTCTGGGTAATTGGACTGGAAATGGGTTTTTCATGGCAGAGAATGGAGCTGGCTCCTCCACAGTTGCCAGCCCACACCCCAGAGGCTCTTCACTTTGTCCCCTGAACGTGAAGCTGATGCCAGTCTTCCCAGTGGGTTGCCAGATGCAAATATCGATGTTCCTCATCGCTCCACTCCCTCCCAGGACAAAGTGGCAGAAAGGATCCCACAAAGCAGAGCTCCTCAGGAAAGTCTTTCCTGCAGAGCAACGCAGCTGCTTGCATTTGGGATGAAGGGAAGCAGCTCCCACTTGTGAAGGTTACTTATCACAGCAATGAAACAGCCCATGCGTAAGGCTAAATTAACAAGGCGATCTCATGATTGAAGTCAAACGTTCAAGTCCAAATGAATCCAAACACAAAGTTAGGGACAATCCCCTTGCAATGGTATTTGCAGGATGCAGGCGGTGACACTGACCATGCAGGGAGCTCCCACCCAAGAGCAGGGCTGGCGTCTACCGACTAGAGACCTGGATGTATTGTCCGTATTGTCCTCTAATGAATGCCCTGGCCTGCTCCCTCTCTGTGCCCCCATTGCCAAGAATGGGAGTGAGATGGGGGATTCTGGCTTTTTTTTTTTTTTTAAACCTGGCTGACATTTTGACTTTGACTAGGAGCTACTTGGAACAGTTATCACCTCTTCCTATGCATATTCATGATAACCATCATCTTTGCTGACACATCAGTCACCTTTGGAGCTAAAACGATGAACCACAACAACTTGTGATAGCATCAGGCTCCCACCCTCTACCTGCTGAGCCACCAGAACAAGCAATTTCAAAGCCAAGAGGGCACTCCTCCACGCTCCATAGAGATGGATTTTTTAGTTTCACTCTCAAAAATAAAAAAAAAACCAAGCAAGGAAACAACTCCACACTTTTTTTTCTGATCTTCCACTGGAAATATAAACTGAAAATTGTATTTTTGGCAAAACAAAGTGTTCACTTACAGGAATACTGTAATTCATTACCTCCTTGATTCTTACCTGCCTTGAAAAAAAAACCCACAAAAATTATTTATAGAAAAAGCCTGTGTTTTACTTCTACTAATTAGTTTCCCCTTGAATTCCACATGCAAATTCACCTACCAAATTCAGACACCATTATCGGTCCACCTATAGGCACAACTTTCTTCCTTTTTGCATGTAACTACTATGGAAAATGTGTTTTGATTTGAAGTCTAAGTTCTTGGGCGACGAGGTAAGCCCATGTCTCAGAGAGAGAACAACCAGAACCCCTAATGCCTTGAGAACAAAATTTAAGGACAAGCCTCCAGACGATATCACACATCAGGATGCGTCAGAAATTACTTTCTGAAAGAAAAGATTACTCAATGTACCAAATAACTTGTAAATTCAGATTTGGCGTGAGCAAGACTCAAGGGAGACTCCTGAATTATACCAACGGTTTCTTGCTCCTCCCTGCCCATTTCACTTGAATGAAATAAAGGCCAAGAGAATGTGGTCTGAGACATCTTTTGGAACAAGATGTGACTCCCCATGACGCATGGAGGGGGACTGGCCAGGTTTGGTCCTTAGAGTAGTTTGTCATGACAGTGGCAGCAGCTTTGGCCTGTGGAGTTGCTGTATGGAGCAGCTCAGCCCCTCGCAGCCTTCCTTGCTCCCTCCTCTACCTATGTACTCTCCTGTGTAATATTACGCATCTAGTTGTCCCCCTTATTCTTCCCTAACCCTTACTCTGCTACCTCCAAATCTGTGCTGTTCATATTCCCAGTACGTCCTCCCCCTTACCAATTTCCCTTCTCCAAATGCAAGGACCCAGCAGGTCATGGAAAAGGCTGAAGGAATGGGATTGAACCCTGTGATTTCCATTCCAGCAGGCAGATGCTCCCACCCCAGCCAGTAGACACCAAAACTAAGAGAGAACTCCCTTCAGCTCTTTTCCTATCAATTAAGCAACCTGCGTACACATCCGATACCATCAGCACGTGTTGAGAGTGAGAACTGGGACGACTGTATGGGACAGGAGGAGATCCCAGCATGGGGAGATGCCCGGACTTGCTACCTCCAGGCTGTGCGGAGTGCTGCTGTTTTAAGAGCTGCCTGGAGGTGGAGTGGAGTCTCCCCAAAACGCAGGCCATTTCCAAATCACCTTCCTGTGCCTGGGTGGGCTATTCTCAGTCGCAGGCTCACTGCGGCAGTAGTATTTTGCTTGCAACCCAATACATAGAAATGTTAATAGGGTGTCTGAAGAGACATTTTAGTTGTGAGCTGCATGCTGTCTTTCTTAGTTGAAAGCACACCAGTGCTCCCATAAAAGTAATATAATCTCAGGAGCAGAAGGAGTGCTGCTAGAAGGATTGGTTAGAGCCGGGCTGATTCCGCCCATATTTTCTCAGGAAAAATCCCCAGGATGACTGTGCAAGAACTACTGAGCCGGCTGCTGAGCTCAGTCCAGCTCTCACCGAGTGTCTCCTGGGTCCCCTTTGCTCTCGCAGGTGCCACCTAAGACCGGGTACCCTGCGTCTTGCCGTATTATTAGATCCACCATCTTAACCGTATGTCCATGTTGTTTTAAGCACAGCTTGGGGAATCCAAGGTCTGGGTTCAGTTCTGGTCCTGAGACAATCTTTCTGCATAACCTTGGGCAGGAGATTAAATAGTGGTGAACTCTAGTTCCCATTCTCCAAACAGGGAGCACACTGCTTTATCTGTTGAGACTGTCAGCTCAGTGACTCAGAGACTGGACAGGGTTGGACACGTGGCATACCCTGGATAGATGTACATACATTGAGTAACTAACAGTGTGACCCTCTAAATGTCACTGCCATACAACCGAACATCATTCTTTGGGGGCATCAAATGGATGCTATAGTCCATCCAGCCACTGCTTAGCCTAAACATTTTGCATACTTGCCTGTAGACTCACGATTCCTGCATTATCTTTTACAATCTACATAAAAGCAAACAGAAAGAACATCCTGCCTTGCTAATACATCCAAGCAAACCCATTAAGTTATCCCTAGCTGCAATCTAAAACCACGGGAACAGGCTGACAGCCCAGTGCTGCTGTTTTCTCTGATGTCTAGACCTCCCGTGCCATACTCTCCCCTGTGAGACCTATTGCAAGAACAAGAGTATTAGTTATGGTCACCTAGCAATATAACTAGGTCTTTGGGGAGCCTGTAGCCTGCCTATCATGTGAAGCTCTAGCCTGGAGGATCTGCTAATCCACCCGTGCTGATTAGCAGAGTGCAAGAGAAGCTTGCACATAGGGAACGAAAGGCAGTTTAGCCCCAGAGGTTGAGTCCTTTGACCCTGGCTGAATCATTTCACTCACTATTAAAGCAGCTACGTGCACAAAACCTAGATACTGGCCAGGGAAAGCTCAGAAGTGTACTGCAGGATGAATAAGGAAGGATAAAAATGAAAGCATTTGTCCACAGCAAAAGTACCGGGCTCCATCAGGCAAGATTTAGTTCCATAAGAGTGTTAAATAACACTCTTGCTTACGCCATCCATCATCATGCTGCCATACCCACCAAACTTTGCTTCTGTGAGAAACTATGAGGTGCCTCCTATGCCATTTTGCACCAGCAATGCCTGTTTCAGACTGGATAGGTGGGACGTGAGGACCCCTCAAAATGAGCCGGGAAAGCCATAGGACCTGTCCCCAGACAGACTCGCAGCTGCAGGAACTGGCACGTCTCCACTGAACGCAACGGAGTTACTCCAGTTTACATCAGCCGAGAATCTGAATCAGACCCACATTTTTCTACTCTCGGCTTATAACATTTAGATGGGAACTTACAACGAGAACACAAACAGCTCAAGTCACTAAAACCTTGACACAAACATCCCCTATCCCATGGTGGAGAAAGTATTTATGTTTTTCAGCATTTGGGGTGGCTCAGGAGCATTAGTGGGGAACTGAAGCCCGTAAGTCTAGACAAGGTGAATAAATCTACAGCTTGTCAAGCTGGTAAAGAAAAAAGGCATATTTGTTTTCTGAATGACTAAAGTTCAGTTTAACCTTTGTTCCACTAGGCTGCAATTGTGCAGAGTGTGGTGAATTCTTGCAATGGGAGCGGAGGGTATCCAGCAGGCCCCAAAGCTGTACTTTTGCATGAATTAACAAAAACTCAGTGTTCTGTGCAAACCTCATCTGACTGTAAGCTGAGCTTCCTAATTGAGAAGCCACTTTTTTCCTGAATTAAAGAACCTTTAGAATTCAGCTCTTGTGCCTTCATTCTGAACGACAATTTGCCCCATTTCCATCGTAAATCTAGTCCAGGTGCCATCCTGTCTCTGCTCTGCGTGAAATCCGTGGGCTGTAGTGATAAGGGGCTCCCAGAGGGTGGGACGGCCATAGAAGACTCAGGTTCCAACACTACCAACACGCCAAGTTTGTCCCAGCTTTCTGCCCACGTGCAGCTCTAAATCTTTCTGGTTCTTCTCTTTGATTAACCATGCACACCCAAGTCAGGCAAATTCTCCTGCCCCCAGCTTCTCCTTCTTCTGTTTACTGTGCACTGGAAGCACAACTATTCATAATCTCAGACTAAGAACCTATTCACTGAGCTCATTTGACGACACTTATTTTGTCCTAATTGTGCCCTGCTACTGAGAGGTAGCACGACAGCACATCCCTGATAACAGCTCTGGGACTAAGCCACACATCCTTCAGAGCAGCAGCGGTAGTAACAATAAACAGTAACAATGACATAGTGGTTTCAGTATTCTGCGGGATCTAAATGCAATTTAGGTGCTCCTATTGCTAGCAAACAAACTCATTAGGTTGATCGCTCTTTGGGGTTTTGTGGGGAAAAAGGCTGGTAAGGGAGACGCACCATCACCCGCAAGCTGAGCAACCGACATGGATTTGTGCCTTCTCTTTCCACTCATCCCGACCCGGCACTAGAAAGACAGCCTGGGGTGAAACCGGGAGAGTGGGATACTAGGAAGAGATATGCAGAGACGAGGAGTTACTGTCCTCCTCTTTCAAGGATAAAGGAAAGCTTTCTACTATGCCTGACTAAGGGCTCGAGGGAAGGACTGGTCTCAGGCCATGTATGATATGGGAGTACCGGAGGGAAATAGTTATGAAAGCAGAAAGGTTTGTGCGCTTAAAAAGTTGTGAAACTCATTACTTTTGTTAAAGTGCTCTCCGAGTGGCATTACTGTGCATTATGCTCAATAACGAATCAGCTGCTCTTCTGCTGTGCTTCACACTGGCTATTAAGAGATAAATTCCAGGCTGCCAATTCGTTGTATGAAGCTATTTTAGTTCTCTTCAGAGGAAACCAATGCCTTTTCAACAAACAAAGAAAAAAGGAAAGAAGAGAGTTCTCTTTTCTCTCTGCCATTGTTGCTGGCAACGACAAGCACTTCTAGCTCTCCGACAAGGCTGCTCCAGGCTGGATCCTCAGGCACTGTACACAGGATCAGGTCATTGCCTTCAAAGCCTAACTAGCTTATGCCAGCTTGGGATTTGGCCCTCTATATTCAAGCCCACTGCAGCTCTCTCCACATTCTCACTTGCTATTAACTCTGCTGAGCCGTGGCCCATATCACTGTTTGCTCTTATTTTTCTTGATGTTTCATCTCTCTGACCTTCTTTGGAAGAGACGATAACAGCTTGCCTCCCTGAAAGTCAATAGTTTCCTTCACATCAAAGTAAGAAGCAAGGTCAAGATCCAGCTGCTGCTAACTGATAGCTTTAAAACAATAGCTTTTGGTGGAGACCAAACTAATCTGCTTTGAGCCCTTCTTTGGGGATAGGTGGGAGGAGTGGGTTGAGGATGGGTCTTTATACCTTCTACTCAAAGCAGGCAGACTGCTTCGGTGACAAACTGGGACAAACAGGAGAGTGCTGATAAAAAGAGATCGTGGGGCTGATCACAGAGAGCACACAGGCAGCCCGCTGTTTCCCACAGGAACTGACTCAATACAAACATTTCTTCAGAGACTAAACACTTCATTTTTGCAAGAAAAAAAAATCCTTAAAAACCTAAAGATGACACAACCATTGTCACCATGCTGTATTTTGTTACTTTGATAAGGCCGCAAAAGTATGCAGCCTGAGAAAGTCTGGGAGATCATAAGATGGTCTGTACAGAGTCCTACAAATTGCTGGTTTCCAACACAATCAAGATATAGGTGGGCAATGTGGATTAAATCACATATAAGCATATGATGCGACCAAGTTACGTGCTCAGAGATTTAGTCAGTTCATTGTGCTTTAAAGCAAGTGTCAGAAAAACCCAGGAGAAATATCTGGACCAGAAGAGCAGCAGTGCCACGACAGAACCCCAAAGCCATTCACCCTGCTGAGGGGCAGTCCAGCTGGCTTTCTCAAACCAGTTTATCCAGCAGGCAGCCTGGCATGGTGTGACCAGTAAGGGTTCCTCAGGAAGCACTCACACAACCTTCATAATACATAAGCCTGGGGAGCTGCTGGAATCCACACAGTATGTTGGGCTGCTTGTTAGCACGCTGCTGCTCCCCATTAAATCTGTTCCTCCGACACCCTCTCAGCAGCTGCAGCTCGTGAGGGCTGAGGCATCCTCCCCCTTCCCCACCGGTGCCTTCTGATATCTGCTCAGGTGCAGAGCTGGCTCCTGTTCCCTCCAACCTTGGAAACGAGCCTGAAGACTTCAATGGGGTGTCTATGGAGAATAAAGCAAAGCAAAAGGGATTTTGGCCCTCAGCACGGAGGGGTGACCAGCACGTCTCTCATCAAGTCCCTATCTGAGGGTTTTTTCACTGGTCCACAGTCTCAACTTGAAACGTTGCCTCCTGAGCTGCTGTTGAAAGCCAGCTGTCTACCATTTATATTGTTAATTCATTAAAACCAGTTCTTTATCCTCTCAGGAAATCACGGCAGTCCTGCTTACTGCCAGACAATAACATTCGAGGGCTTGCTGCTGCAATCGCTGACAATATCAATTATTTAGTTTTCTGCCAATTCCTATTAGACTTTTCAGGCTAGAGAATTTACACTGTGTTATTGAATTAAAAAACAGCTAAAAGCTTTAGGGAATCCAAACTAATTAGCCGGCATTTGTAAACCCCTTTGTTCATGGTAATTTGTTTACAAGAGTAGCTCAACCTTTTAATTATGGGCACACTCATAGGCCACATACTGTACCATTACAGGCAACATTTTTTGTTTGGTGCAAGAAGGGCAAATATGGGGAAACTAATTTCGCTTTAATGAGCTGCGATGACCCTGCTTGGCACTAGATGACCTTAAAATATAAGTGTGTCTGTAATTATAACTCAGAAAAAATAACACTCCAGATGCTTTGAGTGGGCCAGAAATCATCAGCATCCAATTGTGTCAGCAACACAATGCCGCAGCCCTGACTCTCGCTCACTCTTCAGCCTCTTTTGAAGATCTCATCTCAAGATTGCTCTTCACCTTCTTGCCTATTCCCATCTATCTGCTTTCTCCTTCTGCTTCGGACTTAAAGATTAATGGTTTAGTTATTATAGAACAGGAGACACCCACACTTGCGATGACAATCCTGTCATACCAATTTGCACTTATCTCTTTGCAGCAGGTTGTCCTCTCTGTCTGTGCTGGTTGCATTGTCACAACCCCTGAACCTGCTCCCCAAACCACTGCCACGGCAGGAGAACCATCAATGTTTTACACGTCCTATCCCTTTAACATGAGAGTAAAGTTTTAGTTTTGGAAGAAACACTATGGTTCTGACTGATAGAGGATTTTTAGTCCATTAGGTAGGAAGCTGAAGGGAACTGTTTGCTTTCTCTTTTCATCGCTTCACCAGACTGAGCTACTGGGCAGAAGAGTTTGGGCTGAGATCCCAGGAGTCAGAAGTTTCCTGCCCGCGGTGTGTGACCATCTCTCCTTATGCAGCAATGCATGGACTTGTAAAAAAAGGAAGCGGCCAAAGAATGCTTCCCAGCTGCAGCTGGTTTCTTCAGTGAAACGCCGATGTGCAAGGCTCCTGAGCAGGCCTACTCGAAATCAACAGTGAAACCCTTGACATTTGCCTTGACGTTGAATAGAAATTCTGAACGTGTTCATTTCTGGGGTAAGGGGTGGCAAAGACGAGAAGGGAAATGAAGCAAGATGTCTCTCAATGAGGGAACATTCAGCAGATTACAGGAAATCTTGAAATGGGAAGATTGCAATAAGGTTCCAAGTTGATTTTGAATAGTTCCAAGAAACTCGTTCAGATAAAGTCCATGTCTACATTTTTTAAAAAGGTATAAAACTTAATTTTAGGGGGAAAAATTATTAAGAAAATATTTAAAACGGCTTCATCACTGATACATCTGCACTGTATTTGGCATCTGTCAGTCTGATGTAACATGCTGAACCCAGACTGACCAAGCCTTAGCCATGGGCTCAGTAGGAGCACAAAGCCATCTCCCCACCCAGGAGCAGGGACGGGTCCGGCCCCATGGCAACCTTCACCCCTCTGTCACACCATTAACTCCAGTTCAGGTGAGCCAGAGACACACAGAGCGCAGTGCACAGCTCTCCTGCGGACAGCATGGTCTATCCGGAGGACACATCGGACAACTGTTTTCTCCCAGGCTCTGGCACAGGTTTGCTGGGCCCTCGACCAAGTTACTTTTCCCCTCTGTTGTTCTGTTTTCCAACCTGGAAACCGTTCCCAGCTCATCTTCTAAGCGATGTCTTTTAGGCACTTTGAGGGCTGTGCGGGCAGTATAGAGCTGGCGCGATTTCAGCGTGTCATCTGACAACATTACACTTCGCTCTGCTTTAAGGGCAGCTGAACATTATGTTTCAGTAGAGCGGCTGATTTAATCTCTTTAGGAATTTTGTTATGAGGCTCAAATATCCTCCATAAAAACGGAGATGGGCACAACTGTCCCTCAAACATCCAGGTCTTCCGGACCACATTTAGTTAAAATATCATTAACTGTGCAGCATGTTTGACAAGAATGTATGACAGCACTAGCCATATGGAAAGCATAAATATTAAATACTGTATATTGCAGCCATTTGCAAGAAACTGCATTAATCCCTTGAAGGTTAATGAGAATTATTCATGTGCATCTGAGGGAGAGAAGTACTTCACTTTAGAAATTGAACAGCTTGACATGCCTGATTTTTCACTTACCAATAAATATGAAAATGGAAAATGGATGGACATCTCAGCATTGTGCCTGAACGAGAGGCTCACTGAACAACTCCGAGGTTTGTTTTTTCAAATCAATATTTTACATCATTAATATTTTCAGTTCCAGGAATCAGTGAAACAATAAATCTTGCCTGACCATAGATGGTTTGCCACTGTGTAGGTATTCTTGCAAGAGGGGAAACAGATGTCAAGGAGCCAAGGCAAACCCGGTTTATTTAGTTAAGTCCTGGGAGTAAGGGTAAGTGTAGGGTACTGCATCTGGGGAGGAATAACCCCACACATCAGTACAGGTTGGGGGCTGACCTCTTGGAGAGCAGCTCTGTGGAGAGGGACCTGGGAGTCCTGGTGGACGATAGGATGACCTCGAGCCAGCTATGTGCCCTGGTGGCCAAGAAGGCCAATGGCATCCTGGGGTGCATCAAGAGTGTGGCCGGCAGGTCGAGGGAGGTCATCCTCCCCCTCTGCTCGGCCCTGGTGAGCCCGCATCTGGAGTACTGCATCCAGTTCTGGGCTCCCCAGTTCAAGAAAGACAGGAATCTGCTGGAGAGGGTCCAGCAAATGGCTATGAAGATGATTAGGGATTAGAACACCTCTCATATGAGGAGAGGCTGAGGGACTTGGGTCTCTTTAGTCTAGAGAAAAGATTGAGGGGGGATCTTATTAATGCTTACAAATACTTAATGGGAGGGTGCCAGGGGGATGGGAGCAGTCTTTTTTCAGTGGCGCCCAGTGATAGGACGAGGGGTAATGGGCATAAACTTGAACATAGGAAGTTCCATCTTAACATGAGAAGGAACTTCTTTACTTTGAGGGTAGGGGAGCACTGGAACAGGCTGCCCAGAGAGGTGGGGGAGTCTCCCACTCTGGAGACATTCCAAACCCACCTGGACGCTGTCCTGTGCAACGTGCTGTAGGTGACCCTGCTCTGGCAGGGGGGTTGGACTAGACGATCTCCAGAGGTCCCTTCCAACCCTGACCAGTCTGTGATTCTGTGAGTAGAAAGGAGGAATCACTACCTGTGTAGGGCCTGGCTTGAGACAACACGTAAGAGGGAAATGAGAAGCGAGGCAGAATTATCCTTGATGGGCAAGATCTACAACTGATGTCACGGAGACCAGGCCGTTCTCACTGCCGAAGCATCTCACCAGAAAACATGGACAGATTTCTGAAAAGAGTTTAAGTGACTAATAAATGTGATTTCTCGCAGTAATCACTCTTAAAATTATTTCAAATGTTTTTGAAACAGCTTTGCTATGGCCTGTTTTTAAATGAACCACCTGCATCAGCAGAGCTATTAAAAATTTGAAATGATAAAATTTCTGTGTGTCTTTGATGAAAATCATTTGTTGTCAGTGAAATCCTCCTGCTGCTTTGCAACGAGCAATTTACAGAGACGGCTAAAACTTGTGGATAGTCTTCTTTTAATTAAGGTGTGGGCTGGTTTTTTTAAATAGCATCCTTCATAATGAAAATACCTTCCCTTCGTTTTTCTTCCACCTTGTACTTTTTTTGTAATACAGTAGCCATATTTATGATGCACATTTTGGCAAATTCCAGCCGTTATTACTGCATTGCTCGTGGTATCTAGAAGAAATGAGCTCCACGCTCACACCAGAGCCTGCTGCTCGGTATCTCTACTAGGCATGAACACCACCCTATGGAAATTTGGAACATTTTGTTGTCTCAGCAAAAAGAAAAGGAAACTGTGAATAGAAAATGCACCTTCAAGAGCCTTCAGGTTAGCTGCCAGAACGGATTTTCAGCTGATGTGGAGGACGGGAGTTCCTGCAGCTCAAGGAAGCAGTGGAGCTGGACTGATTTACGCAAGCGGAAGATTTAGCTCTGCATATGCTCCCTTCAGCGTTAAACGCATGTGCTCCAAGCTTGCTCCTGCTCAGCCTGCAGCAGGGAATAAAACAGATCGTTGTAAAATACAGGGAACTGCCCAAGGCGCCATCTCTGCAGAAGCGCCTGGGGAAGCGATGCTTGTCCATCTGAGGAGTGAGTACGGGCCATTACAGCAATAGCTCGCCTAAAATCAGCCTTTGTCTTCACCGCTGGCACCGTGGTGGTGTTGGTTTGGACACGGCAGCTCTCACTGAGGGCTGCAGCAAAGGCAGTGCTGGGGCAGGGAGAACGTACGAAGTGGGGACACATAGGGCTGAAGCCTGCCTGAGGGGCTGAGCAAAGGGGTTGATGGTCAGAGGGCAGCGGGGACGCCCTAGAAGTAGGGTGAGGGGACGGAGAGGGAGGCCGAGCTGGTAGAGCAAAGGTGTTGCTACGTCTCCCCACAAAGAGAATTGGGAGATGGATCAGTGCATCGCATCATACGGGTTTCTCCTTCTCAGATGTCTTGATTTCCAGCCCTGGTGCTTCAGAAGTGGCTTGTGTGAAACAAGTCCAGGGTGGCAGCTGACAGACATGCCCCTGCAGCGCAATGCAAGTGCTGGGAAGCTCCTGGGAGAGAGACTGTGCTACTGGGAGCATCCTGCCCTATTTTCTGCACCAGAGCAGCCCCGTGCTGGTGTGCAGTGATGCGTGTGGGCCGGGAGCAATCGCACATACAGCCAGCTACTGGTCCCAGGGAAACCTTACTGAATCATGCACGGATCCACACACAAATTCAATCTTACAGTTATCATTAGCTGGACTTCCGAGGAATTAATGCACTTGATTCCTCTTGCTCTGTGCCCAAGGTCAGGAAAACAGCTGAGTAAGAGTGTTTTGTATTAGGGCTGTATTTATAAACAGCTTCTAAAGGGTTGGTTACAGGATGTTTGGATAAGTAGTTAATCAATTTATACAGATTATTACGAGACCAGCAGATGCATATGAATGCCTTACAATATCAACTACTAGTATGTATATAACCATCTGATATAACACATATTAATCACCTCTGTAACAGCTATTATTAACCATTTATAAAAACATCACCAATGTGAATCTCCTTACAAAGTCCATGTGACTGGGACTCCCTGGCCCCAAACCAGGCTGCTTAGAAGAAATCAGGCAGGAGGTCTCTCCCCTGCCCAAAGGGTAGTTTCTCTTTCAAGAGTCTCATTGCCCAGAAATCTGTCAGCCTGTGAACTCCAGCAGAAGAGTTTTACTCTGTTTTCATTGTCAAACACAGCACACAATCACTGTTAGACTGTACGAAGGAAAACACAGCTGGTGATTCTGGACTATGTTATATTTTTATTGTGAGTCATTCACCACCTCCTTTAAATAATCCCAGAAGCCTCCACAGGGATTTACTTTTACAGCACTGAATTGCTCAGGAGTGTGTCTGTCTCTGGCCTTTTCCTCCTGCTTTTCAATTTCCATTCTGGCCTGCCTCCACCAGAGGAGAGGATGTGCTCAAAGTCATTCACAGGAACATTTTAAGGCGCTGAGGATGATCCATAACTGATACAAGGCAGAGCAGATCCGGTGGCTTCAACAAAGCCACCTACAGTCACACCAATGGTGGGTCTCCAGCTCACAAAGTTGTGCTGATACCGAGTTCCCAAAAACCACAGCTTCGTCTGGGCAGGAGATGTCCCACTTCCAAACCATGGCATGGCATGGCCTAGTCCTGTTTTGGGCTCTAGCCACACACAGATAAAATATAAATCAATGTTACCAATTGATACCGTGTGTTTGACAGCACCGACAGAAAATTTTAAATGCATGTCTTATAAATGTTCACTTGTTCAAATCTATACCGTAGCTAAGTGCTGTTGTCCTACCAGCAAAGGGAAATGGCGCACTGAATATTGAAGACCATTAAAAAAAAAAAAGGGGTGTGAAACTGTATATACGGTCACTGAAATTTCATAAGAGTACGTCACTGCATCTGCCAGCTACCAGTGGCGCCGTGTGCCCCAGGCTCCCCATTTCATCAGGCTGCATTCAGCAGCCAGGTTCTCCACGCAGCAGATGGAAAATGTCACCCATGCAGAGAGCCATTAGGTTATAAAGTTAGATGAGGCAATATCCCACTTTTTTTCTTTGTGCAACTGTGGATGATTTGGGATATCAATGTTCTTAACAACCAGACTTAAGGGACATCAGCACACAGGTGCTACTGTTCTGTAAATGCATTTCATGCGAGACACACCAGACCTCACCCCATGTCTTGGTGCTCCATGAAGCCAGAAGAAAAGATTTGCTTTGCTTAAAATTCCTCTGGAAACAGACAGACGGGGGAAAACCAACAAGAAATGAAAGTAAAGCCAATCCTCTTCCTCTGCTTTGCTGCACAATATTCCCTTGACAGGTTCCCAAGGTGAACCTACCGTGAACTGTGAGGTCGGAGCCAACTTTGGGAGTAGGTGAATTTTGCACCGCTGTTTAATATCTATGGTGAGAACAACCTGCCCAGGAAATGAGATTCCTTGCCTCGGATCTGTTGCGTGCTCTTTGGCAGAAGAGGGCAAAGAGAAAGTCATTGTGTCATTCACTCCCTCACTGGCTTTTGGACGGGCTGCCCAGCTCTGACCAGCTGCAAGGCTCTGCTAAAACGTGGATGCATCCTTTATAGACCGAGGATTTTGTCATCTCAGTGTTGATGGCCTCAAAATTAATGCTTAGAGATAGCGATCAGTTGTGAGTTTTTAAACAGGTTCACACTATAAGTCACATAAGAAATATCCCTTTTTATTAATCCAAAGGCTGGACCTTCCCTGGGAAGATAGCAGTATCTCCCCACGGTTCTTGCATCTATACCCCAAATGCCATCCTCTAATTTTCCAGATGATTAAAGCTTTCATTTCACTTTGGGGAGAGCAGAACTACAAGAACCTGTGCAGTTAAAATTCAAGAAAGCGCAGCTCTGCTCTTCTCCAGGAGACATTTTGTGTGCTGCCCACAATTAGAGAAATTGGTCCCTTTACATAAGTAAAGCAATTCTTTATGGCAAATTAGCTTCTTCTTAATGAAGACTTGTTATTTTCAGTAAGTCAGCGCTTTCGGTGGGGAGATTTAATAAACTTTATTCTTCTTCCTCTCATTGTGATAAGCAAATTTAATTTTACTTGTATTATTAATAATATTAAGCATCTCTTGAACATGTATAGTAGGCAATCTGAATCAGTTTGCTCAGTATGAAAATCCTCCCTTCTGATATAATATTTGGGTAAATGGAAAACATTCAGTCTCTCATAAATGGGTGTTAAAGACAGAGTGAAGACACACAGAGGGGTGACCCTGACCCTCTGGATGGGGCCAACAGCAGGCCCACTCATTTCCAAGAATACTGCTGACATTCCCCTTGCCTCCAAAAAGGCAACCGCTGAATAAAGGCGGCTACTGTCCTGAATTCACAAAGGTTATTTTCAAGCACTTCTGTCCTGCCTCAGCCTAAGCCAGGGAGAGGCCACCACAAAGCCCCCCCTCCTGCAGCCTGGATCCGGGCTTTGCTCGCAACACGCTGCTTTTCCCACCAGACCACTGCAATGTTAAATTTCCCCAAATGATGCATTTGCTGTTAAGCCACAACGTTTTGGCACACTGCAAAGCTTTCAGTAAGGCACGGGACTAAGCAAGACAGGTGCAGAACATCGTCTACCCATGCAGAAGCGCTGTATCTCCACCTTTGCTCTGCCCAGATAACCCACAGACGATACCTGCTACTTACCCACAATCTCGACAACTTTTTTTTTCCTGGCAAGCGCTTTCTGGGCTATCATACCTGTATATCATCAGTTGGTGCTTGCCCCAGGCCGGCAGCCAGAATGAGGCCAAAGGTATGTTAATGAAAGGGAATATTCACCTTATGCAAAAGGTGAATCAGGGAGATAAATTCAAAAGCTTTCTGTGCCATTACTATAGGAGAGTGCAACAGAGTTTAATCGGCCTAATCCTACAGAGAATGAGCCCTTTTCTCTGGGCGCCTTCCACCCTGGCCCTGCTGCCTGGCTATCGAAAAATTCTGCATGGCTCTTACAAAAGAGCAATTTTATACCCATTTCTACAATACATTTGTATAATGGCTTGAGCTGCCGAAATTGTCCTTATACAGAACAACAATATTTACAGGGCCTAAAAAAATAATTTTCTCCCTCCATTACTGATCTAATTGTATCCTGGAGTTTCAGAAATAATCAAAGGCTTTTCAGTCACGTTGTATATATGAATGATGGAGACTCTGAATGTATCATTTCTTCCCTCTACAGAGAGACTTTGCAATATAACACCCTTCATTTCTTTTGGCCGTACTCTTTTCTCTAAATGTTACTGACACAGAGACGTTGTTCTCCTTACCTCACTGTTACTAGTCATGCCTTACTGGCTCATTTGGTCCAAACATGATAAATCAATTTCCATCCAATTAGGCTACGCCTGAAGAATTAATTTGCTACACTTTAGACTGTAGTATTTTGTATGTTCCTAAATGCAATTAGAAAACTTTAATTTAATCTTACATGCCCAATATGATCGGCTGGTACATAAGACAATCCAGTTGCGGCTTGTACAGCATGCAGTTGTAGCTGTAATTGATTAAAATTGTTTTTGCAAGTGTGTCTTGATGTCATGCATAACTCGATTTGCTTTGGGTCTTACTCCTGTAAGCACATATGCCCATCAGAAACTTTCTCTGTGTGAGCAGTTCATCAAACCCTGCAGGATTTATGAGTAGAGATAGGCAGGTCCAGGGCTTGCTAGCCCAAAGCATTTATTTTCTCCTGAAATAGCGTTTCTGTGATCAGAGATGTATAGACTAGACAGTAAAAATGCTGGATGGATTTTCAAAACAATGAGGGTGCTTAGGCTGACATTCACAGAGCCAACAGCAGGAAGGATTCATCCCCTTTGCTTTCAAAATCCCACCAAAGTGCTGGGTGTACAAGCCCCGTTGCCTGAGGACCGCTCTGTTCCCAGCGGAGTGTTTCAGTTGGCAATTTTCTCCAT
This sequence comes from Charadrius vociferus, assembly GCF_000708025.1. Classification (NCBI taxonomy): domain Eukaryota; kingdom Metazoa; phylum Chordata; class Aves; order Charadriiformes; family Charadriidae; genus Charadrius; species Charadrius vociferus. The sequence goes on from NW_009648350.1 coordinate 103,774, forward strand.
TTACAGTAACTGAAGTTTAGGTGACTCGTCTTCAAACCACGACCCGGGTGTTTTATGAGGTCTAAGGGGGTCCCAGCAGTCCATACCCCTCACCCCCCACTGTGGTGCACGTGGGACATGATATTTAAAGTCCTGCAAGTGAAGGGCATGGGAGAGGGTAATGCTTGCAGCTGAGACCACACGGCGGTCAGGAGCGAGCAGCGCTGCCCCAGGTGGGCGCTGGCAGAGGAGGGGACCCCAGCTGCAGCTCTGGCTCCAGGCACGGCGGGTGCTGCTGCCTCTGGGGACACATCCTCGCTGCAACCCTCGGCAGGGGCCGATATGGTCCTCAGGACTGCTGTCACCTCAGCCTTGCTAATTTCAGTGCTTAAAATTAAGTTATGGAAATCCCACTCTATCCACTATCAATAAATCTTGAGAAGACAGGCTCTAATTTCAGCAGAGAATTGGCCATCTAAGTGTGTCCAGAAATCCATCCGGGCACTTCCAGCTTCTGTCCTAAATGCTTAACCAAATCTGGCCCCAGGTACCCAGACGCTATTATACAATTGGACTTAATTTAAGATCTAGCAGTTTTCCAAAAGATCTGGGAGGATATTTCACTCCTGGAAAGTATTTAGCAAAAAAGCCATTTCTTTGAAACATTTCAACAATGAAAATAGCCGCTTAGCTCAGCCAAAAATCACCGGATCAAAAAAGCACTGTTTCTTATTTTCAGAAGTAGGCTACAATGTGAAGGTTGACTGTAACTGGACACGACGGAATCCTAATGCCTTCAATTTTACTCACCCACTTCTGAGAAGTGTTTATATTTGAAATCATGGTGAGTTAACATGAGTTAAAGGCACATGCTCTCACCTCTCGATATATAAGTAATGGATTGTTCCCTGGATAATACCAGGGCTTGTCAGAAATATATAACATAGACACTGTGATTTTTCACAGCATGTAGTTCTCACTACGTCAGTAGGAAGAGAATTGCAGAGAGGTGGGAAAAAAGCAGAAGATACAACACGGAACTATTTTGTGCCGTGCAAAATGTGGTGCCTATAAGTTTGCTTCTGATTTATTTTCTCTGTTTTATTAAGAACAGAAGCTAGAAGGGAATTTCCATGACATATGTATGATGTACTTTAAAAGACAGGAGGCTTATAAAGTATTAGACAGCAAAATGAGACATAAAATGACATAATGAATGCCTGTGCTTTGGAAGATAGGTTGGTACAGTTGGGGAAATAGGGCGAAAACAGAACCCAAACCTCAAAATGACTGAGAATCAGGGCCCCTGCTAACCGAGCTGTTGATTTGGAAAATACGCATGCCATGTTTCTATCAACTACTTACACCGCATATTGGAAAAGGAAAAAGCAGATGTGAAAATGGCAATGATTTTCTGTCCAAAGCTTCATATGTTCTTTCTCCAAATGAAAGCCGGCAAGCGTTTTAACCCTCAGTCATTCTCTGCTGGACTGTCTCAAATGGGCAGACTGGCAGGGTGAAGAGCCAAAGAAGGAAGGTTCTTTCAAAGACATTTGACATTAAATTGGCAACACTTGCACCCAGTCCCTGGCGACAATTGCGCTGACACCTTCAGATGCTTCTGACAGCACTGAAGAATAACCTACAGCCACAAACAGGAAGGTGCCAGCTGTTCTTTTCTCAGCCCAGTATATAACTGCTGCTCCCACAATATCCAGAAACACTACATAAATCCCTTTTTTCTCCCTGTGCCCAGCTTGGTGCTTATCTCTGTAGAAACCTCCTCCACCCTACAGTCTGTCTCGACTTAACCCTCCCGCCACTTCTAGCAAACTGGTGCCCCAGGCAACGCGATTACCGTTCTGCTGGCCAGAGTCTGGAATTGACTGGACTCGGGATAATTAACTTTAGCACCATTGCTTTCAGCATCATGTGCCTGTGGGTCCAGCCTCCTGTGACGGCGGGAAGCAACCCTGCCTGAGAAACCCTTCCAGAGCCGGAGAAGCTTTGTTATAAAATGGGTAAGTTCACATCCCGCACTCCTGCTAGACACAGGCTGCTCCAGAACTTCCCTCCTCTGATAGCTTGAGGGTTCCAGTGTATTGATGGCCAGTCTATACCTATTTGTTCTCTTCAACAGCCCTTCGCCATCGCAGCATAAACTCCCTTCCTCCCTGTGGGCTTAGAAAGAGCAACCATATCTCTGCTCAGCCACGCTTCCAAAGCTTTCTGTTTGACAGAAGCTCTTCATCTTCTTGATCACCCTTAACAGCCCATCTCTGAAGCTGTTCCAGCACAGCTTCATCCCTCTGCAGCCGCCTAACCAGAAAGAACTACTGAAAGCCAGTACATCTACTACAGGTAGAGATGTGTCACATTTCTTTCTTTCTCCTCATATCATTAACCTTATTTTCTTCAAAACATGCATGAAATCCTCAATTATTTTGTTGCCACTTTAGTTTCAAACTGACAAGATGGTGCAATGCGCTGCAGCGAACCATTGCGGGCTGCCCACAACCCATAGGGCAGAAGTCTCGTCACTGCCGTCCCACTCACGTGCACAAGACCAAAGCCAGAGGAGCTGTGGACATGTCTATCCCCACTTCAACCAGATGCCCACGGTGCGGAATGAGTCAGTCCTGAATAGGTGTTTTATAACGGCTCTTAGTCACACAGTCCCTGCTGCTCCTGCTCAGCACAACCTGTACACCAGACTTCCGACCTCTTGAAATTACACCACTTAAAAGAGACTTTCCAGTTGCTTTTTAAACAGACTTCACATGGTAAAAAGAGACAATAGATTAGGTCAGTTCTCCCACATACAGGGTAATCAAACAGTGGGTACACTGGGAAAAGGAGGGAAAAGCATTGCAGCAATTTCTTGCAGGTCCTGTGCAGCAAAGCGTACGCAGATGCCTAATGCTGAGCCCTGCACATGCGTAACTGTACTAAAGCATCTCGACTGAATTGCCAGAGGTGAGCCAACCCAGCGATGCTAGAGTAGGAGTCGGGCCAGTTTCCTGGTGCTAAGACATAGTGCATTATTGACGTGTTGTGCAGGACTGGGGCCACCTCTTTTCTGTTCCTTTTTAATATAGCAGGCGTTAATATATCAGGTGCTTCAAATTGTACCACTAAAATATTCATTTTCCTGAATATTACATTTCTAGTCATATTATTTAAATGTATCAGGAAAGCTTCAACTAAATCTTTTAATCCCATTTGATCTACAAACAGAGCTGCGACATGACAGGTCGGATTAATGCATTTGGCATTTGTGAAATTATAAACCTCACACAGCAAACAGACTCTCTCCCTTCCGCTTTTGTAACACCGGGCTAAACTAAAATAAACCCTTTCCCCACATCTACATTTGATTGAAAGATAGACATGCAGGAAAGGGTGAAGTATCCTAAGTGATGGGCTCAGTGGGATATTGAATTTATGTCTACGCTTTGATGCTTCTGGGTTTCGTTTTCTGCTCCTGAGTAGAATTAATTCTGTTCCCCACAGGAGTCGATTTGGTAGTCTACATAACCCCCTCCCATTTTATTGTTTTAAATCCAACTTTCAGGGAAAGGCGAGAGGTCAGGAGGAGACAGAAGGAATGAAAGGTGGAGAGGGGACCTTTTACAACCCAAATGCCGTTAAGACCCTTTTTAATATACTAAGCTCCATTTTGTCTGTCTTGGTTTCAAAAAGAGATGAGAGCTCTTTTAAAGGGGCCCCCGAATCCTCATTTCCAATTCCACGTTCTCCCTGACAACCCTTTACCTTGTGTTCTTGACAGTTACACAACTGACAGCGTTACTTTTCCCCTCGTGCTCCACAGCGAGAGGCAGAAAAGAGAGCGCCAGCTCCCCTGCAGGACCCGAGCCAGCGTCCCCAAAGCCACTGGGGGAAATCCCCCCTCGGCTCCGACCCCACGCTCCTGCGCCGGCCACGGTGAAGCGGGTGAGCTCTCCCGAAGAGCCCCGAACCAACAAAACGCTGCCCAGCCTTCCAGAGACACTCATCAGCATTCAGAGCAGCCACCTCCATGGCGTGGAGGACACTTTAAAGAGTGTAAAAGCAAAAGTATATACGGCACAAAGCAATGAAAGGGAACAAAATAGGCGGTTGCAGGTAGGGAGGAAGAAAAGGACAATGGTATAACGCGAAAGGCTTTGTCTGGAAGTTTGCTTCCTGACAGCCTGTGCCCAGCTCGCAACGTGATGTTGCTCCACATTTTCCAGTGGCCTGAATGCGAAGCCGATGGCCAGCTACATAATACAAATATCCAGGTTTCCAGACACAGCAAAACCATTCCTCATCCAGCAGCTACACAAACCCTAAGTTAACGTCACTGACAAGCAGCTACTCCAGAGGTGCATGCATGTGGTGTGAAGGGATGCTTCCCACATCAGTCCATTTTCTCACACATCTGTCCATTTTCTTACCAACGTCATTCCAACAGCCATGGCCCTGGGCAACCTGAAGCACGCAGGGCTCATGCCAGAAAGGCGCTGAACCCCTTGGCCCCAGCACGGTGTCCTCGTCCAACTCAACATCAATGGGTCCACAGCAGAGATGTTCCCCACCCTTCAAAAGGCAGGGCAGCCGGGGCCTGAAGAGCGATGCCGTGCCCAGGGCCTCAAATCTGGGCCAAGTTCTCATCTCCTGAGAAGACCAGCTGTCAGTTCCACAGTGTGGAAGTGAAGTTTGAAAAGGATAGACCCAAATATAACCAGTATTTATCTTTGGTGTAGTTTGCAGATGGTTTGACGCAAAACCTATGACCCACACCAAATTCAAACCGTGCCTTTCCTTTGAAATCTACTGTTCTGTTGAAATTTCATCAGCAAAGCCTGCCTTTGGAGGAAGATAAATCCTCCTTCAGAAGCGGGGCAGAATTCCCGTGGAGAGGCAGCAGGTCTATATGGGACCCAGCACCACACAGGCATTGACTGATTGACCCTTCCTACCCCAGTGGGGACATATCTATGGCCGTAGCAGTCAGGGATGCTCATACTGGGCCCAAATTTGTTTAATCCTGGGGCCTTGGATAGCTTTAATGCAGTCTTACTTATAGCCCGCAATGTGCGAATGACTCTTTGCTATTCTGGCACTAATAGTGTCAAATGGCATTAATTAAAACAAATCGCTTATAAAACAGGCTGGGATTCATCAACAATAAGTGAGGAGATATTTTTCGGGTTGGTTTTTTTTTTTAGAATTTTAATGAATAAACAGCAATTCCTATTCATTATTTATCTACTTCTGAATTTTAATGAATAGTTCCCAGTGCTCATTAACAAATCTCTGTATTTATGGAAAACTGGCACTTCATAAATATCAAATTGTGCTATTTTATGTGCTGGTTTTATATAAATATAGAAATTCTGTAATTATCACTCGAACGGATCATTAAAATTCAAAAGCAGATAAATAAGCCAAAGCTTTCTGCCTTATTATTCAGATAAAGCATCTTTCTTTTCTTTTCTAAACGGTTCCCTGTCCCCCCACGTGTCATGGCCTTTCCTCGGGGTGGCACGCAGCCACTGCTCGCCTCGCAGGTAGCACCTTTCTGCTGTGTTATCCGGGGTTTCTGCTCTGTGCCAGCAGTGAGGGACTCTCTTGTTGGCATGCACTGGCTTTCTCCCAGCCTCATCTCTCTAGGTTATGAGATTCCTCGTTGGCATCTTCATTCTACACTGATCCGTCCTTTCTTCCCCCTGACATTGTTATTGACTTTTGTAGTATCACAGCATAAACCATTAGCCATTTTATGCAAATCCATGTGTTGACTGAAATCCGTGTCAAGGCCATAAAATCAAATTCCAACTTGCTGTGCAATGTAAGCTTATAGAGCTGCCTTTGTTAGAAACAGCTGGGAGGAAAACCCATCCGATCCGATCCAAACCAAAGTAAACCAATGCAATCCGCTCTCCATCTGGTCACACCCCTCTTTGGAGCACAGAACAAGTCGTATCCTGATCTCACTTGTATAAACGGAAAGCTGAAGCAACGCTTCTGCTGTCCAGGAAGCTGTCCCAGGTTTATATCACTTCATTTCAGATTAGCGCTTGTTCCAGCATCAATTATCCACATGAAGAAAAAAAGAGTACTAATATTAAAGTAACACTTGATCAACACACTGGGAACCTGCACTTTAGCTGGCTTCGCTACAAGTTGTTTGAAACCAAATCCAGAGGATAAGCCAAACACTTTCTAGATATATGGTGGTACTCCCACCCCATAGGACAAGGAGCTAAGGTGATGAAGAAGGCAAGAGATATGTCCGGGGTCACAGAGCGGTACTGGCTCAGAGGTATTACCACAGTGCCTACTGAAGGGGAAAAGCATGCAGGTATTTAAAAAGCAGATAAAACCGCAACTCTTACAACGCAAAATGTACACGAACCTAAAAACTCAGGAGATTCTGCAGGCAGATATATTGCTGGGGCACTACAGCAGTTGTGTTATGTTAAAGGTTATTCCCTTAAATATCAGACCAATGAAAGCCATTGCATTTAAGGTCAGGAAAACTTGTATGTTAGCTGATTGCATCAAGCCATGAACCCAACGGCTGCCCAGGCTTCGCCTCTCTCTGTAGAGAAATCTGTGTGCAATATTTACCCCTTCTTTTTTAAGTTATGCAACATACTTGCCACAGCGGCTGGAGATACTTGTCACAAGTGTTAAAAAGTCAAACAAGATGTGATCAGCAAATATAACAGCAGTGACTCCTAACGTTTACTTTGAATACCTTTTTTTTGGTTTGCTCAAAAATCCTAATCTCCCCGGAATTTTGCACACCAATGCACCTGTAATGACCTTTGGATCTCAAAGACTATGGCTCCATCTGAGCATCAGATCATTTATCAGGTTTGCCATGGGAAAATTCCTTTCCAGTTTCCTGACTAGGCTTAAGTGGTTTACAATGGCTTAGTACAAAAACTTCCCTTGTGTGCTCACTGGTATTTATTCGTTCCCCAAGGCTAAGGCTAAATCAGACCAACACTGTTCCAAATTGCGGAGTCAACTGAGTCAACACTCCTTACATCACCTGTGAGAAGAAATGACACTTTTCTCCTTTTTTAATCCATTTTAACTGGGGAAGAGTGGAGTTTAGAGAAAGTGTTGAGGTTGATGTGCTGTAAGTCTAGCTTTCCCATAGCTCTTGACATGAAGGAGGACATGTGGTACACTAGCACTTCACCTCATTTCTTCCTTGTGCTTTCCTTTGCTTTACATAAGCTTTGTCTCTCCTCTTGCGCTGAAATTGTCACCATCCTGGAGCAGGAGGAGCGTGTGTAGTCTGCGTTGGCATGGCACCTCGCATGAGGCTCCACTTCATCACTGCAGGCCCAGAAATAAAGATAAGACAAAAAGTAAGATGGATTAGCTATGGCACTTCCCCGTAGCCGTTAAGGGCACGCTGCAGGACTGGCTGGCCAGCCCCTGGAAGAAATCACTGAAGTCCCTGTGTGCAAACCTCACCTCCCAGAATGATGCCTTTCCCGACAAGGAATCGGCTGTTACCAAAGGAAAAAACCCCAACTTTTTCTCTTACGCACTTATTTTCCCCCTTTCTTTTTACTACTTTTTAACTCCAGCTCCACTTTTTCGGTCTGACCCTTTTTCCATTGTGCCAAGCTTCTCCACAGTGCTGGCAGCTGCTATTCAGAGAGCCTGCAAGGCAGCCGAAGGCTGAAGGTTT
>NW_009648350.1:111638-119059 GCF_000708025.1 Charadrius vociferus
AGCAGTGCAGTCATTAATCCTCTCCCACTGCTCTCTGCCGCCCCTGGGGGAGGTTCTCCTCCAGGAGGCATATCCCCCTGGCCTCTCATGTTGAGAGCCAGAAGCTCCTGAAATATTTTCGAATTTGTTGTCACAGTTGCAGCAACAGAAACATTTGACTTTTCTGTCTAAATCAATACAGGGTTTCTTCCTCTTTTTTTTTCTTTTTTTTTTTTTTTTAAGGACATATGCCTACACAACTGCTTCCCTGCCAAGCTCTTCAAAAGCGCAAGCAGAGGAAGAATAGTTGGATCATTCTGGTTTTAATTTCAGTACATCTTTCAATTGCCCATCTACAAGCAGGTCAGTCTTGTACTTTTCAACCACGTTTCCCCTCCATTCCAGGTTTGAAGTTGACCTACTTTCCCATGCCATAATTCACTAATATCCCCCTCAGCATCCAGATAATAAAGTGAGAGGAAAAATCCAAATCCGACTTGCACCAAGCAATTATTTTCACGTCCATCTGTATTCACTGTGTTAGTGCCAGGGTTTTGTTAATGCACAATAGAGGATAATGAGATCACTTTTTAATTCTCCATCTTCTTCCATCTGAAGCTCTGAAAGCACTGGGGAAAGACAAGAGCTGTCATGTTTTTCTGGGGTAGTGCTTCAAACAGCAGTGTGCCTCATAGTGATTACGGCCATGTGTTTACAGGAAGGTGCAAAAAATAAGGTGATAAATAAATAAACGAATGAAAATCCCTATGTTAAACATTCGACATGGTTTCAGTAATACCTCAGGCAATTTGTCTCCTTTTACAACTACTGATCCTTTAAACTAAGTCCTCAGGTAACCCCCAGACAAAACCAGAAGCAGAGGTGTGGAGATGAAGCAGGTTAGCTGTGTGAGGGCTTATTTTACAAACAGCCTGAGCTATACATATGAAAACACAGCACCGAAAAACAAGACACTACAGAAAATCTCTGTTTCAGGACTGTCTCTAGGAGAAGGAAGTGTAGGTCCAAACTCTCCCCATCACCCAATGTGTGAGCTACACGGCCCCTCATCAGGGCAAGCTCAGCCTTGTAGTTACTGCTGAAGCACCGCTCTGGAAAACTGGCTGTGCAAAACCGCTCATTTGACCACAAAGGCAGTCCCGGCCTCCCCTTTCCGCACCAGAGCTGTGCCAAGGCACAGACCGGCTACCGTGCCGCGAGTGGACAGGGATTGATAGGCCTGAGGGCCAGAAGAGACTATGGTGATCATCCGGTCTGACTCCACACACACCATATGCTGTGAACATTTCACAGATGTATTATGTACCACACAGGGCTTCTGGAGGCTCGAACTTAACAGCTCTGTGGATGCTGGGAGTCTGCTGCCTATGAGAGGGTGTACGAATGTTTATTACATGTTGGAGCAAAACAACGAAGACCTCAATATTAAACACTGATATCTGAAGTATACCACACACAGAGACTGTAGCGTGATAGTGATTTTCTTATTCTGCCTTTTAGGGTTGTTATACTCCACAGCTAGCTGTTGTTTGCTCTCCCTGGTGATACACGACACAATGTCCTCACCATCTGCTGCATGGAAATCTTTCCCCACTCCGCTTTCCAGGAGAAGACGTACATGAGATTTGGCATGCCTGCGCCTGTGTGATTTCATAGAATCATAGACTCACCTAGGTTGGAAGGGACCTTTAAGATCATAAAGTCCAAGCATCAACCAAACACCGCCAAAACCACCACTAAGCCATGTCCCAAATGTGGTTTGTCCCGTGCCTGTACCCGCAGCAGCCCTTGCAAGGAAGCACACTTTGCTGTTGACAGAGGAAGCAGTGGAGAGCTGAGGTCTCCTGATGAGACCCACACTTTGGGGGAGAAAGGGGTCTGGGTTTCAAACTCCACAAGTTTTTGCAGCAAAGACTAACTAGGACTCTAGCGTGACAAATATAAACCAGCTAAAGGACATACTGGCTACATTCAAATCCAAGGACTTAGGAGTGCACATGACCTCCTCTGTGTCAAGTCACAAACAAAGATTTTCTAAATGATCTCAGAGTACGGTCCGGCCAATACTAGAACCCCTTGACATAGAAGCAGAAGTTTTCCAAGCTATACTTTGTTTAAAACTGGATAGATTTTGGCTAATAAAATGGCAGTGCATTCAGAGAAAGCCAAAATATGGATAACATCAGCCAGAAATAACTAGATGAACTTTCAGATCAGATGTTATCACATTCTTGAAATAATACTCTTGATCTACAAAAAAATTTACTACAGAAAACTCTGCGTAAATGTAAGTGAAGCAACTCTGTTGCCCTCAGTAGAACTGGCACATCTGTTTACATCAGGACTAAACTTGGTGGACACATTTTTACTGTTCTCAAAGTCCTGTTTTGATACAACTTTTGCATTTCTGAACGTTTAGAAAATTCCCCAGAGTACAAATTCCAGGGGTAGGCAGAGAAACACTGCTTCAGAAGGTTTCCTAAGTAATAGAAGAGTCAACAATACCATGCCACATCAAAAAGAAATTATGAAAAGCAACATCTTAGACCAAAACACAGGTTTGCCTTTTTCAAAGGAGGTGTTTTTAAATTGTGAGGTTAGTATAGGTGCAATATACCCTGAGTTTTTGATAAAAGTTAAAGTTAAGTTTTCACTGCTGAACTGATTATGACATCTCCTGACGTTTTTTTATATACAAATATTAACTACAGGTTAATCGTATGCCATAGAATCCACTTGTAATTGTAGCCTCTACAAAGGTGACATTACGGTGCACGGTAGTTTCTGGTGTGTGTCCGCAAGCTCCGCTATCGGGAGAATTTTATTCTGGCCACACACATGCCTCTGAGACCTTTAACTGACGGGACCCATTACTGGATAATGCTACATTATACAGATACTGAAAGTTTTTTGAAAAATTTTGTTTGAGTGTAAGAGTGGCTGGTGGCCAACAGCAAGGAAAGAAAAATTAGGAAAGATTTACTAGAGCACATGAGTGTGATATGCAACTTTTAAATAGAATAAGTGGCGTCCTCCAGACATATTTAGTGACAAGAGAATAAACTCAGCTCCCAAATTACAGCCCAAGTTCACAGCTAAAGGTATACAGCAAAACGTAACCTCCCAAATGCTGGGAAATGGCTGGGGGACAAGGAGACCCATTCTCAGCTGTGTCCACGGCTGCGCTGAAGCCAACCGAGCTCTGTGGCTTTTACCAGCCTCGCTGTGTGGTCATCTGAACCCACCTTCTCCCAAGGCCGGCAAACGACTTGGCAGGGGCAGCTGGGGGCAGCTGGAAGAAAGAGCCTTGGCTTCTCCACAGCACTGAATTCTAACGCGACCCCGTGGTCATAATTTGAAAGTAATACAGAGCGTGGACGGGCAGCCAGGCCAAACATAGGATGGCAAGAGATGCCCCTGGACTAGCTGGAAAATTTCAAAAGCGACATTAAAAAGTGACTATAGGAGCCAGAAACTCAAATCTCATTACCTACGTCCACACTGTACTTGACCTGAATGGCTCAGGGGTCCCGGCACTTGCCTCCTGTGCCAGCCCCCACCGGCAGCCTGTCCTCAGCTTGATTTCAGCTTGACTTCTCACTCCCTGTAAATCCCTTCTGCCCTGCAGCAAAGACGGAGCCCTCTGGGAAAGTCATTTTTTCTGTCTGACATGGTCGCCATGAGGGAGCTCAAACAGCTGGAGACAGCGCAAGCGATGGGCTATGCCAGTGAAACCTGTTTGCAGGATGCTGTAACCAGTGGATGCACCTTGGAAAAGAAGTTTCCCCTCAGGAATGTAAACTGCATCCTGCCAGACTAACAGGGTATGTATAGAAGGCCAATAAGTAATGAGAGAAATAGGTATAAATATAAACTGGAGGCAGAGATGATCCACCACCAGTATATGGTTGCGCCTCAGCAGTAGCACATTTACACATCCAAAGACACATGAACTGCAATGCAAATCAAAGCACCACGGATGCAGGACGAAGCTAATCTGGGGAGAGTGTGAGCATCTCCCAGTGTCCGGACGGCCCCCACAATGTTTTGCACACCCGTTTGGAAGAGCTCCGTTGTAGCTCCAGCCTTGTAACAGCCACCCCAGGCAGGCGCAGATCTGCATTGAATTTCTGAAGTTTCCACCAGGCTGGAAGTGGATTAAGCTCAATAGATGCGCAGACCTGCACAGGCTGACTGACAGTGACATGGCAGGAGGTGGAGTGAGGGGCTGTCACCTGCCGCTCAGTCCCTTTGGCAGATAACGCTCTTCTGTTTTGCGAGTGGCTTCATTGAGCTTATGGCTACTTTCTCACCTTTCTTCTTAGGAGCTCGAGAATATTGTTAACTCAGTGCACAGGAAAATGCATCCTGCTACTGTATGATTTTGCAGACCCAGGATGTTTCACTGTTTCTGTAAATTTGGCAATTTTGTTGTCTAGTCACATTTTCCTCCCTATCACAGAATTCACAGAATTCACAGAATTCACAGAATTGTTAGGGTTGGAAGGGACCTCTGGAGATCATCTAGTCCAACCCTCCTGCCAGAGCAGGGTCACCTACAGCACGTTACACAGGACAGCGTCCAGGCGGGTTTGGAATGTCTCCAGAGTGGGAGACTCCACCACCTCTCTGGGCAGCCTGTGCCAGTGCTCCACTACCCTCAAAGTAAAGAAGTTCCTTCTCATGTTAAGATGGAACTTCCTATGTTCAAGTTTATGCCCATTACCCCTCGTCCTATCACTGGGCACCACTGAAAAAAGACTGCTCCCATCCCCCTGGCATCCTCCCATTAAGTATTTGTAAGTATTAATAAGATCCCCCCTCGATCTTCTTTTCTCTAGACTAAAGAGACCCAAGTCCCTCAGCCTTTCCTCATAAGAAAGGTGCTCCAGTCCCCTAATCATCTTTGTTGCCCTTTGCTGGACCCTCTCAAGCAGTTCCCTGTCTTTCTTGAACTGGGGAGCCCAGAACTGGACACAGTACTCCAGATGCGGTCTCACCAGGGCAGAGTAGAGGGGGAGGATGACCTCCCTCGACCTGCTGGCCACACTCTTCTTGATGCACCCCAGGATGCCATTCGCCTTCTTGGCCGCCAGGGCACATTGCTGGCTCATGGTCATCCTGTTGTCCACCAGGACTCCCAGGTCCCTCTCCACAGGCTTATGGCTACTTTCTCACCTTTCTTCTTAGGAGCTCGAGAATATTGTTAACTCAGTGCACAGGAAAATGCATCCTGCTACTGTATGATTTTGCAGACCCAGGATGTTTCACTGTTTCTGTAAATTTGGCAATTTTGTTGTCTAGTCACATTTTCCTCCCTATCAACCCGGACAGTGTTATTTGTTGCCCTGGAAGAAAATCACTATTACGTTAGCACTACATGGCAGCAACAGTTCTAACATCTGACACAGCAGTAGTAAGATCCTGACCTGACATTTAGAAGAGACTCTCTCTGACTCCAGTGTGCTTTGGAGTAAGCCCTAAAGACCTTGCCCATGCTTTACACCAGTAGCGCTGTTTGTGATCAGCACTTGACTCTTCATCTGCTGCGGCTCCTGGGGTCTTTTTATTCTTTCCGAACATTCAGCTTCCAGTCAAATGTCAGCTCCTCAAAAATAAGCGGTTGGCTTGTGGTTAAGGAATGGGAAGAAGGTGGCTCGGTTAATTCCCAGCTCGACCACAGACATCCCAAGTGAGATCGGCCAGATTGCTCAGGGTCTGGTTTATTCCAGAGCACTAAGCTCCTCTGAACTGAGCTGCTACCTCATGGAGGTTTTCTGTGCTTGGCAGACTTGTAAATCGGGCCCTTAATGTCTCTGCTAACATCAACAGCTGTAGGGTTGGGACAATTCTACTGCCTTTCTTCCACTTTTTGTACGCTAGAAGCTCGTTAACAAGCACGCTTCTCTTCTCTGAAGGACTTGTACAGCACCGAGCACATGGAGCTCCAGTGGGTTTAACAGGGAAGCAAAAAGAATGTCGAGCAGCAGAGACCCGCCCTGTGAGGGAATCAGAAGGGGGTTCTCCCACATCGCGGGAAGCTGATCAGAATATGCCAGAGGGGAAAAAAAAAATAAAAAGATTATAATTCTCTCCAACGCACTTGGAAGATTACACAGGCTGACTCATGGGCACATTTAATGGGTTTCTGGCGGAGTGATTGTACCTCCTCATTTGAACTGCTCAAAACGAAGGCAGAATTTTAGTCACACAGAAATTACATCAAAAGGAAAAGCCAGATGTTTTGTGAATCCCACCACTAATGAGCTACAAGTGCTGTTTTTTCCATTGTACAAGAAAATTATGAATTTTTAAACATATACAAAACAAATTGTTTGTGATTACATTAGACCTTCAAAAGAAAGTGGGAACATAAATTCAGAGATGAATAGCATAATATTGGATGCTTGCCTCACTGCTTGACTTCAATAACTTATCTCAATAAATCCCCCAGCAGAAAGCATCTTATGTACTTCAAGCCTGGAGAAGATGAGACATGAATGCTGGAGGAATTACAAGACAGAGGGGCTTTCTTGCAACAGTGAACAAGCTGAAAATTACAAGGTAATGGAAACTCAGCGGGAGGCCCCGTACCCTGCCATTAGCTAACTCCTACAATGATTGCCGCAGAAATCACTTAGGTTATGTAAGCACTGTACACTGTTTCTGCACTTTGCATCTCTCTCCACCTAAGCACACAGACAATTTAATTAGGCAAGAGGAGAGACCTGAGCAACAGGGACTTTGGCTTACGGATGAAACAGAGCTGCCTCCCCGACCGAACAGCAGCCCTTTGTCCCAACACGACCGTCTGCCTGTCTCTTCTTTGTTGCACTTCGACGCGGGCTGTACAGATCGGTTTGTTCAAGCATTTACCATTTTTAAGCCAATATAGCCCCGACCTCCCAAAACCGCACTACTACCGTGACTGTGGAGCTCAGGAAAATGAAGAATTAACAGCAGGAGAGTATTAGGCTTGAGTTGTTTAAAGGGCAATTAGTGTCTGTCCATCATGCTTCTTACCATGGTCTCATCCCATAGAAACACTTGTTATTCCAGTCTTGGATACAAAGTCAGCTTCATACAAACATCCCTGTGCTGTGGCTCTTATTTTACCAACCAGGAGGTTAATGAGGGTAAGACACTTTTCCAGTATTAAAAGGGAAGAAGAAAGCCAACCCAGCAGGTGCAATATGGCAGAGCAGAGTGGGAAGTGCACTTATAAGGCAGCACAAGAAAGCAGGCAAGAAGAAAACGCTTCCTCCAAGCAGATACGACCCAGAAAGAGAGTAAATCCTCTGTTGAGAAATTGTTGATGGGATGGGATTCATGTTGTTGGGAACACGAAGGAGATTCACAGGAGAGCTCATGTTAGGCTTTCCCCAGAAGCTGAGGAAGGAGCGAGCAGTAGCAATGGCTAA
>NW_009648350.1:119078-139530 GCF_000708025.1 Charadrius vociferus
CAGCAGGTGACACTGGTGCTGTGAGTGGACGTACAACGCCGGCATGAGGGGGCACAGCGCCAGGACTGTGGAGCAGGGGCGTTGATCGTGGGCTCTGCACACTGCAAAAAGGCCCTCCAAGACAAGGGGCCACCAGCAGAACATTGCTGCCCCCCAAATTTTACTGTCCACGAACTGCTCTCTCCTACCCTCCCTTACGCTATCACATCACAAAGCCATCAGCAATCTGTCCTCAGCCCTGAGGGTGAAGGGTTGTTTGGTCTCAGAAAAGCCAAGTGAATGAGATGCTCATGCCAGCCTCAATTTTCTATTTCTTATCCCTCGCTATAAAGTTTAACCCCACAAGACCCTGGGCTCTGTGCCACTGGCCAGGTCTGGCCTACCTCAATTGAGTTTTAGAGACAGAGAAGACAGTTTCTCTCCAGGGACCACAACGGCCACAGAGCAAAGTTTTTCTCATCATAGTAGAGAGGAAACACAAGTTACAGGAGATCAAACCTGCAGGCTGATTTTTGATCTTAGGTGCTTAAAAGACAGGCATCTAAATCCATATTTAGGTACTTACATGTCTCAGTGAAGGATTTTGGGGCATGACAGCAGAAAGCTGAGGAACTTCAAGCTAGATCTGACTTGACAGTTCTGATAGCTGTGATCTTGTACACCCGCATGCGAGTCTGGCCCAGCCTTGCCCGATGTCCATCACAGCATCCTCTGGAGAGAGGTCGGAACAAAGCCCAGACTGGGGCTGGTTTATAGCATGCCTTAATGGAAACTCTTGCACCGCACGTGTAATTCTTTGACTCTGTCTCAGCTCTCCCAGAGAGGGCTGGGAGTTATTTCCTCCAAGGCGGTGCCCAGCATGGAAGCCCCTTCCACGCTATCAGCATGCACTGTAACCACCAGCAGCTCCTTTGATAGACACGGCTTGCATTTAGACTCAACCCTCCTCCAGCATCTTCCAATCAATACTACGCCAGGATTTCTGAGATACCTTGGTATTTTCCAGCAACTATGACAGAAAATGCCAGATGTATTGCAAATGCCACTGAAGCCACCAGATGACATTTATTCCTGTGCTGGGCTTCAAATTCAGCGGGATAGACTGAATTCTGAGCTGGAAGAGGGATGGATTTCTCCCTCTGTGTCTCAGAGACGCTTTTATGGTGAGGGCTGTTACATTCCTGCTATGAAATACACAATTATAAAACCTTGTCTCTCACTCTATTCTAAAATAATCGTTTCTCTAAAATCAGTAAGATACTGGATATTAACTGTTAAATATTCTTGTCTTTCTTCTGTATCCAGAGGAAAAAAAGTTTAGAAACATTAGTACTCTGTGTGTGACAGTGAATCTCAGATCCCAGAATGTGCCTTGGGTTTTATGGCTTTCGTTTCAGGAGTTGGTTGAATTTTTAACTCAAATCAATAAAATGCATGGGTGCACTTACCACTCATCCAGCTTTCCTGGCCATGTTAGAAGATTATCAAGCTTGCCTGATTCTAATTAAAAACAGACCAGTGGGCAATCAATTTAACTTGTACCAACTTGTAATTACAACCTTTGCTCTATAGCGCTACAAATAAATGTGGGAAGAGATGGGGGGCTTCTGTGGGTTTTTTGTGGTGCTACCCTGAAGAACTTCAGAGGGAATCACTTGTGATGAGTTTTAGTGCGAGAACTGTGTTGTTTAAAAATCATCTCGATACTACTTTATACAGCAATAAAATGGAAGATGTGGGAAAGTAAAAACTGTAATATACTCTATGAATTGCCAGTTCTTCCACTCCTCCCACTGCCTGACCTGGTTACTTACATGATGAGCTGTGTCCTCTGTCTTTCAGTCTGGCTGCTCATTTACCTGTGCAAGGTGTTTCTACCGGCAGATCTCTCATTACTGCTGCTGCTTGACTGTTCGAAAGTGTAGTTTCATCCTCTTCTGCCTTTCCTCTTTCTCCATCACCATCAAGGCTGTAATGAGGACAAGAAACACGATCAAGTTCTTTGCTTCCATAACCGTCCTTCCCTTCTAAACTGATTTTTTATTAAAAGGATTCAACCAGCACCTCAGCTTGCATGGTCTGTGCATGATTTAACGCAACATATAGACTGTTTTACTTCCCCATCTCGGCACTTTGTGCAGCAAAGGAGTACTTGCAGTCTCCACATAACATTATGGCAAGACAATGTTTCCCGTGCAATGGAGGCCAGCTAAAATGCTTCCTTTTCCCTATCACTGTATGATGGTAAATTCCATACCCCATTCCCAGCAGCAGAAATCCATTGACAATTTCTCCTAATTCAAGCTCTGTCAATTAAATGACAGCAAATAAATGACAACTTTAATAGCACTCCATAACTAAAATGACTCTGCAACAATTTTTGCTTTATTGCTCACTTGTATCATATCAAGTGCCACACAAGCGCCACACAATTCTGAAAAATATCCCCAGAAGAAGAAAAAAGAAAAAAGAAAAAATGGAGAAAGGAAGCAAGACTAGTGAGAGAAGAGCTCAGAATCTGCTTTCTGTTGTTGGGTTTACACAGTCCATCTCTCCTCAAAGACTCAGCATAGTTCAATGCAACCGAGGAGGTGACTGAAAAAGAGCGAAGCTGGTCTTTCACAGCAATTCACACTTCCATCTTTTATTTGTAATGCCAAGGCACTCAGCTATTGTCAGACACTTAGTCAACATTGGGTTTTCAGAGAAAGAAATACACGGTTCAAACCTGTGATTTAATAATTCGAAGTACTGCATTGCCTCTGCCCCCTTGGAGCTACCTGATGTGTAGGAAAACCAAATGACTTACTGTTGACACTAACTTATTTTGCTGAGGATTCTCTTATTTGTTCTGAATGATCTTCGAGCACTGGAGAGTGTGAAATGCACACCACCAACCAAGAAATGCTTATAATGATAGTTATTTGTCATACATTCACTCACCACTGGATGTCTGCAGGATGGATGTGGGACCAGGCAAGAAACAGAATCACTGAATAATTTAGGTTGGAAGGGATCTTTGGAGGTCTTTAGGACAACCTCCTGCTCAAAGCTGTCCCAACTAGATCAGATTGCCAAGCACCTTCTCTGTGTTAAATACCTCCACTGGTACAAAACCCATAACCTCTGTGGTCCTCTGCTCCTGTCTGATCACTGTCATAACAGAATTGTTTTCTTTATATCTGAAAAGGTATATCCAAAAGGGTTATATATCTGGAAATGTTTTGTTATTCCTTTTTCCTTATGTCACTGCAATTTCCTGCACTGAACACTGTGTTTGTCACCTCTTCTCCTAAGAAAGGTAAAGCTAGAATCAAACTGTGTGGAAACCTTTGACAGCATCAGTATTTTGCAATATTCTTTAATAACCAGCTCCTGTGCTCATACCCAGAGATGTGTTAACTCTTACCTGGATCTAAGGTCTAACTCTGAAGTTACTAAAGTTAATGAGAGTTTTCCCGTTAGCAATACCTACCATCCCTTGATGTCAGTGACAATTTGTGAATGTTCAACATTTTTAAATTATTAAGTAGGGACTCAAGTGAAATCACTACTAGCTGGGATTGTTCTGGGCTATTGTATATGCTGCAGTAACTTGCACTGTCAACCAAATTCATGTTTTCACAAAAATAACAGGGTGAAGAAGGATCAGTGAATTTACTAGAACACCCGAAGCATGTCAGCACAAGAGACATGACAGTAAAAGAAAGGCTATCACCAGCTGAAGCATTGAGCTCAGTGGTTTGAAAGCAGCTCTGGCTGGTACTTTGCTTATCATTAAGCTGGAAGTCGTTCGTTTCTCTCCCAATATTTGCTGCTGTAGACCTCAAATATAATTCTTTCTGAACAGGGAAGCACTCCACAGATGAATCGGTTCCATTCGCCACAAAGGCAAACTGGGCTGCTTCATAATTGATTTTCCACAGACAATTGACTTAAACTTTTCAAACCCCTCATGATGGTGGGATTAGATCTGAGCCTTCACAGTGCCCTACAGTTTGCAGGGTGAGCTCTGAGCTACGTTCCTCTTTCACAGAGTTCTGCTTAATTGGACGAAGGGGACAGAGTTCAAGGGCAAGCCAACAGAAGGTGTTTTATTTAAATATAGCCCTAAAGTACCTGTAATGAGAAAGTGTGTCTCTCACTCCCATGTATAAATGACAGGAGCGACGTTTCAATTCCATTTACCTCTCTTGGCTAGGTGGTTAACACAGAAACCTGATGTATTTTATCCTATAGCATTAGTTCAGGGAAATGTGTTTATTATGAGTTCCATTATAATATACTTAGCACAGTCCTTTCAAAGTGATGACTCGAGGTTTATTTAGGAACTAATTCAGCACCAACTGTGGTTAAAAAGAAGATTTCACATGTCAGCGGAAACTGTGTTGGATCTTTACTGCCTGTTACAGTTAAAAATAAGTGGTAGTATAGCTGAGGGAAAGCGATTAAACATTTTTACATGCAGCTTATTGGCATAAACAGTGTTACTTCTCCCAGTGCGTTATTGTTTCCAATAAGTTTTCTTACTAGGATATACCAAATAGGTAGGAAATACAAATATACTAGGAAATACCAAACCTCTGTGGCTGCTGTGTGAATATGTTTCCTTCTGACAGAAGTTTAATTTGGCATTCCAGAACCGGGAGCTCCCAACAGCCACGAGAAGCGCTTTCACCCACATTAGGATGGTCAAGTGGCAGCAGTAAGGAGCTCTCTGCCTGCGGGACCACACTTAGTTTGTGAGGGGATAAAAAGACCAAAGTTTACAATGTTTCCACTTCATTAAATCATTCTCAAATTTAAAATCAAGTATGGAAAACCTCAGTTTACAGAATATTCTACTTTTCACAGTCCAATTGAGCACTCATCAGTTCTGCTGTCCTCCAGTGGAGAGGAGGTACCATCCCCACAGGCCTGGGTGCTTCCACTGGTGGTATTTATTGGCTGGACCAGAAATGAGTAACAGTTCACAGAGAAGATGCTTTAGAACATGTTTTAGATCAGTTAACAATGTCTGAGGTTCTTGGGCTAAGAAAAAAATAGAGATTGAGGGTTTGGCGCTTGGCAAAGCTGACAATCATGTATAGTAAACATAGACTGTATTTATAAGCTGTTTATGTTCTGAACACCATGTACAATTAAAAATGGCCAGCATTGGATGGAATTTTCTGCATATAATGAAAATTTCTTAAAAAATATATTCTAATCTAGCTGGGAAACGTTGCTATGACAGAAAGCGAGGCAGTCAGGTCGCTCAGATAGATCTCCCCAGACCTACTCTGCCAGGACACCATGGAAGGGCTTGAACTACCCCAGTGAGGTTTTCTTTAAATAGGAAACAGAACTAACAGCTTTTCTTTTTACCATACTCAGGACTGCGTGGATAAGATAAAGGTTCCCACTGTGTTCCTGGGGGAATGATCCCTTTCCTTAAGGCTTGCTCTCAGCGCGGTGCTCAGCAGCTCGCTGGCACGCAGACAACAGCGTGTAGGCAGCCTGGGTGTCTAGGAAGCGGTTTTGTGTGCCACTGCCGAGGCCTGGCATGGTCCCTGACCCCGTGGGCACCAGCTCCCCGCTGCGCTCTGCGGTCTCCCCATGCTCGGTTCTCCTTGGGTCCTGGCCCAAAGGTCTCTCGCAATCACCCCAGCACGCTCTGGGAAGGAGCACTCCCCCATCCTTCCCAAGAGTCGCACCTGACCCAGGAGCTCCCTTTTGAAGGCAGATTTTTGTGGTCAAGGACATAGAAACACACTCCTCTTTCCTATTATCCCTTTTCCATTCTCGGAATAACTCAACCCTGTTTTCCCCTAGCAGTCTGACCCACAGCGCATGGTCTTCCACTTCCAGGCCCACCAGGGAGCGTCTGCCATGGCGCAGGCGTCATCACCAGCGCTGGGTGGATGGTTTGCTCAGTTGCTCAGGCGGTTTCACTTCTGCAGTGACCCCAAGGCATTAATTCCCACGTGCTGAGTTCACGTTCCTCCTTCCTAAAGCACAAACTGCAGTAGTCAAACAGTCTGACAATAGTGTCTGAGCCTGAGACAATCAGATCAGGATAAAGGCAAAGGTAATTGCTATTGTCTTCCCTATTGTCATAACCATCCTGGGAAGAAACGGGCTCCCACTCCCTCTCCTTGCCACATAAAATCAGGCTGTTTGTTTTTTTTCACAGTGACACTATTAAGTTATTTCAAATTAATAGACGAGCCAGTCAATAGAAAGGTTACTCCTTATGGCAGGCATGCAGGGCACCCAGCTGACAAGGTGTTTTTCACATTAGAACGGCAAGGTTTTTAATAGAGTATAAATGTCTTTAATCACCCAGGCTAAACAGCGTTAAGCACAAGTTCAAGGTGACTCCAACGGCTCCTATTCAAAATCTGCATTTTCATCTTCCTTAGATTAATTCATATTTTAATTGCTCATATCACTGATTGAAGTGCTAGCGAAGGGAGCACTTCTGCTCCTTTGATCTCCTGCTTTCACTACACAGAGGCAAGGTTGGACGTTCGGCAAACCTACAAAATTGCTCCGCTTCAGGGGACAGCATGTGGCCCGAGTGTGGAATGGCACAAATCACACAGCGTGAGTGGCAGCAAGGCCTGGGGACAGGCTGCCTCATGTTTCTCCTGTTATCCCATACACTTTAATTGCTTACACCACTACCAAAACAAGAGAGACTTCATCAATTTTGTCAGAATTTGAACTAGGAAGACACTCGGAGAATCCTTTTTTTGCAGTGAGCTTGCAAGTTTCCACCCAGAGTGAGAGCCCTGCACGTGGTCTGTAACTCAGCCTGCCCCCCACCCTTGCAATGGGTGGCCGTGGCCCTGAGTCGCCCATCCCTCACACGGAGTTTGGCAAAATACCTCTTTGTATACAAAGACCCGTTGGTAAGCCACTGCTTCACAAAGGGGACAAACAAGAACAGCTGCGATAAATGCAGATAACATCACAAGTAGGTTGGAGAAGGGACACGACACCTTTTGTTCTTGCCACAGCACACCAGTGAGGAGCTTTCAGAGAAGTTGAAAGGCGAAAAATTCAAAGCCAGCAAAAAGAAATATTTTTATACTGTGATTTGCCTACAGCACTCATTGCCATGGGACATTCTTGAAGGAAAAGCAAAAAAGATTTGAAAAGGCATTGGAAATACATATGCCTATCATGGCTGTCTAAAGTTGACGGCTGTCAAAATGGGGGAAGGGATCTTAATATTTTCTTCCAGTGTGGGCTCCTATGTGGCCTTTCTTCCTCATCTGTCTGTCGGGGGTTTCAACACTTACAGTCTAAGGTATCTGCTTCTGACGCCTGTCAGAGAGAAGACTCTGAGCTAAAGCTGCTGCTGGTGCACCCAGCCTGGACGGTCCTCTGTCGCTGATGAGTACTGCTTTCAGGAACAGCTCGTGCTGCTTAGCACAAGTACCAGCTGAACCAGCAACATATTAAAAAAAAAAACAACAACCCAACGACTAAAACCCCAAACATTGCATCCTTGATTCAGAAAAGCTAAATACAACTGTTTTTCCTCCTTTTTTTCTGGTTGCTCAGGCAGTGTAGCATCTCAGAGGGCTTCCACTGAGGACAAGAGCACACCCCTTGGCACGTGAAGCCTGATCACTTCTGAAAAATACATTCATGGTTCAAGACCCAATGTTTCTGTATTGGCAGAGGAGGTTTTGCCCAAAGCACTGAGTGCACTCGCTGCGTCTGCACGTTTCAAAGCCCTGGTGAAGTTCTACATACCAGCAAGAGGACTCGCTCAGGCTCTAGACATGGGGACTGCAGTGGGGCCACAGTCTGTCCCTGCACAGGGGGCAGTTCTTCTGGTGAGGAGTTGCAGATGCCCCTGGGAATTACCTCTGCCAGCAGCCCCGGTCCTCCTCTCAGCTGGGACGAAGGTCTTTCACACCAGCCTGTCGCCTTCCTCCCTGCCAGACCAGTTTGCCCAACTTCAGATTTGCACTTCCTCCTTTAATTTGATTAGTGACAGCTGCTATTATCTGAGGAAATCTAAATTGCCTCTTCCTGTGCTAATGAATCACTGTACTATGTGTGTGGGGATTTGAGAACAAGATGGATTTATTAATACACTGCTAATTAAAGGGACAGTTCCACTGTTTCAGTGGCTTTCGGTGAAGGGGTTTTAGCAGGTTTTGGAGGTGAAGAGGAGAGCCACGGGTTGTCAATTCTAATTACAAGCCACACTTGTACCTATATATCTTCTCAGACTGCAACTAGTGAGTGGAGATACTAATTTAGGTGCACAGAGCAGGGCAGCCGTATCAATGGGGATGTCACATTACACTCTCTTGTCTGCAGGAACCAGTTCAGGTCCAGCACGGTGCTGCTGAGGCTGCACCGCCTGTTCCAGCAGCCAGAATGACTTTAAACCACCAATTGCCTGGAGGTGGGAGGATGTACCAGGGAAAGGGTCATCCTAAATTGACTTCTCTCCTACACTCCTTCTTAAGCATCCTTTATTATCTGACAGATAATAAATCACAGCTATCTGTCTGATTAGATTTTGGGTCTGACTGAGGCTAACCACTCTTATCTAAGATTTTTAAGTTACAATTGCTCAGGCTTCTAACATGAGAGACTTTAATGATTTTGTTTTTAAGGTAACTGGGCACTTAAAAAATCACCAGCCAGTCTGCAAAATGCTAGTGAAGGATTTTGTAAACTAAGCCTAATTACAGCAACAACAGACCTGTTTGCAAGAAGATGTGATCTGAATACTGATGCCCCAAAGAGTTACCCTCATTGAGTTTGCTCGGGAGAGTGCAAATCAAAAAAAAACGTGCTTGTATATATTATTCTTATCTCATACTGAATGCCAGGAAGTCAGAGAGATGGCTCCCTACCTCCCTTTACAAAATACAATGGAGCAACATGTCTCCTGCTGTACAGCAGAGAAATGGGACTGGTCAGGAATGGCACTGCGCTGTCTCCACAACCACAGCCCAAGCCAGCGTCCCAAAACCCCACCGATAAAAAGCCTGAGGAAAAAGAAAGTCCAAGTCTCATGTCACACTCCCTAAACCAGGTCATGTTTTTGGAGGGGAGAAAGTCTAACCTGGTGTGGCCATTGTTACACAATTGATTTTATGTGGGTAATCTTAACTTCTCTATGGGATAAGCCAATAAGGAACTCTAATAGAGGGAACTGAGGAAGATCTTTCTCCTTGCACAGACCTTTTAATCTTTCTAATTCTTTTGGCTCTGATTTACCTAAATATCGATGCAATATCATTAGGATTAAGACAGAACATGTTGTGAATAAAGCGCATCCAGGAAGATGAGGTGCTCAGCAGTTCTAAGATGTTCACTACAGCCTCAACTGTTCAGAAGAGCAACATTCACACTGAAGGCAATACTGTTTGTGTGGTGAGATTTGGGTGGCTGAGCAGTGTGAATTTATACACTAGTAATCTTGACCCACCGAAATCATTCATGGACTTCGTCCCTGGCTTTGGATCAGACCCGGATCCTCAGCAGATGTCAATCCCCGCATCTCCACCAGAACTGTGCCGGGTTAGGTGAGCTGATGCTCCTGCCCTTTCTGCAGTAATTCAACCTGCATAATTACCTGCAAAAGCATTCTGCTGTCAACAGCCCTCTCTTCTCAAATGAACTATTTTCACTGCGTTCCCAGGTTCTACAACTTCTCTACTAATGTCGCGCTCTAGGTGGATTATCCATCACCATAAAATCATTCATTCTTTCAGATACAGTTAATTTTAATGAGGCTGGCATGGACTAACAAGCCATTGATTCACATTTACGGATACAGTAAACAACTCTTGATTTCTTTCAATCTCTACACTTGAGCGTGCTAAATAGATTTAGCCAACGCTGCACGCTGGACACATGCCCACCTTATTACTGGGAGATATCCAAACATTTCCTACAAGGTTATCGCTACACTTTGCCGCAGAGGAAGAGAAACTAAGAGCATATTGGTATGAACAGACCTGCAGGATAACTTGATTTCCTGTAGTCATTTCAAATAAATGAACCAGATTTGGGCTTCAGTTACCACTTTGTAAAGCTCACTCATAGCTCCACAAAAAGCCTAAAGAAGCAAAAACGCTTTTCATTGTGGATTCTCTCTTTCATTGGAGGTTAAAAGATTAGGGGTACTCAGACTGCTGTTATAATGGAGGAAGAGAGAGTTCCCAGCTTGACCCCAGCTAATTTTGCTGTTGGGGAGCTCACTGCTGTGCCCAGTAGTAGCTCACGTTGACGGCAGCAGAACCAGATGGAGAACCCCAACCCCCAAACTGCTATACAAAACATAAAAAGAATAAAAAAAATATGTTCAAACACTTCTGAGCTACCTGGCCCAAACTGCTGTGCTCCATGCTCCTTTCATTTAGGAGCCTGAATTTAGCCTGTATGAATCACCCGATGATAAATCTCTACCCAGACTTGATATATAAAATATGTTTTTTTCAGCATGTGAAAAGGGCAAGTCCTGGGATTAGAAGCTAACCTGGGACTCAAAGCATGAGTGATCCCATCAGTCTTGTATTACGGGGCCAGAAGGGTCTTCAAGACAACATATAATCTTTCCCCTTACTTATTTGCCTTTATACCGCTGTTATGTTTCAGAGACACTCACTCGCCCCGGCCGGGGGGCCTCCCAAGGCCGTCTGTCCCAGTCCTCACCATATATTTCACGAAAAGCTTTTCATAGCAGGCAATCTGAATCTCCTTGGCTGCAGTGTAAAGCCTAAACGTCCTTGTTTATCTACCACAGATAACAAGAACAAATTACTCTCTTCCCCTTTTTAAGTGCTTTAAAGATGCCTCCTCTCCCCTCAGCCCCGCTCTGTCATAAGTACGTGCCCTTCCACAGGCTGCTTGTGCTTTTGCTGTCCACCGGTAACGACAGGATGAGAGCGCTGTGCCTCCCTTCCTCAGAGGGACAAACACATTTAGAAGATTATGAGTTTCAGATACCACTGTAGGCAGTGGGAGTTTTTTCAAGGTACTTCGAAGTGATGGATAACATTGTAAATTTAGCTCAAGCATTGGAAAACAAGAGCATTTCCACGCAACAAATTCAAGTGGTCTTCTGTATCACCCCAAAGTCATCGTTGAAAGCCACTCCGCTGTGCGCTAAGTGACTACTACTGCGTTCCACCATCTTCAGATAAAGCCAGATCATGGAACCGAGTCATAGGAAACTTCTATGAGAACTGATTGTACATGTTCTACTGGTTCTTAGCTGCTATGCTGAGAGCCCTGAGCAGCAGGCAAGCCTTACGCATGAGGCTGCACAGGATGCAGAGTGACCACCAACACGAAAGGGGGCCCAAGGGGGCTCCCACTGCCCAGACAGCACAGCGCACGTGCTGAATCAGGGCCCACGGAACAGGAGCTACAGCTCCTGCCTCCTATCAACACGTGCGTAATTCTGACATGCAACACAAACAACAATTTCTCCTTTGCCTAATTAAGAGATGTTAATTGAAATGTGGTTTTCAGTGTTTGCTTAAGAAGTACAATTCCTTCTGCTTTCACAGCATAAATGAAAAATCTCAAATAATTTCCAAACACGAGGCCTTGGATTTAGGGTCACTAGACAAACAAACCGGCTTTGACTTCCTGGGATTCACAGATCATAAAAAAATACTGCTCGTTATGAAGACAAATTCTCGAGTCACAGGGGACCAACTACCAAACAGTGCTTTAGCTCCTGCTCCCATCTCCAACCATAAGTGGATGTATGCACAGGTCAGGCAAAACTGAGGTTTCAGGCATTTAAGTAATTCAGATGTCTATGTTTTCAGAAGGTGTGGAGGAAGAAAATGGATGCTCAGCTTTTTTTAAGCATTTAAGTGAGGAATTTACATTAGAGCAACACAGGTCCCCATATAACCTACGCGAGTGAGCAGTACTGGGCTAGGGTCTGGCTGTCCTCCTCCTTCCCCAGACTATCGAGGTGTCTCCGTGATAGCCATGTTCCTAACTTAACTGCTCCAGTCCTGAGTAGGATAAACTCGGTTGTAATTGCAGCTGAGTCTTAAAACAACCTGGGGGATGTGTCCCTTTTCCCCAAATCCATTCAGTTCCCAGTGAACAGGAATTACTACAAGGACTATTTCTTGCTTGAGAATATGGCTAGAAAAGGTGAGCAGCTGTCACATGTGATACATGGGTTTGCAAAACAAGGCGTAAAGAGACATTTGGGAAGCATCTGAAAGGACGCAAGCCCAGAGAATGAGTCTCATTGTTCCTTCCTCCTCACTCCTTTATGCTGCAAGGCACGCTGAGAAGAGGGGAAAATGAGGATCCTTCTACGTTCAATAAGGAGTGTAGTCACAAAGTAAATATGGAGGGGGTACTCAACAGAGCTGTCACAAGAGCTATGGATACACATAACCCCCATCAGATCTACAGCATGGCTGTGCCTGGGGCAGTTTGGATGTGCCCTAAGAACAGCCCGCGGGTACCAGTTGGGTGCTGAGCCCCAGGCTCCCTCCCTGGGGCATGCACAGAAGGCACCTGCCAGGGACACCTCCTGCAGTGTTAAATAAGCTCCTTTATCAGCATTTACCAGAGCAAAACCAACAAAATGAAGGGAAACAGGAAGAGAGAGAGAGACTACTTTACATTCAGGGCTCCAGTAAACCAACACTGTAGGAATTATCACTATGAGAGGGTAAGGAAAGGGAAAGAAAAAGGAAAGAGAAGCTAAACCTTGGTATTATTAAATGCAAAATGTAAAAACATTTAAAGTGACACCTTCCTGAAGACAGCTTTTAAATTATTCACAGTCAATGCAATACAATCCACAGCTAATTACAGTCTATACATGCAAATGAAAGTAATGATAATCATAATTACTTTGCACTTATATACTGTAGCAATTTTCATCTGAAGACCTCAAAGTCTTTATAAACATTAATTAATCCTCCCATCACCCTGGTGTGCTAGGTAACTGTTACCATAATTCTCATTTTAGAGACAGGTAAACTGGGGTTCAAAGAGGTTAAGTGATGTGCTCATTGTTACGTTTTGGTGCCGCAGGTGGGATCGGAATGGAGGGCGATGTCTCGTCAGAGGGCAGCTACCGCGCACCACCGCTGCCCGGCTACAGGGGCTGGGGCTAAGGCAGGAGCGCGGTGCAGGCGAAAGGCAGATTCGTGAACAGAGGAGCAGGAGTTTGACAAAAACACTTCACTTCTACTACAAAAGACAACACAATATTTATAGTGCACCACACTGCAGTAATTCCACTGCTGAGATCCATACACTGACCCTAAAAGTGCTGACACTGATTTTAAGGTTTGATTTTGCCTCCTGTAGAGTTGTTTTATTTTGTTCTTTTGCTTCTTCTAAGAAAACTCTATCATAAAACTCTGTCCAGGCGACAGGTTTGCAGGGAAAGCAGCACATACCAGAATCAGTGCTGTTACCAGCTTTGGCTTTATCTAACAAAGACCTTTTAGTTGGAATTTAAAAACACAAAGTGAGAAGATAAGGTCCATCACTGGGGAACAGGGCTGAATTTACAAAATCTTTTGGCGCGGGGGCTCAGATTAAGCCAACCAAGTCAGTCCTGTGACTTCTGGCTTCTGTACATAGGCTCCAGGCTCTCAAGACAGCATTAGCACCAGGTAACATTAAGCACAGAAGCTAAGGCGATTTGGGCTGGATGCATCTGGGAAGCAGACACCTATGGGCTTCACAAGTTAGGTATCTATCTCCCCCTGACGCCCTGTTAAATTTTGAGACTCTGGAGGAAGAAACATTTATACTGTGCTTCTGCAGCAACTGCTATAGGGCAGCAGTGAGGCAACCTGATAGGTGCTACCGCAATAAAAGTAATTTGTCTAATACAACAGAGACCCCCCGGGAGAGGTTGCTGATTCCTTCTTAGGTGAATGACCTGAGTCGCAGGTTGCAAAAGACGAACAGACTTGAGAAATCCCCTGGGCAGAATATCTGACAGGCCAAAAGACAACAGAACGTAACTTCAAACTCCTCTCACCTGTAATTACTTTTCTGGATTTGCATCCCACGACTCAGAAAATGCACTCAGATTTTCTCCTTACCCACATTTCTAAAGGCTGTTGTGTGTTAATCATTGTCTGGTACCATAAAACGCAACAGCCATCAATATCAAGTCTGCCAACTTAACAGACTCTTGTAACGGGTACATTTCTATAGACCTACACAATAAGACTAATTGCATGGGCTTGCTGTAAAAGCCAGAGGTCGTTTGATTACTAGCTGTTTTGTACCATGAAAGTGCACATTAATTATTTAAAAGATGGACTTATAATTATTGTAAGCTCTAAGTAATTACCTATAATTTTGGCAAGTGTTAGAAAAACTGATAGTCTAGCAAATTCAGGTTTTAGTCATTAGTAAGCTCATAATTACATTTAAATTGCAAAATGAGAATTATGCAATTTATCTCCCCAATAATGCATAAACATTACAGTGATTGTAGGTTTTAATGGACTATATTATTACTATAAAAAGCAGAGCAGTGATGGGCAGTGAGGGGCAATTTGAGTTCATTGCTGTTATTTTACAGAATAATCGCTTATCAGTGACTGCACTGTGATGGTTCTTCTCCTTGATTAACATGGGATAAGTCCATTCCACCCATCAAACCCTACTGGAAAATAACAAAACTTACTAAGGAGTCATTAAAAAGAAGCTATTAATCCTGTATCAGTACTGGACTAATTGCTGCAGGTAAACAATCTAGAAATCTCATATTTACTCTTTCGCTCTCCTTAAGAAATGCAGAATTCCCAAGTCATGCCATTCTGGGTGGGACTGCTTTTTCATTCCGACTGTTCAGGATCTGCTCCCATACACTCCTCACCCATGCCTGAGGCTACTCAGTGCTACCACACCACCTATAAAGAACAAGAATGAATAAAAATGCCACCAAGTAATACATATACAAGAGGATTTCTCAAATGCTGCTGTTTCAAAGCAGTCTGTGCCCATCTTATATCCCAGCACGTCAATGGCAAAATCCATTTCAACATGAGAAAAGTGGGATAAAGACTGGATACAGCTTACCAGACAACAGAACTGGTTTGGAACATTAAATTTTGTTCAGCATCATTCCAGAAAGAGGAACTTTATAATAATAATAATAAACGCATCAAAACTGATCAAGTAACTATGGATGTGTATGCTCTGATGCTTACGGACCACCATCTGCCCCCTCCTCAGGTGCTGCAGGTCGGCACAAAGGAGTTAATCCCTGCTTAGCAAGATCCCCGGAGTCTTCTTAACAGTGGCAGTAGAGAGTAAGTAGAAGAGGAGTGAGATCTGTCTGTGGCTGGGACACATTAAACTGGAGCACGGGACAGCAGCTTCCAGAGCACACAGTGACGCCCTAATAGCACTCCCACTGAACCCAAAGGAAATTTTACCATATATAGTCACAAGGGCAGTGAATTTGTTGCAATTTAATAATGCCATTGTTCCTTTGGTTTTAAGAGATGGGTAAAGTGATTTCTCTGTGTGGACTAAGCACTTTATCTATCAAAGGCATCAGTCACCCAAGATCTAGGGGCAATACTGGACAACAGATTAGGAGAGAAATATCGGATATTTTATCCAGGTGAAAATAACTGCAATTAATCCACGTTAGAAGCTAGGTGAGACAGGCGGGTTTATATCCAAAACACAACATTTTCAGCCAGCAGCGCTTCCCTCTACAGCCAAACAGTGATATTGGAGTTCAATACTTCCTGAAAAGAAAAGGCAACACCAACCGCTGTGAATCACTTGTGCAAGTTCCTTACGGAATTCCACCTTCCCTGTTACACAGACTTTTCAGAAAATTGACCTCAGAGATTGGTAGAGGTGAAGACCATGCCATTTATCTTCAAATCAGGACCTGCCCATGCAGTTAATCATGTCATGATTTAGTGTGACCCTTCTCTACAACAGTCCCTCTTGCCCATGGAAAACTTGTCCCCTGATGATGTAAGGAGGAAAGAAATGCTGGGACTGTACTTCCACGCTTGTCTGCAGTGAGACACTTTCACACTGCGGGCACCTTAGAAGCTGGAGTCCTGCCAGTACAACTGGCTTGGTTTGACACCAGGGAAATTTAAGACCTGCTTTTTATTGTTATTTTACAAGCCCTTATACAGTGTTTGTTTTAAATGATGTGCCGTGTGATTTAGTGGTGTTTGCTGAAATGATGAAAGCCAGTGCTTGATGTGCTGTACTGTGTGTCTGTTGTCTTCTCCTGGAGAGAAGACACTACTTTTCACGGGAGTTTCCCAAAAGGCAGCAGCAGCTTCAGCCTTTGGGGCATTGGATCTGCTCAGAAACTCCAAAAATAAAATCCAAGAGAAACGGACATCTCTTTAGCCCAGCTTTGCAGAGCACTTAGCAGAGCAGCTCCTCTGGGTGACGGCCGGCAGGCAGGCAGCTGCCCTGTGCAGCGCTCAATGCAGCAGGGACCCCCAGCAGCGGTGGCAGAGCCCACACCTCGGTGACAAGGGCGGTAACGCCAGCAGCACTGTAACAGCCGTTCCGAGAGCACGCCGGGAGCTTGCCCCTACACCACTAATGTCAGCGAGGGTTTTGTTAGGTGCTTCTGGGAGCGCAGGGTCAGGCTTTTATTAGCTATACCTTTGAAGGCCACGGTCAGATCATTTCTGGTGTCAATACTCAGGCTGACCCCTGCTCCCCTCTCTGTGAGCTGGGGCATGAAGGGTCCTCTGCCTGGACACCTTTTTGAATCAGGAAGATGTGGCCGGTGTATATTTCTCTAACGGTAAGAACCAAAGTCTCTGCCCCAGAGGGCAGACAGGACAAGACAAAATCACTTTTTGTCAAATGATGAGCTCTAGCTCCCTTAAGAACAATACAGGATCATCCTTTGGAACTCAAAAGCTGATGGAATTCCTGCCCTGTACAACTTCCAAGTTGCTACAGGGTGAAAGAGTTGGAAATAACAGGACCCTGGGGACTTCCATGCTGCTCAAGACATCTAATCCAAAACCCTCTATGCCAATGCCCGGTATCAGGAGCTGCAGTGGAGATGCATTAAGTCTTACGGGAGGTAAACAAAGGATAACATTACCCCACAACATCTACTCAAAGCTTCAGCCTACTCCCTGTCTAGCAGAGTTTCACCTATATACTTGAGCACGAGAAGTTATACTCCTTCCAAGCCTCTTTACTAAGTAGCTTAATGCTGCATCGAAACATTCAATGCCTCTTTGCACCTCCCTAAATTCCGGCCCTTTGTAGGAACTGCCAATTTATATTAAAGACACATCAAGGCTTTGAAACAACCTCCTTTCTCTAGCAAGCACTCTTTGCCCTCTGGTTCAATGGTGTGTCTGGTCACAGGTCAGTGAGTAACCAGAAGGCATCTTTAGAGAAACAACTTTCGAGCCAGCGCACATTTTGGATGATGATAGCGACAGCTACATAGGACCATAGGATCACTGGGCTGGCAGAGACTGGATGGGTCACTGCGTCCTGTGCCCTGATAGCAGAGGCCGCTACATCACATAATCTCCTTCATACATGCTTCAAGCTGCATCTCTAAACAGACAGTATTTTTGCCCCTGTGATTTTGACGTGAATGCTGCTCTCTTCCAGAATCTTGTTGCTTTAACGGTTAAATACTGTCTTATTTCCAGCCCAAGCTAATGTATATGTTTTGCTCTTAGCCACTATGTTCCCCTCTCTCTCTTTCTCTGCTGGTTAATGTATATGTTTTGCTCTTAGCCAGTATGTTCCCCTCTCTCTCTTTCTCTGCTCTTTTACTCCCCCATGATATTTTTAAACAGCAACCAGATCATCTCTCAGGTCTGTGATTTGCTAGACTAAACAAGCCAAACTCTTCAAGTCCTCTCTCTTACAGTAGGTTCCACTTTCCCTTGATCGCTCAGCTCAAGTTCACCTTTGCTGGATATGACTCACTGCAGTAGTCCTGTTTCAGACACAGACAGCTTGCACAGATACTTCCTTTCCTTTGAAGAACACCTTCATCTGATGAACCCCAACATCACATTGCCATTTCCACAGCTGCAGCACATTGGTCCTTCCCATGACCAGCTAGCACAAAAGGAAAATTGCCTCATTTGTTTCTAACTGATGTCTGTTAACCTAACAGGAAAAAGTCTTGCTATTAGTCCAAGCACATAACCTCTCACTTCTTATTTTTAAATTGTAGCAATTAACTTTGCAAGCTATTTAAGACTGTATCGGTAGGATAAACCTGCTTTTTCCCCCAAGAAAATGGAAGAAAAAAAGATTTGTTTTGTTACAACTGCTGTGAGCCTGCTTGCTCAAATTCTTCCTACAGGTTTGGCTTACGCAGCTGCAAGCTACCCGGACTCCGCCAAACTCTTCCTTGTTGGGCTTGACTGAACAGAAGAGCTGCTCCCCAAAGACCGTCAGTAGAAGAGAAAGAAATGCAGAGCCCTGACTTGGCTCATCTCAAGTAAGCTCCTCACTACATAGCCCTCAAGACTCCAGGGAGCGTGTAAAATACAGTAATAGAGCTACCCAGCCCATTTTGCATGTGGCTTAATGAAGGGAAAGGTCAAACCTTTGTTCTGCCAGCACTCTAGAGTGTAACGGTCCATCAGGTAGGTCTGGAAGGTATTGCTGCCCCTGAAGTCACCACCCCTACTTTGCTGGGCAAGGAGCTCAGCTAGTCCAGTCTCCTTAGGGCTCCTCAGCAGTCTGTGCCACCCAGCTGCCTTCCAGAGATGTGTATTGCAGAGAGAGCCTGGAGCACGAGCATTCCCAAGACAGGTATCACAGGTGCCAAAAGTTTGACAGGCCTAATGCCGGTCTCGGTAACTCTCAGCCCTAGAAACCCCAACGTACAACTACTTTGACCTTACCTCTGGTCTTGCTGACATCCAAGGAAACGTAAGTAGCATTTGTATCCTGTGAATTAGCACAAAGGGCCTTTCTTTGCTTTTACAGGCAGAGCAGCAGTAACTGCTGGCAGTGCTCTGTATATTCAGATGGGTTTTCGGGGAGAGAGTCCCTGTCTGAACGGGCAGTAATACCTGCTGGGGACATGTGAGGTGTCTGCCTGTGCAAAAGCCACCAGTGACACTGCTGCCAGAGAGACTGGGCTACCAGGGGACTGGAGGGAACAGCTCTGACATCCTCATGCCCAGGTTTTACAGATCCCTCTCCAGCCTGTCTGGGTCTGAGAAAAGGCAGCTGAGCCTCATTAGTGAATCAGCCAAGCAGGACAGGTAGCCTCAGGTTACACTAACGAGCCAATTAAGAGGACTTATAAAGGCAACCTGGCTGGGTAACACGGGAGGAGAAAGCCTGGCAGCACTGGTTGGGGAGGCAGAGCTCTGCAGTTGAAGATGGGCTGCTGCATAATTACCAAAGCTTTCCGCATTGTGCCACTGCGGGAAGGGGAACCTTAAAAGATAAAAGATGGCTGATATGGGGTTATAATGTTGTTAAGTTGTCTCATCGGAGCCTGAAGTAAACCAAATAGCAGTAAATAATGGTGTTCTTGCTCTCCCTGTAGGCCCTACCTGACAGGGTATCTTAGGGTGTTTTGGAGGCCCTCCTTGACCTAACCCCCCTACCCCCTGTGTCCCAGGATCCTGCCAACACCCTCGAGGCCTTCAGAGGTAGCTGGATGGGAAGGTTGCTCGGCATTTTGTGTGTATTTTGTGGTGTATTGTGGTGGTAGACCCAGCCCTACCTATCAGGCGGGGAACAGTTGTTAATGACTAGGCTGTTGCTGTGTTGCAGAGTTGGCTCAGGCAGATTCTTCCTTGTGTGCTGCAAGAGTACTCTCCTCCTCCGCATGCCCCATGTACGGGACTGGCCTGCAAGTCGTTGTCAGGGGTTGTGTCTGGGTGGTGGAGAAGTCAGGATTCACCACGGTCAGGTGGTGAGAACAGAATAAATGCAATACTTCAAAGCGCCTGTCATTTTCCTGCAGGGAAACACTCTTTAGCCCCTCAAACTCTAGAACGTTTGCTTTGCATTGCATAAAAAGGTGAAGCTTCAGCGATTTCAATTGTCAGAGACACACAGCTCAGGAAGACCTGTGGTGTCCTGACAGCCCAGTGGCTGATGGAGAACAACTCCATCATACAGCAGTTCACAGTAACCAGAGACAAAATCCAACTACATCCAGTGCTTCACAGAAAATGAATTCCAACCCAAAGCTGGCCAACTTCTCTGAGGGTAGGAATTAAAACCATGAATCCAAACAACCTTTTTTATTTAATCCAGTCACAAATCTGTCTAGACAATAGATCAGAGAATCACAGAATGGCTTACGTTGGAAGGGACCTTAAAGATCATCCAGTTCCACCCCTCAGCCCTGAGCAGGGCCACCTCCCCCCAGCCCAGGTTGCTCCAAGCCCCGTCCAACCTGGCCTTGAACACCTCCAGGGATGGGGCAGCCACAGCTTCTCGGGGCAACCTGCCCCAGGGG
>NW_009648350.1:139638-145547 GCF_000708025.1 Charadrius vociferus
ATAGACTGGGGGGGGGGGGGGGGAGGGGAGGGTAGAGGGGTGTTGGGCCTTTTGGTTTGGGCTTGAAGTAACTTAATGATTATACAAACTGAACTCTGTCACCCCATTTGCAACTCATACCAGAAGCTATTTTTGCCGTCTTCTAGGATCCATTACAAACTAGAAAGCCCAGAACAATCCAATGAAACTTAATACTCTTGGGTCAGTGAATTTCCTATAAGTTGCCTCCAAATCTGTGCAGTGGATCTTTGGCCAAGAGTTAGGGCAAGTTTTATGCCTCTAGTCCAATGTCCTGTTTTATCCATTGGCAAATACCCAGTGCTCCTGAGTAATTCCTTCTGCAGAAGCAGTACTGGAGACTGGTAAGCAAAAACGGCCCATAAAACCACACCATCATTTTACAGCCATATGAGAAGAACACAGAGAGGTCTGTTCTGAGTTAAAGTCCCCAGCACACTGCTAGCATTAGACAAATAATAATAATAATAGCTGCTTGCACCGAAGTGCCTCAACTGGAAAGAATCCCAGCTTAATCTGATGGAACAAAGCTGCCTACAGGAAGAACAAACACAAATAGTTCCTGCGACACCCGACTGAGCATCAAAATGCATATTCCATCCAGATGGCTATCTTCCGAGACCACAACCTGGAATGGCAAACAGCAAAACCCGTGTTTGTGTTCGGCTCATCTGAATGATTGCATGACAGGGTGAAATCAGATCTACACGGCTGGATACGGCCAGAGACATTGAGTGGTTTCACTTTTCAAGTGCAAGACAAGAAAACCATAAGCTCTCACTTCATAGTTTTTTCAATAAAGAATACAGATAGTCTTTTCTTATTTAAACAGATGGATACCACTCCTACCTAGGAAAGAACATGCACTGCCCTTTGTAGCTGAATCTAAGTAAAGCTGAATGGGTGAAATAAGACCTGCCAGGCGCAAAGTATTACAGGGCAAAGAAAACAAGTGGTAGTTCTGAGAGTCCTGTGTTTGGGTCTAGAAGGGGAGAAAGAGGGGAAGACTTGTTCTTACAAAACATCTCAAGGACTATCAATGTGAAGGCTCCTCAACACATGAAACAGAGTGCTTCTAGTACATCCATCAGAATGTGCTCTGGCAGTTGAGCATCAAAATCTTCTAAATGACTCACTGAATATACACGGTTACCAGGGGCTCAATGAATTTGTCATGTAATACAAGTTGGTATTTGACCAAATGACACCAAAGAATTTCAAAGTTTTACTAGTTTAAGGATTTTACAGAGCTAGAATATGGCTAGATATTACAAAGGAGGTGTGAAATATTCATTAATATTCTATATTGTCCTTCACTCAAGTCCTACCAAAAAAATTGTATTAATATGTAGTCCTGCAGATATGCTGAGGTTGTCAAAGCTGCCTACAAAATTTGGCACCCTAACTGCACCAAATTTATCAGTTAGATGTTGAGATGTCCTAAGTAACTTTTTATAAATAGTTTTAAAATAATACCAGAAACAAAAACATCAGAAGATGGCCTTGTGGTAGCAGCACCGAGATTCAGGCAATCTAGATGCAACTGGTCTCTCTTGTACAAATTTCCCAAGTAAACAAGGTTTTTTTGTGTTTTCCCAAAAACACAGTATACTGCAGTATAACTGTGTCCCCAATACAAAACAGGCATAATAATTTTCCTCCATCTATTCCTAGTTAAAAATAAAATAAATGTCATGAGGACTTGGACAGTATCTTCTGTTGTCAGTATGTAACATCTAACACCACAGCCCAAGGATACTGTTAGGGTTTCCGTGTATTAATCACCCAGAATTATAATCTGTATTAATCACCCAGAATTATAATCTGAGACATCGCGGGCTGCTTGGCATTACCTTTTGTTGGGCGAGCGCAGTAGCTGATTAACTGAAAGGCACCACTTCTAAATCCTGCCTCACTTCTATCCCAAGATCATCACGGTGATAAGAACATTACTGCTACTAAGAACCTTTGCTTCAAACCCTCATGATAAAATTACAAGCGGAATAAGAAACTTTCAACTGTGAGGATATTGAAATAAACAGAAACAGATTTTAACAGGAGATCTTCTATACTTGACAAGGAAAAAATTCTGAAGACTTTTGAGACCTGCAATACTATTTCTTTGGTCTAATGCAGGTATAAAGGTTTTCCCTTTCACAGAGAGTTTTCAATGATTAAATCTCAGGGAGATCAAAAAAGACTTTGAATTTAACCGAAGAATTTTTTTCCCCACATGGAAATGTTTTATGAATCTTCTTTTAAACATGAATCTCTGGGAAGGTGAACAAGGAAAAGATGGTCATCTGCACAGGCTTTAAGTAAACCAGAAATATCCAGAAGCTAATGAAACATTAAGTGAAAATGACCCTATCTTTGGCTACTTAATTCCTCGTATCTTGCTCTTTGGAAGCAAAACGCAAAGATAACAGGAATAAATCAACAGTTTTGAGAAGCTGACACCGAGGCAGCATTTCATGCAGACTGGTTCATCACCAGCCACTGCTCTGTCATGAAGATCTAATCTCAACATCTTCCGACCCTTTTCCATAGTTCATTACTTTCTAATCACTTATGGCCCTTATCGAAGAATGCTCTGAGCTTCTCGGACTGGAACAAATCCATAAATCAAAGACAATAGCTTTTTTGCTTTCTTTAGCCGCCTGTCTTTTCTTTATAATCTCATCCATCTGTTGAATTTGAAATTCACTTTGTGTATGTGTATATATACTGCTCAAAAAATAAAAAAACTAGAGGAAATATTTTTAGTAGAGAATAAATTGTCCATCGACTTTCGGAGCTAGTGTGAGGCACAAACCTTGGCGCCAATCCAGGGAACCAAGGATACCTACTGCAATCTGTTATCTTGCTTGTCCTCAGCGGAGTTTCTCAGTATTCCTTTATTGATATATAGTTTCTTACCCATGGGTAGACAACAGGAAAAAGGAAGGCTAACAAAATAATGAACTGACTGTTTTGATGGTTGCCTGTAGTTTTCATTGAAAATTTTGCAATGCAAATTAAGAACACATGCTTATTAACCATCAATCTTTGTGTCAACTTCTGGAAGCATATAACAATCAAATTTGTTAGTTGTTTATTTTCTGGATTCCAAAGAGGGCTTTTTCCTCCTAATACTCTGCAGTAAAATCATCCCTATTGGGCCATATTAGTAACTTACAGTAGATTTCTGGTCTTTAAAGAAGATTACGTGAGTGACATTTGTTCTAATAATTATATGTCTTAGATCAGTAGGGAGCAATGCATTCAGATCCTTTAAAATGGAGCATCTCCCAGGGTTTAATGGATTTAACAAGGACTGAAACAACACCCAGGAAAAGAGGACGACGGGGGCTAACGCAAGCTAAGAATCATAGAATGGTTAAAAGTTGGAAGGGACTTTAAAGATCATCTAGTTCCAACCCCCTGCGATGCCACCTCCCCCCAGCCCAGGTTGCTCCAAGCCCCGTCCAACCTGGCCTTGAACACCTCCAGGGATGGGGCAGCCACAGCTTCTCGGGGCAACCTGCCCCAGGGGCTCACTTTTATTGACTTGTCAATAAAAACAGCAAGCGCTAGAGCAGTGCAAAATGATGAGACGACCTAATGTGCACTCTGCTCACCTGGGGTTTCAAGGTGGGAAGGGTGGTCGGGTCTTTTTTTACATATCACTGCAAGAAGAAAGCTTAGTTTCAACAGAAATAAGGCAAAACCTCTCTAGTGAAGTATCTCGGGAGCCATTTTATAATTTCCGATGTACCGCACCGACCGCAAGGGAAGCCAGTGGACAGGACAGGGAAGAAGAATATGCAGAAGAGGACAGAGACGGGAAAAATCTGTTTTTAAAAAAACAGTTGCAAAGGAAGGAAATATAAAATGGGCTGTGAAAAGCTTGTACTGCTCTAGTTTTTTGGATGTCCTCTCCAAGCCTGGGCCAGTGAATGGATAAGACCGAGAAGCTTCCCAAAGCACACAGTGGCACAGGCTCAGTGCAGCAGAAAATTCCACAGCATCTGCACACACACCTCCTACTTTCTAACTAATAACAGCTCTTGTGAGATTGGTAAATCACTCTCTCTAATACAGGCATATAAACACTTTCAAACTGGCACTTTGCTTCACCCAGCCTGTTTTGAGCTGGGTATATTACCCTAGATACATGCCTGAAAAGGAACTCAGGCTCCAGTCCTGATTCAGAAGGAGCTGATTTGATATATCTAAGACAAAACATCCATCCGGGGTTGAATTTACAGACTAAAAGCACTGGAAAGCAATAGGAATCCACAAAAATAAAGATAATAGAGTTCTGGAATATAGATAAATATAAGACATATACTGTAAATGGATTTAAATTTCTGAGGCAACAGAAAATGTACTATACCTCACCTCTGTGTTCCCTTTAGCCAGGCAACTTATTGGGATTTATTTGGAACTGTCTAACATTTTGATGACATTCAGACATCATTTATCTCCCAATGCACAGCAAAAGTCAACAGTGTTATTTAGGAGCTGAACAACCAAAGGATAAAAGCCAAGTTGCTTCTTAAGATCAGTCTCATTTGAAAGTATCTAGATAATTAATAGACGAGTTCACTCTTCCTTTTAAGTTCCTCTTTGTTGTAAGTAAAACTGACAATGAAATTAAGCCTACTTGTAGTAATAGCAAAATAATAACTACAAAGACTGTTCTGTACCCTTGGCACATTTCAGTTGCTGCACCAGCGTGTCAGCCTAAATACTTTGGTGTGAGTTAGTTCGGCTGCACAGCTGCTCTGTGCCGCCCCTGAAGAAGCTGCATTTCTCCACTGGGCAAGATAATATACAGCTCAAGTACTTTATAGTTTTGAGACCCCTCTGGACAAATAATGCTATAGAAGATGTGCCACGTCTTGTCCTCAGTAATTCGTCTCACTGTCAACTGGTTACCATAAAATAAAGACTGCAGAGCAAGTGAGGAGTAAGGTAAAGAAAGCCTGCTTAATAGGGGGGTGATGCTAAAACTACAGCTTGTCATCTTCAGTGCTGGGTTATTTGTAAAAGCTCTGTCCTCTCTAAGGACCGGGAGGTAGAACAGATATATCCTGAAATAAATCAAAGTTCTATATCTTCCATCATATCTTCTGACTATCTATATGACTCCATCATATTTTCCATCATATTTTTTGTTATATTTTTCCATGGAAAGTCAATAAATAAGCTTTTCTTTCTTTGCTTGTCAGCTACACTACTGGAACAGTTAAAAAAACCCACAACCCACTTCAAGAAGACTATTTCATAGGATATAACATCATAGGCAGACTATCTCAGGCACAAAAGCAAAAGACTGTCATGTCCAACTACTAAGGAGTGTATGATGGATAACTTCCTTTACATGCTTTGTCTGACTCTCTTTTCCTGCTTTAAAGATGGTTTTCAGGTTTACTTGGGAAAAAAACATTTTCTCCGGCTGGAGGTAAAAAGCATAGACTATCCTGAACTGTCACCGTTGCCCAAAGCTCTCCATCAGAGTGCCAACCTAACCACATGCTGAAGAGAGATGACGTTAGTGCACAGTCTGAATCAAGTGAGACTCCCGTGTCTGAGACTGGAATTTAGATGAGTTAAACAAAAGCACGAAGAAGGAAGAGATCACTTTTTAGAGTGTTCCCAAATGGCTTTCCCAAACCGCATCTCCACAGAGGGACCAAGCAATAACCCAGGGGGACAGCAGTCGCATCCATCTCTTTTCTGTCAACCCCACTGCCCAAAGCACCTCCTATTGTTTGAAGATGCTGCGTGTTTGGTGTGTCTGTCTGTGCAAGAGAGAAAAAGAAAAGGCAGGTTATTAAAAAAGCAGTTTGGCTAAATAAGGGAGCTCATTATGTGTGCTATTTTTGTTCCTCAAATGTTTGCTT
>NW_009648350.1:145584-188485 GCF_000708025.1 Charadrius vociferus
TACTGTCAGCTTCCATTACGCAAATCAACCAGGCTGGGGATGGGGGAAGGACAAGGGGAAAATTGCCCTAAAAGTAAGCTGATTCAGCACCAATAATGTCTTTGTGCATGTACCCCCTACCAAAAATTACTCGATTGAGGCACTGTCCCATAAACGAGTCCTTTCAGAGCCTCCTGTAGTCTCCCTGTACCACGATGTCGAACACCGTTTCCTGTCAGATCCGCAGAGACGGGCACAGCTAACAGCAACTGCTTTCAATGCTCTGACAAAGCAAATGACCTTCAGCGTGTTCACCTGTCATGGAACTCATTTCCGTGTTGTAATTGATGTGTAAAAGCGATCTTCATTACTTGAACTAAAGACACACAAGCCTGCAAAACAGAAGACTTTCCCAAGAATAAGAACAGACTTCTTAGACATGGAGTGCTGGATTTGACATTTCAAAATCTAAGCATTAAAAAAAAAAAAGGGGGGCATTTTCTTGATTTATTTCTCACTTCTTTTCCAGAAAATACTGGTTTTCCCTCAGTTATTTTATAGGCATTTCATCAGTTTATAAATGAAGGACTATAAACGGTTCTCCACAGAACAGAGGTCCAGTTTTCAGCAGAAAAGGTTTCTGCCTCTTATTTTTTTTAACCACCATGCTCACAAACCAGGGCATTATTTCAAGGAGAGGCTAGTCTGCGATGCATTGCCATTCCTCCTGGTTGCACCTTATACATCCTCCTGGATCAGGCACTACACACAGATATA
Organism: Charadrius vociferus; assembly: GCF_000708025.1. Classification (NCBI taxonomy): domain Eukaryota; kingdom Metazoa; phylum Chordata; class Aves; order Charadriiformes; family Charadriidae; genus Charadrius; species Charadrius vociferus. The sequence continues at coordinate 146,341 of NW_009648350.1, forward strand.
GAATAGAAAAGAAAAATCAGAGTCATCTGCTATAGAAAATACAGATCTTTCCCTGGTTAGAAATAGTAGGGTTTTACTGCAGAACACAACTATTTGCAAAACTGCATCCATGAGGGCAGGAAGGCAGCGTGTACATTATAGTTTCCACAGTAATATCACTAAGACAAAATAGTCTCTTCTCCAGCTGTGAGATGTCTATGACCTGTAATCATGCATGTCGTCTTCGTCATCAAGCAGTTGTGGGGTATCATCAAATCAAACTCACTGTAAACAGGGGATTAAATTAAATTATATGTCTCCTCACAATCACAGAGTCATTTAAATAAGCCCCTGACCCACAGAAAACATCACCAGTGTAGCCACAAACATAAAATGAGATTTAGGAGCTTCCACAGCACTTACGGCTTGAGGACTTCAGGTGTTATAAATGCCAGTTAACTCGGCAGTATGGCACCTCCTTGCGGGTATTACTGTTTCAGGGTAACATTACATCCTTCCCAGAAATGGACACCTGCCCAAACTTTTGAACAAACTGGTGGAAACGGGATCTGAATTGCTTACTGTCCTCCCATCCTTGTCCGGCCATCCCTCTCTCTCCTCCACAGGAGATACCAGCAGCAAACCTCCTCTGGGAAACTCCTGCTCTGAAGGCTTCAGCCAGGGTTGAAGTTTCCAGACTCAGGAGCATTCCTCCCCTCCAGTGTACTGAGGGTGACTGCTCTCCATTTCCTCTCCAGACTCCAAAGCAGTGCCAGCCACAGAGAGCTACTGCTGAGCTGGTGGCACAAAGGAGGAGGTGGGGAACAAACCCTGTGTGCAGGGTGGGGACAGATGTCCTCTGCAGGGCGGTAACAGAGCCCCAGATGATTTTTCAGGCCCCCAAAAAAGCTCCAGGGCAGGAAAACCACAGGGGAAGAAAGCTCCGTACGGAAACTCCAGTTTGTCCTCAGCCAGACACCCTTGCACTCCAGACCCTCAGGGCTCATTTCCATTCCCGTCCTCGTGTCCTCCTCAGCGCCTCTTATCTCCAGGTCCCCAAGTCACTGATGCCTCCTCCTCCCCTCTGAAGCCACAGCTTGTGCGGTGGTAACAGCTGGCTGAAAAGCCCAAGCCAAGCCACCGCTGAAAATTAACAGACGCTGTTTCTGATTCCTAAAGACCACTTGAGACTAAGCAGGAGGGACTTAGTAATTGTCTGAAGCTGGATCTATCCCGAGAAAAGCCAAAGTTTGGAGGATAAAGACTGTGTTTTGCCTCTCAATATGCTTTTCTTTCCTGCAAAGCCCACCATATGCACAAAAGTTTTGTACTTATGTTTAATCAACTAAAACAAAAAATGGACAAAACTTTGCTAGGATGGTTCATGAAGATCCTCTTCCACTCAAGGATTTCTAAATTAATATTTTAAAGCTTAGAATAAAAGCTTTCCAATATATCTAAGTGCTTTAAGCTCCTAAGTCCCAAACGTAAGCATTTCAGTGGAAAAGAAGTAATTTTAAAAATGAGGTTCTTCCCATTAAGGAGTCCAAAATTTCAGTCTCCTGGGCCTGGATTTTTTTTCTTTTTCAGCAAAAGCACTGCTTCATTTCATGGGTTTGGGAACCGCTGCACAAAACATTAAAGAAATAAAACCTGCAGCATTTGTTTTTCTTTAGCATAGCAAAGGAAAAAAACGACCTCACCTAAATCTTCATCTGTTTCTGACAGGGTTCTCATATCCTACAAGTTACTCCCAAGGACCAGTCACATCTACCCAAGTGAGCAGGTCGGGGAGGGAGGAGAGCCTGCGCCGGGGCAGGTCCCAGCCTGAGCCGCCCCAGGTGGGGCTCAGCGTGGCTCCGTGGGGCAGAGCTGCCCCACCAGAGGTGGGGGGGGCTCTGACAGCCCCAGAAATCCCAGGAAAGGCCTGGCTGAGATGGTCCCACACCACAGAAGAAGGAAATAATTTCTCCCACGTGAGAGGACACTCCTGCCGTACACTCTTGTTAGGAGTCCATTTCAGAGCCGAAGCTTACAGGATAAACCATTCAACCTACAAGGAATTGTCAAAAAATGCAGCTAAATGGCAAACACGTGTAAGTCCCAGGCATTTCCCTGAGCCCCACTTGCTCTTTTTTTAGCCTCAGGAGAAAAGCACATTCTTCTGCATAATTTATTTCTTCAACAGAATTATGCAGAAAACTGCAACTAAATTGCTTTTCCTGATTAAAACCAGAGTATTTTATATTCTTCCCTCCCCGCCATTTCTGGATTATTTGCTTTTTATCCTAGAGCCTCTTCTCCCTAGATGTAACTCTTCCATTTTGCCTAGAAAGAAAGCAAAGCCCCGTCTGCTCCTACCTTTCACAGCACGTCCCCAGGTGTGGGCAGGGAGACCTCCCTCCCGCTGCCCCAGCTCCACCTCTAGAAATGGGGGTCATGGCAGCCCACGGGCCGATGCTGTCGTGGGTCTTTCTGGTTGCGGGGTGGTATTTTATCTCAGACAGTGAAACAGCTTTCTAGAAGGGCTTATGCTTTTGGAACGGTGTTGGGAGGCCTACGGGTAGGTGTTTACAGGGCTGAAAAACCAGTTCTGTACCAGGAGCTGAACAGCACAGGCGCTGGCACTTGAACAACAGCAGAGCCAAGTTCAACTGCTCACAAATCACAAGGCCCAAAATCAGTGCAAGAACGACCTGCATTTGGATCAAGTTACTCGCTGTTGTTCAGATTTTCTGCCTAGGAGTGCGAGAGACTAATTTTAGCAAACCTGGAAAAGGGATTGGGGATCAGTGGTTTGCGGGAGAGCAGTTTCACCTCCCTGTGAACTCATTTCCTTGCGCAGCAGTGATGTAGTGCTTGTATTTGCATTTAGCTCTGGATGAACGTACTGGCTCAGCTCTTCAAAAACCTTCCTTTAGAGACCAGTTCCAGTCCAGAGGCTGGTTATAAACCTTTGTGTGCCCGCTGCCATGCTCTTAGCAGAAATAAAAAATGGATGGATTTTCACTTTCATTTAACGTCTTTGCCTGGTATGAGGAATCTGATGTGATGAGTTAGTGTTGAGCCATGCTTTATGGTGTCTGCCGGCATCTAAGAAATTAGGGCTAGGGCAGTTAAATGTAGGCACAGTCAGTATTATTTGACAGGCTTTATTTTGAGAATGATGGGGCTGGAGTTTTCTGGCTGTTGGTGCCTCTTCCACTGTGGGGTGTTTAGCAGTACCAGTGGAAATGAAAATGCAATCGGTGCAGCTCTGTGGGGATCTCTGAGTTCTCGTTATGGTAGTATGGCCATCTCCCTCCTCATTCCTGTCTATTAATCATCAGCGTAGTAAGTGGAAACAGGTTCTGGGTCACACTCCCAGATGAAGAAGGCCATAAGACAAGGGATGGGGGGCAGGCGGGGGCTGTTGCCTCCTTATCAGCTGATGTAAATTGTTTGGTTTTTTTTTTTAATTAGTGGAAACAGATATCACTACTGGTCTCCCCTGCAACTCTCTGCAAGCCCATCCTTTCCCATAAACCGGGGAAAGCAGCCTGTGTAGCTGTGGTGTCTGTATTGTTCATTGGTTTAATCCAGACTTAAGAAGTGTCCCCATTTTGGGGTTATGGAGTTACAATACAGAACAAAATGTATAAAGAGCACTCTAAGAGCACTGTAAGTCCCTTTCCTATAAGGCCACCAGGTGCTGGTACATGGAAAGCTAGACAATGAGTTCAGGCAAGTAGCAAACCTTCAACAATCCTTGCTTAAATACAGAAAGACAGACTGCAACCACTCAACGCTCACTCCAACTTCTCTCAACAAGTCTGAGAGAAAAGACAGGTTTTGAAGCACATATTGAACACTTGTTCAAGGTAAGAGGAAAAAGTCCTACTGCCAGGAATCCGCCTTTGGAAAACACATCCAAGAGTCCCTAATTCATATACTGACTCAAATCTATTGCAGGAACAGAGCTGACCTCTCATGTGTCTCTCTGCTCTACAAATGAGTTAACACCCCTCTACACTGACTTGAGCTTATGGGTGCTTCTGGGGCTTATTCCTCTGCCTTGCACTGACTAAGCGCGACCGAGTCCCTGGATAAATGTGCCAGGGGACAGATTCCATGTGGAATAGCTGGGTCTAACCGTTGCAACTGTGTCTATTGCCATCTGCACACAGCAAGTCACAACTTCACAGACTTCTGTATATTCAGGCTGTGCTAATCTCATCAGTGCTGGCTGAACTATGCACTTGGTATCATTCTGGTTATCATTCATGGCTCTACCAACAGGATACATCAGCTATTATAAACCCATCACTGCAGAAGCTATTGACACATCTAATGTGTCAGAAACATACCTCTCTTTCCGAGTAACAGATCGTTAATGCACTGATGCTGTCTTTCTTGCTCAAATCCATTAATCATTGATCTTCAGCTTAAAACTTCAGATGAACTATTTTCTCTAATTTGGCCTATTTTTTGCTCACTATTAACTTTGCTCGTGATAGCATTATGTGGTCTTCTAGGGTTGTCGAAGATCCTGGCAGGACTGGAAGCACTTTAACAGGAGAAAAGTAGGAGAAAAGTATATTAATGGGGCAATTTTTGACTGACATTTTGAATTAATTATAAATGGAGTGAGAATTCTCAAATTTCTCCAAATTAGTGACCTTTTTTGTTAGTTCCTAAGTGTCCTGGTTTGAGGTAAAACAGGACCAATTTTGGTCAGTAACTTCGCTTCATGGTTAGGCCTCTTCTAACTACTGAAATCAACAGCACATTGTGCAGACACTGCTCACTCTCTCAGAGCGGTAAGACCAATGTTTGTAGCTGATGCCCAGCCATGGTGTGCAGAGAGGCTCCTGCTCATACTTACTGCTATAACCCCCAAGGGCAACCGACTGTGTTATTTGCCCCGTTGGAGGGTCGGAAGCGGAAAAGCGTAGTGGGGTCCCACCTGCGGGGAGGAGTGGACAGGACAGGTGACCCCAAACTGACCAACGAGAATATTCCATCCCATCTGCCTCATGCTCAGTATAAAGGCTGAGGGATCAAGGGGTCAGCTCTCTTCCTGCAATGGCCGATGTCTGAGGAGGACTCTGTCTGTTCGTCTGCCTTTGATTCCGATCCTGAACGCAGATCCAGAATCCAGTTCCTGTCTGTCCCTGAGTCCAGCCTGGGACTGCCCCAGTGCCAGCCAGTGTCGTGATTGTCATCTCGGGAGCTCGATACGGTTTTGTATATGTTTAATTATTTATTTTTATTTTATTATTTATATTTCATTAAAGTAGTTTAGTTCCTTCTAAACTCCTACATCTCTTTTTCCCTCCTCTGCCTCACTCTTTGAAGAGGGGTAGAGGAGAGCATCTGTCGGTCCCATCTGGGGTCCCCCAGGTCCCCAGTAGCCGATTTGGCCTAAACCACGACACTAAGTTAATATCTATGATGGCTCTCTAACAGTAACTAAAACAGTAACTACAGATAAACAGTATTTAGTGCTTTTATTTGCAAATTAGCCTGTACTATTAGGCCAGCTTTATTTCTGATGACTCCTCTGCAAGGTGTTCTCTGAACGCAGGGAACTAAAATCATCTAAGGAACTTCTGCACTGTTCCCTTGGGAAATAGTGGTTTTGTTCCCCACTTTAGACTTGGCTTTATTGCAGGTAATAGCCTTTCCAGAGCGGTGATTAAATGCACAGGTTGAACAAGGCTGTACATATTGTGCTTTACATACCAGCTGATTACATTAAAAATTCCAGATTCACAGGGTCCTCTCAGTATATGCAACGCTGTGCTGAGCAGACTCATCATCAATATTTAAACGTTCTTTCATATCAAGCTACTAACAGCCCTATTTGATACGTAGCAATGGAAGTGATGTATCAGATCGCAATAGGTTTCTCCCTTTCACCAACATCTTTCTGTAACCACAATCCCGTCTTCTTCCCCTTCCTGAGCCCACCTCATTAAGGAACCACACCTACTCTAATCCCAGAGACCTGCTGTCCTGCTGACAGAAGGCAAATGGCTCTTTGATGTGATGTCAAGAAACTACAAATCCATGTGGCTGGCCCCTTGCCTTAGGGCTTCTCTGCTTCCATCACAACATGCTCCAAAGCTCCTTCTGGGCTAAGTGCTTCCTGGAGGCTGCCTCCTTTCTGCTGGAGGAGATGTGAAGCTTTGGGTCTAGTGTCTTCTAAGCTGTACACTGGCTGATGGGGAACGAGCATCCTGGACCTACTTTTCTAAGCATGTTTTCCAGGATCTTTTAAAAGGAGGGGCTGCATAGCCTGTGCTGGATGGTACATACAACTGGAGCCCATGTGCACCCTTTCCGTGCCCTGAGCCAAGCTCCAGTCCTGCAGCTTGGATGGAGACAAGGAAGGGAAGAACGCCTCTCCACAGATACTAATAACTGAACTTACAGCAATAATAAAACATGATATGCTCCGTTAGATCTTTCATTTGAAATAAAATCCTGTGACACAGAAGATATCATTATCATTTTTATCTCATCAGAAGCAAATACCACATTTTTGGGTAAATATAATAGATCAAAATGGATGCTTCTTAGCAAAGGAGCCTGTATAAATACAAACAGTGGAGATTAAAGGGCTAACAACAATGGTCTTTGCTGCTGAGGCTCCAGCAGCACCCTGTGTGCATCCCCAGCAATACATTTACACGGAAGATTTTAAAACTAAATCTATGATATTACTTCTTCTCCCCTGTCAATAATCTGGTAGCCCTAGGCACACATGCCAATGGAAAAGCAGGCTGGAGTTCAAAGATGTGGCACACGAGAAAGTAGCAGGGATAATTTTCACCTGATATCACATCATCAGAAACTGCTACACAAAATTATTGTGAATTATGGGGGCCTGCTGTGCATTTGATTTCCCACAGCTGCTACCACAGCAGTCACTTTCCTGAAAATTAAGTGCATGTTTCATCTGCTCACAGGAAGGGAAGAGGGGAAAAAGGTAAAGAAAGAAAAATTTATGATGGAAAACCCACTGAAAGCTCTTGTGCCATACCGTGAAGCCACAGCCTGTTTCACGGCTGTACTCTGGGACAAGCGGTAGGGACACGTGGTGCGGTGGCACTGGGCAAGATGGGCTGTGTCAATCAGAAGAGGAGGCAGAGCAGACCTACCAGAGCTGTGTCCAGCAACTGCAATATGTTCATTCAATTTATATTCCCTGCAACTCACTTCTGTCTCTTATCTCCAGCAAGGGACACTACACAAAGCAGATTATTCCAGTTTCTCTCCTCCAAAGCAGGTAGCAGCATTAAAAGCCCTTGCAATTGCCAGGAGCTGCGCAATAGCGTAATTAGTCTCCAAGCCTGTCGGAAACGAGGGGCCATGGGGGAGCGAGGGGAGGGTGTCTCCTACATTCCTACATACGAAACTGCAACACAAAGCTCCTTCCTAAGCACTTACTGTGTGATCACCGCGCCTGATTTGAATGCCTCAATGTTGGGTTGGTACTGCTTCCCCGTCGTGAAGCTGACAGGGCACAGCGCTAGAATGACAGCCCCGAGCCCAAGCAGAAAGGGAACGGCACAAATGTATTTCCCTCCTCCAGCCCATTATCATTCTGCTCCAACAAAAGTGGACCAGAAAAGCCATGTGGTTATTTCATTTTCTGGCAGATTTTACTAGCATGGAAACAAAGATACTTCAATCACACTTTTGTGTCCCAAGATCGCCAAGTGCTTCTTTGAGTGCTAATTACATTTCACAACCTTCTCAAACAGTAGGTCAATCCAATCCGACATTGCTGGAGCTTTGTTTCCTATGGAAATGAAGCAGAGGTGCCCGTGCTGGCTGTCTGGGTGTGCATCTGCATGTTCTCCCCCTAACACGTACTGGAACCACTGGCCTATTTAACGAAGATTTGACAGAGAGGTAGAACCCCCAGAGAAAATTAATCTCTCCATTTTTTTGTGGGCCTGACCAACGTCACTTCGGAGGGCAGAAGGAAAAGGCTGTTGTGTGAGTTCATTGGGCAACGCGCACAGAAAACGCCTCAGCCATGGAGAAGCTTCAGCCAAAGCTTGTACATTCTTCGACAGTGAACTGAGAGAGAGATATTTGAAGGAAAGAGGACTTGGGACATTCTGGCTCACAAAACAAATTGTTCATAAGACCAGAGGAATTATGGAAATATGGATTATGCTAACGAAGGGCCTTCCATCAGCTCATGCAAACCAAGCCCAGATCCAGGACCCCAGTCCAGAAGCCCTGACATATCCTTGGGCAGAGTGATGCCTTGAACTGCATCCCCTGTGATACTCACAGATACAATCACTGCTTTGATTCTTGCACGGCTCCCAGCACTATAGGATTGACCACATGTAAAATCAGGAGCAATAAAAAAGTCTTCACTGGGCTTCTTTTTGTATCTGGATGCTTTAAGAAACTGATTTTGACCCTAAGCCGTGAATTTTTAGCCATTTCTTTTGAAAAGGAGATTGGTATGGGTCCTTAGAGTAAAAACTGATGATAGTGTTTCTCTCAAAGAGGACTTTTTATAAGGTAGAATGAATATGGATCCTGAGAAAAAGCGAAGAAAAGACACTGTGATTCCCGGGGCAATTTCATCCACACAGATAGCTCTCTTCAGATCTTCCCAGGAATTCCTCTGTGTTTTGGGGGTCTTCATCGTCATACAGGAGGTGTGAGAGGACAGTGTTCACCTGAGGTAAGACACGAGACCTACAGCTGCCACCTGATTTCCATCAGCACTTGTTTTGCAAAGAGCCAGGTCCTCCTTCACTATGAAGCTAAGGCAAAGAAGAAATTACTGGAACTCATTCTAATGGTAAATTTACTTTGGTGTCAAGCTGGTATTTAAGACAGATACAAAGTTATTCCGTGGGATTCAACTGAGCAGGGATTGCATTCTTATACAGTATTGTAAAGGATTGAAATTTGGGGTTAATTAGGAGTATTAAGTATAGTTACAGGAAAATGGAAAAACAGAAAAGTGCAAACACATGGCAGTACCTCTTCAATATAGTATGCAGTCAAGTGTGACATTTCTTACCTGTCTGAAAGAAAAATTAGTTTGAGCAGCAGTGGTGTGCATTTCTGTGATCTGGATTGCGACTGCGGGAGAGAGATGGAGTGGGATGAGAAAACGAAAGGAAAGGGGTTTTGCTGTAATTCAGAGCATCTTAAGCTGTTAAAATTTTGGCCCTGCCTGGATAATAATAATGGAAGAAACACCCCTTGGTGGTAAGTATCTTTAGAAGTTTCCATTCCAAAAAGCCACTTTCCATCAATAATATGTCTGACCCCCAATAAAATAAAAATAAATACACCTCAACAGTTTTTGCTACTTGCTTTGTTCACTGTAACCTGCCAGTGATCTTCCTGTCCCCAGAAGTGGCGGTCATTGCTCATTAGTGCACAGATGGATATCTTTGGGCAAGACATGGCCTTCCATCAGCTGGACCTGTTCAGTGGGAACAGCCATATTAGTCCCAGCATTATTCGAAATGCAGCAGAAGCAAACACAGAAATAACACTGAGTAGAAAAGCGCAGGATCATTAAGGCAGGAGAAGGGGGGCTGTGTTTCTCTGGCTTCTAAGACGGTATTGCCAACAATAGAGGAAAAGGGATTATCTTTTTTATCCCAAGGTTGGGAGTCCTGTTTCAGGTTTCATATAATAAGAATGGTACAGCGCAGACAGCAATAATAACCTGCTCTGAAAGCTGCTCACTGCACAATGGCAAATTGCTCATGGGCAGTGATGGCAAAATTTAATCCCTGCTCTGCTTAGAATGCAACCCGCATAGCCACTCAAGACAACATAATAGCACTTTTGTAGCTCTCCGCTACAAACATCACTTTGAAAAGGATACAGCTGTGGAGGGGGGTCTCCACATGCGTCATTTTTGGCTGGCTACCAAGCTAGCAGAGCCTCAGACACACTGCGCTCCCTCACACAGCTCTGCCAGCTACTGCATAGTCACGCTCGGGGAAGGGAGAGGAAATGGAGGGAGCTGTGCGAGCAGTAAATTCAGGAGAAAATTAACTTGCTTGGCCAGGTGAACAGGTTAGGAATTCATTTGCTGAAGAACTGGGATGAGAGAAAACTGGGAGACAGCTCCAGTCTGGGATTGCATTTACAATCTATAAGGCACTATATGGACTCATCTAAGTCTTTAAAGCCACAGATTTATCAAACATCAGCCATTCCTTCATGAAAAGCTGACCCTATGGCATGGCCACGCATGGAGGATCTCAGACAAGACTAGAGAGAGCACCAGCTATTTTTCTCCCCATCTTCCACCATTTTCCTGAGCTGTTTCCAGCTGCCAAATAAATCACCTAAGTGACCAACAGAGGCCAAAGCACACCCGGTTTCCTCTCATCACTGCACTGGTTCTGCAGAGCCACAGAAATAGCCACGTGTTTTGCTCAGCAGTCAGAGCTGTGAGGACAATAATCTCCAGAGAGAGGAGGACCAGCTTGGAGAACCACGGCCTTTCCGCAGCGGCTCTTGCCCAAGGCATGGAGCGCTGAGCCCACGGGCTGTGCTTTGCTTGGCCTGCTGCTGCGCTGCTGGGAGATGTCACAGCCCCCTTGGGAGCTCCCCGGTCTCCTCCGCTGGTGGTCCTGCCCTCCGAGCCCTGCTAGCAGAACAGCCGACCGCAGCACTGCCTGGCTGATGCCCCGGCAGAGCCAGGCGGGCGCCCGACAGCCAGCAGGGACGGGCTGCCTTTGCCCGCAGCAGGCTGGAAGCGCTCGCACCAGCGCTGCCAGCACAGATGTGTGTGTGGGAGGAACTGGGCTGATGTTCTCCAGCCGAGGAGGGGAGACGAGCAGCTGAGAGCAGTGAAGCCTCCAGCTGACCCAACCAGATCCAGAAGAGTCACTTCCACTCTGGGAGCGCAGCTGTTGCTGGAGGGTTGCGGTAGGCAAGGGAAGAAGAGCCTGGGTTTTTATGGTCAGCTATGGACCAGAAGGAGTAAGAGTCCCCACCAGAATGGACCAAGGCGGCTTGCACTTTGAATCTCTACCAACCTGCTGTCGATTACTTCTGAAAGCACCAAGAAGTATCAGCCAGAATTAGTTTATGCATAACAAATCCAAGAAAACTGTAAGCTTCTTATGGATCACTCAAAGAGAGATAACATGGCGGTGTTTGTCATATGATACCGCTTAGGCCTCGGCATCCAAACAATTATAGAAAGAATTTCCTTAGGATGGTCTGTTTCTCACAGCAAACCTTTGGGGTCTACCCTCCCTTCCAGGCACAAATAAAGATACAGGTTTTTGAGTGAATTGCCTAGTAATTCTGTCACGGACTGAAGTGCTTTCTCCTTCCTCCGCACCTCACCGTATTACCGAAGGTAACAAGGGAGTTATTATCAATCAAGGCAAGCTACATTGTGATCTGTGCCACTGAAATCCATTTCAGATCACAGGATAAAATGTGATTATATTTACACTTCCTTGACACAGTTCAGGCAGCAAAATAACAGCCTTCTAGAGACATTTTTCTTCTTCATATTTAGATTTGTCAGTATTGCGGAGCTGTGTGAGAATGGAGGGAATTATTATAGCAGCTGGGATTCAGTGATACGTTTTAGTTGCCTTACAAATGAAGATGTTTAGTTTATTGTGTTGTCTTCCTATCTTTTTCATCTCCGAGTTCCTCACATAGTGTCCAGAACGCCCTCCAGATTGATGAGATTGCATTTCAATCAATACAGCTCTATGTAAATCTATTTCTGCTTTTGACACATCCCATAAATTATTTCTACTTATAACCTTAATTAGTCTGTATTCATCACAGGAGATGGAATTTCTAACTCATGCAGCTGTTTATAAATTAAATTTGCAATTAATGAAGAAAGTATGAGATTAAGCACTTCATACTTCCCCGATCTGAATTTGAAAAGGACATAATCATGTTTTATACGGTCAGACTGCGCTTGGGCAGTTTTATGTTAAAGGTGTAAGCTCCAAAGAAATCCCTGAAATCCAGAAACTGGCTTGACCGATGTAGTCTTAGCCAACCTAAGGTTGGGCTTGACCTGCCAGTGGAAACAAAGACTATTCCTCGTAACCAAAGTCTCATTTCCAGTAGACAACTAGATGTTCTCTTTTCCTTCCAATGCCAGGAATGATTTTGAGTCCATTCATCCTACCCAGAACACCAAGGAAGCCTCCCTTCTCATTTTACATTAGCGCCTGCCACTGAGTGTCCTAGATACAGTCAGAAAAATCCCCAAAGCTTTGCTCTGGAGTGAAAAACAACCTACTCGCAGATTTTTACATCTTCTTCCTCTTTTTAGGAACTGTATTACAACTTGTAATGTTTTTCCTGGGTCTCTACAAAGTATTTCAGGGAAGGGTCATCTCTTCAGATTCAGAGAGACGGTTTTCAAATCAGTAGCCATCCTGAGAATGATTCAGTAGTATCCTCACAGCCCCAAGCTACGTAGCAGGAGAGCTGTGAAAAGGTGAGTTAACCAAAAGCATCAATAGCAATTTTTATGGAACAATCATGTAGAATTACTGTTCAAACTTGATAATATACCATAATACACAGAGTTTGTCTGCAGGATAGCACACTGAAACTGAGAAAGAATGAAAGCTCTTTCCTTTCTTTTAGAACTGGAATTCAAGACCTCTTCATTGGCCAATTTGCTAATACCTGCAATTTTTACTTTCTCTTATTCAGTGCCTCATTCTTCCCTATCTTCAGCAGACCGCCTTAGGCAAAGCTGTGCTCCTCTCCATTTCAGTCTTTCTCTCTTTTATTCCAAACTACAGAGTGCAATTAGGCACATATTCTTGCTCTGTCTTTTAGTGCAGGCACAGAAAACTCAGGAGAACACATAAATATATAAAAAAAACAGCAGTCGAATTCCACTGTAGTCACTGCTCATTGACCCAAGGTGACCAAGGCATTCCCTAAAGACTTTCGTACAAGAAAGAATCAGGATCTTGGATCTGTGCTACATTACCGGCTCATGGAAGTTTATAATACCAGTTATTAGAAATCCTATAAATTCCTCTATGTATCTATCCAGTAAAAAAGAGAGATATAGTGCTGCTAGCTTCCTCAAGTAACTCAGCCAATACAATTCAAGTGTGTCTATGTGTGTTACCTCGCATTTAAAAAGGGCTCCATGACTAATAGTAGACTGGAATCTAGTTGGACATGGGTCTTAGGAATCACACCAATAGCTACAGAAATCTGTCCTTGTACAATACCTAAACCTGCTCATTGCTTTTGGAAAGGAATGGGGTTCTAGCGCAGGAAGCAGAAAGGTTTAATAAAGAGCAGTGATTGCTGAAGAGAATACTAAGGATGAGAAGCTAGGAATGAGTAAACAAGCAGATGGTTAAAGAGGAAGGTTAAGCAGAAAAGGAGGTGAACCAGAGGCTGAATCCTGGAGGAAACAGAAGTGTTAAGCTGTAACACCACGTGTATGCACATGCATGTCTTGAGGGAAGCCTCTCCACTGCATTCTTTCTCCCTTTCTTTGTTTTATGTCCACAGAAAGGCCCTGCACGCTTCTTAGTGCTGCACATCCATGGCATCCGTGGAAAAGTACTGCAGGCTTCTGTAAATGCACGAGAGAGAAAACACAAGGGCAGGCTTATGGGAGAGGTGAAAGGTAGCTGAAAAAAATTTAGAAGCTTGAGAAGGTAACCTAAAAGATTGGCTATATGATTATGAGCACTTTCTTGCTGGGTTGGCTCAAGCCAAAGAATCCTCCTGATGGCCTGTGGAGGGGAGATGAAACTTCTTCAGCTTATCCACTCCAATCAACCCTCCCTCTTCAGAGCAGCTGACCAGCAACACCAATGAGCCGGCACACACAGAAGTGCTACGCGGACCGTTTGGATAAAGCTAATACTTGTTATCTCACCCCGCTTCACGTACAGCCCACAGCAGGCACCCGCAGAGCACCGTGCTGAGCCAGGACCCCGAGCAGGCTGGCCAGGGCTGCCCACCGCCTCCCTCACCGCCTCCTTCCCATCAGGGAATCGGTGGTTATCACCTCCTTTTCAATCTCAGCTATTGACCCGTTTTCTAACTTTATCAAGCCATCTAGGAGAGGTATTGCTTTCTCCCTGAGGTCACTCTTGGAGGTGAGTGTGTTTTGGAAGAGCAGTAGCTTTGATAATGAAATACTTTGCAAGGCAGAGCATGCTCACTCCATGCTTTACCACCATATGGTTAAAATTTCCCCTCCATCAGATTTAATAAATAGTGTTTACAAATTCTTAGGCATGCCTCCCTAGTAAAATCCACTAAACCCACAACAAATATACTTAGCATGGCATTAATTTGGTTAGAGATTTTCTCAGAGTATTGACAGCCATATCTAATTTCTAAGGATTATTTTTATTTCAAAATATATTAGATATATTTTTTCTTTACCCACTACAATTCCTTTATAATCATGTTTCCTCAGAAGGCATGGGGCGCTGCTTTACAACCATTCACTGTTAGACTATATCCCCTCAAAAATATCCTTCAGTAATTAATATTTTATATTTATTCACAAGTAGGAACTTAAACTTTCCAACACAGATCTGCAAAGCCCTAAGTTCATTCTTCCTACAATTGAACACTGACATTTCATGGTTCAAACACCACTCCCTGCTGGGAGATTATCTGGTACCATGGTCTAGATATTAATATCTGCAGTCCGGGAAGCAGGCTTTAATAATCTTAAATATAAATTTTAATATAAATTCTCTCACTCATACTTGTTCCTTCTTAAAAATGAAACCAAGCAGACACCTAAGAAGCAGGGACTTCAGTTTATATTCAGTACCAGTTCCTGATGCATCTCCTTTCTTGGTCAGTCAATTGGCCTCTGTTCAAAATACGCGGACTAGTAGTGAACTAAGCGTTCATGCCTACATTTCTCTCGAAACATGGACGTTATCTACCATATGCATGCGAGACCCTCTGCCACCCCAGTAGTTTTAGCATACCAGTATAGACCTGTCATGGCAAATGAATGCCAACATGGCAAGGATCTAACCCACTGCAAGTACCAGCACCTCTCCATGTTCCCTACTTACAGCCGTGGACTCATCCTCACTTACTTTGTATGGAGAAATACTGAAGGAAAAGACTGCGATCAGTGAGCAGCTGCTCAGCTCCATGATGCAAACGCCCACATGTCAGCAACAAGCAAAAGATTCCCACCGCATTTATGCCGTTAGAGAGCTCCGAGAGCACAGGGAAGTGTGAAGTGTTTATGATGACAAGTGAACTCAGGAACAGAGTTTCCTTCTGTTTGTATTTCTCTTGATGGGACTTATTTGCTCCGTTATGACAAATTCCATTCTGAAGATGTGTGAATTGTTACAATTGAGTTAAAATGTGCGCAGCAGCAAGCAGGAGAGAAATAACTAACCCAGAAAGCAAGCACTCTCTGACATCTGGTCGTACCCGAGGTGCTCTCAGGTTGCATCCTGCTTCCTGCATCAGACTTTGGTCTCATCCCACAAATAAACTTTGGAGGAGAGAGAGAGAGACTCTCATTCTGATTGCAATGGCAGACTCTATCAGATAAAACAAAACAGTACCTGAATTCATCCTCACAGACCCTTCACCCCCCTCTAACAGCATGACAGCAAACTGAGACTAATAAATCTTCTGCTAAAAAATCTAACAACCTCTGTGGTAGGAATTTTCCTGAAAAGGAGGACAGAGGTTTTATCTGAGCAAATGAATAGTTCCTGGTCATCTGCTCAGCCCATTAGCAGCCAGACTGTGCTGCGTTAGGTATCCAACCCAGGTGCATGCCTGGAATATTATAAAAAATTTATGTCTATCCAAAGATGATGTCAAGTATTTCTAAGTATGGAGAGGAGTCTCGGCAGAAGAGTGTGAACAAAGAGTTGCTAATTTTTCATATGCTACTCATGATGAAAACTTCTTTTCTTCACTTCCGATATTCAGTTATTAAGTTTCCAAGGTCAAATATTCAGGGCCAAAATAACAGCCCACATGAAAGATCATTGCTATATTGGTTTAGACCACTTCAAAATGATGGCCTTAGGCCCGATTTTTCCAAAGTCATGTTGTCTTTCCAGTTGCTTTGGACAAGGGTTTCCCATAGAACCAGTGCTTCCCAGTGACAGGAAATGCTTTAGATGTGGGTAAAATGCTTGTCACTCCCAAGTATGTTATTAACCAAACCACAGTGCAAACTGCAACCTCAAAACAACTGGCACAACCTTTTCTTCTGTTTGCACAATGCCTAGCACTGTGGAGCTCTGGTCTGTGCCACAGCCCAGGGGATATTCCTGCAATAATGATGAATAACAACAGCTCTGCAAACAACAAGAAGAAATGCACATACAGTGGCACTTGGATTCTGGTGACGACATTCCTCTGAACACACCCAAACCACAGCACAGCTACCCCACAGGCTCTGCTCTATAACCCGCGCTGTTTCGGTCTGCAAGGGGCCACTGATGGAGGGAATTCAGTATCGTTCTGTATTTGGCTAATGCAATAATCAGTAAACACGACGCATCCTTTGCTAATGTGCTCAGTGTTGTGTTTGGAAAAGGAGAAGTCAGTGAAACTTCCTGGATATAAACATGTGCTATCTTCCCAACCATAGAAATATATTTTTCCCTTCCCTTATATAAGGGCTGTGGCTTATCTGCTATCACATCTGCTAAATACAACATACCCTTGATTCGGTCCACAGCCTCGAAGCTTTTATGTGGCTTCTGCTCCACTTCAGGAATTTTGCAAATAAATTGCTGTACTGGATTTGTTTTAAAGAAAGCATTCGTTTGTTTTCAAATCATATACTTGGCTAAACCAAAAGCATCTCGTTCTGTATTTTCTCCCAGGCTGTTTGGGTTCCAGTAATTGTTTGCTGCTGTATGTCTGAAGGAGATTAAGGGACGAGGGAGAACTGCACCCTTTGCCAGTTCTACATGGCCCGTGCCTATGGACACACCGACCCGACCCTCCGAGCAGGGGAGAGGGAGGCTCTCTCCTTTAACAACACCTCCCGTGTGCCTGTCGACATCTCACCCTGGTTTCAGCCAGAGACGTACAGGCGCTCGCAGAGCAGCGGATGTGCCCTGCTTCTGGGCAGCCACTTTAGAGGAGGAATCATGCCTTAAAAGTATGCATTTTCCTCTGTGGGCTTCAAAGGGAATTTGAACGGTTAGTTCACATGAAGATGACAATGTTGTTGTAATTTTGGACTGCTTTATTCTTTTTCTAGTATTTTCCTTTATTATCTTAGCCTGTAGAAATAACAGGGATCTGATTTGGGGTATATAGATACCTATCCAACCCAGAATCTCTGAAACTGGAGAGCTGATCAGAAAGGCACCTAGATCTTTCAGCTCTTTTAAAAGGTGTCTATACCACAGATGCCCATTAATATCTTAAGTAAGTTTCTTCTTTATACCTCAGTTTACCCAATATAAAATGGGGATAAAGGTACTAAAACTGACGTCCGATTTAAAGATCTTGCACTCTACAAGACCCAGGGGCTATTAGTAGTAGTAACGTAATGGCAACAAGTAGCAGAATGAGATTTGAAATCAATGATTTCAAATGACTGATCAGAAGTTGTTGTTCAGACAGCAGATGAGAAAGAATGAGAGCTTCTAAAATATGAAAGCTCAGACCTCAGGACCTTTGAGGACAAAGATACTGCCTGATAGGGGGAAGAAAGTCATGCGAAGAATAACCTTGTAAATAGCTCTGTCATAATCAAAAAGATGTTTGTGAAAAGACACAGAACAAAACCTCTGGAGTCAATGGATACGGGCCACATTTGGTGACAGGGGTATTTGTGTCTGTAAACCCGAGTCACGTCAGGGTCAGGAAATAAAGTTCACAGTCTGAGCACACTCTGGTTGTATCACACCTTGATCAAACACAGGGGAAACTGCTCCAGAAAGGAAGCACAGTTTTGGTTTATGCCACAATAATGGTAACCAGCACATGCCAATTTCCCCCGTGTTTCCGCAATGGAACTGGCTCTTCCAGGTGAACAGAAGGGCAACAATTAATTTCAGTGGCTAAAAAATTAATCCGATGCTCTCTTCTTGATGACTTCCCATCTACCTCAGAGTTAGTCTCCATCAGGGCTACAACTTCTACTTCCTTCAGGTATCTTTAGCATAAGGCAGTTTCATTCTGACAGAAAGACACTCACCAGCAAGGTCTTTAAAACAGTATTTACTTTTATCATTAGGCTGACACAATCAAGGTGACAGATAGCCCCAGCTTGGTAGAAAATGATGCTGCTACTTCATACCCACAACATAACACTGCTACAATAGCAATAACATGTGTACCTTATGGATTATCAATCCTGGAACAGCAGAACTGGCATCTCTCTTAATCAGCTGCTAAATTATTCTTAGCTAGTCCCTAAATTAAACATTTAAACAGACAACCCTATCGAAAATGCTTTAGAAGTGGTTTTATGAGATCTTCAGGGCCTGATGTGCAGCGGTCCGGAGAACCAAGGGTTTCTGCTTGGCTTTGGCTAAGACTGGGCAGTTCAGCGCTGCCGGAGGCTGAGCCTGGGCAGATACCCGAAAGGGCACAGCTCCCCCGAGCTGCCCGGGACGAGGCAGATACTCCCCACTGCCACAGGAGAGAGGGGGAGGGAAGGGAAACAACTGCTGATCTGCTGGATGCCACCGGGAAAATCTGACCCTTTTTGGCCATACGTGTTTCAAGGCAGAGCTGGGAACTAATAAGGATGCTGGTCTGAAGGTGTTCACTTAGCTACTTAACTTCATGACCTTGTGCAAATTGCCTGACTAAGCACCATCTATAGCTATATAAGTAGACACAAAACACAGCCTGGATGATATATTTGAAAGCATTATGCATGATGGGTATCTGAAAGCTGCTTCTAAGCCATTTCAATACAGAAGGAAGCCATGCTGTATAAAAACCTGCTAGTGGCAGCCAGAGTAATTCTCTGCACCGAGAAGTTTCCAAAGGCACCTAATATTGACCTACAATGCACTGTTCTCCGAAAGAATAAGCACACAGCCAAATAAGAAGAAAAACACGCATATACTGAGGTACATAAATCTCCTCTGGAGGATGCAGTATAGTGACCTTTTACTGAACCACATGTGGATTAGCTCTGCTATATTACTCTGATGTCTTGAATGAATCCCCTTCTGGAAGATCACTGCATATAAAACAAACAAAAGTGGAGATATTTAGCTGTCGGAATATTGTTTCACCTTTCCCAAAATTATTCTGTGCACATCTACATGTACCAGACTGTACTGAAAAGATAGGAATTGATCTCGCCTTATCCCTTTTTTGTTGCTGTCAAGGTATTTTTAATCAGTTGTCTAGTAGTATTAGTCTTTGTATTTTCTCTTGTAAGCCCCATTGGAAGCCAAGGCTTCCTCACGCTCCGTGTCTGTGAGCAGGCCAGCTCCCTCCTCAGCCACCCCTCAGGCTATCCTCACTCTGTGCAGGGCACATCCACCCATCAGTCACTGCCTTCTGTGCTCAGCAGGTCCTGGTCTTGCTCAGGCTTGTGGATCTTCCTCTGAAGTCACTGATTTGGCTTTCAGTCTACACTTGCCTTTCTGCTCCCACCTCTGCTGTTGTCCTACACCTCAGACTGCCCTTTTCTCCTCCTTTTCTATCAGACAGGACTTAGAAAGTGCATCCCAGGGGGTTATACACCCCTCTGAAGAGCTCAGTATCCAGTCGGTCACTTCAGGCAATGCCTGAGAGAAAGGGATATTTCAACCCCTGTTTAGCAACTTGGAAACTGAGGCACAAGAGAGAGACTTGCACTGGGTCAGACAGGAAGATGGAAGGAGAACCCAGATTTGAATCCTACCTGAGAAACCACAGCCACAGAAATATCCTTCGGTCTTACTGCATCTCTTTTAATTGGAATGTCATTATCTTTACCTTTCTTTTTTCTTTCCTTGTAGATAGCAGCTGTAATTATTTTATAGCATTAAATACACTTAGAAACACAACATTAAATAACAAATTATTAATATATCACCTGCATCTTTCCCTCCAGTTGCTCAGGAATTCCCAGTTTCACAGTGATCACAAAAGTGCTGCATCTAGTGTCACAGACAATACCAAGTATTGTCAGTAAACTTTAAAAGCAAACTGACTTCATAAAATCTTTATATTATTGATACAGAAAAAACTTTTTCTTTTTAAAAAAAAAAAAAAAGACTGACTCAATCCCCCAGTGCTCATGCACCTGTGGAGTGGAAAAGTTTTCTGGATTGCTCTTGAGTGCCAGGAATTTTTTTACCCACTTGTATTTTGGCGCCTTTCATCTCAACTTCTTTCTGAAGTTGATCATCCCTGTGGTGCCTAAATGAGAGATGACAGTGAACCCATGGGGAAAATAAGGCTGATGAAATGCAAAGTAGTGTTATTTATGCTGAGTCTGTGTGCAAAGTGCATTTCAAACTTCCTTGATTTTTCAGTAATAACCAATGTTGGGGGGATGGGGCAAGCCAATATTTGCATTTGATATTTCTGAATATCTCATATTTTTCTTTCTCCCTTGGCTCAGTGAAGCACAATTTTTATTATTTTTTTTTTTTCCATTTGCCTTGAAGAACTTAGTAATAACTAAAGCTCGGCAGGAAACGTAACTAGCATCTTTGGGGTCTGAAGATGGGAGGAAAACAGGCTGGAGAGGGTGGGGTTGGGCGACCCCTCCTTTCAGTGTACAGGAGATGATTGTCAGCTGCTCAGATTTTGAGGCATATTGCTGTGGTTGCTGTGGGAGCCTCACATTGATGCTGTCACTGTCATATTCCTGTTCCCCATTGAAAAGAATTACTTGACTTTGAAGTATTACCATGGTTGCTCCTCTTTAAACAAATATCCTGTCTTCCTGAACAAAAGACATCAGCTGTAAAATGCTGCTCCAGTGTTGGCCACCCCCAGGCAAGGCTAGGGGACAGCCAGCAAACCCCTCTGCCATACGCCGAGTCCAGCATGAGTTTGGCCAGGATTTTGACAGCAAAGAGAGAAATGCCGATTCGTCCAGAGCACCTCCCATCCCTAGGACTTCAGTGTCCTGAATCAGCACTACGTAAAAAATTATCCACAGGAGGTAGGATCAATAAGATCCAGAGATAAGTCACTCGATATTGCACCTTGGAAGTACAACTGGAGGACCCATCTGAGCTATAATGCAAACCCAAACAGACCAAACGCTCTCTGATTTCAATCTGTGACATCAGTGAAATGCATTGAGTCAGGCAAGAAAGCACAAGCAAGCCCTGTCCTGTTGACAATCTGACATTCTGCCTTTGCTCCTCACGTTGCATGAATCAGGAGAGGCAGAATTCCTCCCACTGTTTGCATGAAGGGAGTCTTGCTAATTTTTCACATCTAGCATTACGAACGCAGCAGTAAGTGAGAGGGTGAGACAGCCATCAGGCACACACAATAACTGATTTGCAGCTCTCAGGCTCAAGGCTTCCCCACAGCGGTGGCTCCGTGCTTATGAACACTTGAAGTGCATCCCTAATGATCTCACCCAGCCGTAGCAGACAGTCAGGGGTTTGCTGCTGGTTATCAGGCACGATGGTGGACTAGCTGCCCTGCTGCGCCACTGAGAATTCCCAGAAACTTGTGAATGGAGCCTCTGTTTGGGATCTTCATTGTCTTCACCATCATTATTATACCTTTGTAATAAGCAGAAAGAAATCCAAGAGACAGGTCTACAGCTCCTTTGGTCATGGGAGCAGAGAGGAATGAATCCAGTGTGTCCCAAGTGCTCCCATGGCTCTGTGTCTGCTCCCACTCAGGCTCCCCTATCCCTCTGTTTAAGACCCTGCAGATAACAGGGTCCCCAAACAGGCAGAACTGGCAAAACGAAACAGGCAGTTCCAAATTTAGAACATAGCTCTATCCCCCTGGAGCAATTTTTTCTTGTTCCTAGTGGCACAGCAAAGATTGTTTTTTTTCTCCCCAAGCTAGGCTAAGCAGCTAGTCCTCACCGAGATCTATTTCCATATTTATTCTGTTTGTGTCACAGCCAGGCGCTATAGTGATGTCTATATGAGCATGGTAGCTCCAGGCTCCCTGCTGTCTAGATATCCCCAGAGCTAGGCACGCTGTATCAGCTGGCAGGGAAACCAGAACCCAGCAGTGGGAACGGGCCTGAATTCAAGTCCAATACTACAGGAATTATTGACATAACACCCCAGGCTGCGTAGTGCAGACAACTACACTCAGACAGAGCCAAGAAAAGTAGTACAGCCATAGCCTAATTGTCATATTTCCATGAAGCTGAAAAAGTACACTCCGTTAATATCCCGGTGCACTTAGCTGGTCTAAGTCTCATCCAAAATAAGGGCCCCATTTTTCTTCAAACTATGCAGGCAATTATTTGCTTCCAACGCAAACTAAACAGATTCTGCTTTAACTTCCCAAATTAACAACTCATTGATCATCAACTCAAGCTCAAACTAGAAACGCACGTGAAATTTATGGTCACAGAATGGTATAAAGAAAACCATACTGCAGCCTTCCCTTGAGGGTTCATGTAATCCCTGCTGCCTCCAGCTGACTCCCGTAGTGCAGCACAGACCTCTGCTCCTCAACCGAAAAGGCAACCCCGTTCGCTGGCGGGGGGTGAAGGCTGTTTTCTCGCACTGGAACAGGTACCGGAGGGGAACACCACACTTCCTCAGTTTGTTGCCCTGACTTCCAAATACATAGCTGTAAAAACAAACCATGGCGCTAAAGTTTTGTGTGAATGAACGTAAATCATAACTTCAAGCATGCAAACAGCAAACCTGCTTATAAGATTTATTATTGTCAAGCTGGGCAATTACAGCATGGAGTCAAGTTTGTGTTTTAATAAATGAAGTACCAAAGCTCTTGCCAAAAAAAGAGGAAAAAAGAATTAAGTCAAACTTGATCTGATCCAGATGGGCTGCACCAGGTTTTACCCAGCGTGGCACTGGTTTGATAAGAGCCAGGTCTTCCACCCAAAACTGGGAAAGGCTGCCCCCCTGCCTCAGGAAATGACACACTTTAGAAGGCAACTGCAAGAAGATGCAATGGATTTTTAAATGACACAAATTAAAAATTAATTAGCTCTTTGGGTTTTTTGTTGTATGATTGGTTTTGTGCTCAGGCGATTAACTGCCAGCAGGGTGGCGACCAGCAGAAATAAGCTCTGCTGCAGCCCCGTGAAATGGCAGGGGTGGGTAACAATACAGAAACAGCTGGTGGCGAGAGGCTCCAGCACAGCTTAAAGAAAGGTGAGAATATCCTCCCTGACTTGCTTCATTTGTAAAAGAAAACCAATGAGACCTTCTGCTAAAGTAACTGAACTATGTGTGAGAAAGACACCATGTTCTGTACTCTTTTTCCCTTCCAAACAAGCACAAGAGAAATATAGTCACCACCTTCATCCATCAGACACTGCCCGCTGAGGAACACAGCTTGGTTTACTTTGTTTCACCGCGTCTCTTCCATGGACACACATGGCCATGTCCTGACAATAAGGCACAGCTAAACACTGTTTTGGTCCTTCGTGTGCTCCCACTGACCTGGTATCTCTGCCCATGACCGTGCTCTGTGTCAGCCCGCCCCCAGGGATCAGGCAGACTGCTGCTACCCTGGTGCATGCACCAAACAGCTTGAGCCCAGGTCAGAGATCCAACATCTGGGTTATTCAGTTCCTGCAGTTGTTTTGTCTTTTGTGGTAAAAGGATGGCGTGGGCTGAACCTGCCAGAAACACAGGTATGGTCCAGCTCTGTCCCAGATTAAGTCACTCTCTCGTACCTCAGTGTCTAATGAAGCAGCTCTTACTTTCTCCTCTTCCTTCTGCTCTTCTTGCTGAGAAAGTTTCTCTTATGGGTGGCAAGTCCCTCCTCTCATTTTCACACACTGATCTCACTACCATAACGCTGCTAAAAAGACCAACACGGGAACTGGGACTCCCACACATTGACAAGTCAGCTGCATCGCACTTTGTGCTGGGCCAGAGGATGACGATGGTATCCGAAAACTGGCAATTCTTCACCCATTATCACCAATGAAAATCTGTTTTCTAAGAATCTAACAAACAGGTAAATGATGTCCCTGGCTTGGTAACTTCTGTCTGAGTTTTATCATTGCCTTCATTTTTTTCTAAAGCAGAAATGCTTTTCTAAAACATTTTTTTTCTAAAGCATTTTTTTCCACGTTCTGCCGTCGTTTTCTTGCCTTGCTACTAGTCTCAGTGTTCAGGGTCACAAGCAAATGAGACACATCTGCTTTCTATTTAAACCAGCGAGGAAATATTTATGCTGCAGGAGAACCTGTGGTTTTGCTTGCAGTGTCAGAGGAGGCCATTCAATGTACAGCAGGAGGCTCGAGGGCACCTGCAGATAGCTAGCTGGGCTAGATCAACTTCTTTGTATTTAAGTGGCTGGCAGCAAGCCATTAACTGTGTTTGAGCTTTTGCCTTCAGTAGGTGGTTTCACTCCACTGGAACCCAGCATCATGGGAGGGGGGAGAGGGAAGGAAAACAGAAAGCCATCACCAGTGTATACCCAGTGTTCTGACATGCTAGTTAAGTTCTAAATTATGTTTTTAATTACTTGGCATGATTTATTGAGACAGTGTTTCAAGGTCATAACGCACCGCAAGGTGACACAACTTGCCTGCCAGTTTGAATCTCTGCCACTGAAGTGCTCCTTTCTCTTCTGCTCTGTCATGCTCCCTGTGCCTCCTCCCACAGCATCCAGCATCTCTGTGTTGTATGGGATCAGACTTAACACTTAAGGTACCTTTAGGGGTTAATTTGGTAGCTCTGAGCCAAGGCTGGAAAGGGAAAGGTTTGGGGATAGCGAAGCTGGACCGAAGGGTTGGCTTCCAAGGCATATGTAAATCACGTCTGCCAAAGGAGTAGTTAAAAAAAAGTCCCATTGTTGACCCTGTGATAAAAAAACAAGAAACCTAGAAAGCGATCAGGTAGCAGTAAAAAAGGGAGAAAAATTATGCTGCTGTAATGCCTCTCCTGCAGCACGAGAGTCTGGGAGGATGAGAGAACAGACCTGTAATTTACCAAACTTGTCCTGCACCTGCCTAAAGTAAGCAGGAGGATGGCCAAGGCCCTGCCCAGTGCTATTTGGCCCCGAAAAGCTGTAAAGCAAGACTCACTGCTCTGAAGTGTACAGCAGGAACTCCCTTGCTTTGCACCCAGTGCATAATGATGTGTTACTGCATTGCCAATTAAAGCTGCTAACACTCCTGATGCCTTTGGGAAGGAATATGTGCCCTTCCTGTGGCAAAACAGCGCAACGTGGCAAGGAAGAGACTAGAATCCAACCCTGATGCATTTTAAGGCTTCTATAAATAATTAAAAGAGCTCATTAATTAATAAGAAGAAAGTGAAATCAAAAAAGCAGGAGGAGAGGGGCAATGAATACCCACTGGGGGATAGTAAGTATGTCCTACACTGTAGCTTACACAGACTGAAGTCTTTTAGGGAGAGTTAAAGTGGCTTTGTGGTTTGAGCTAGAGAAACAAATCTTAGCGGGAAGAAAAACCTTCTGGGAATAACAAAGCTACTTCCTAAATCCAGGTTACACTTGGGAAGATTTTTCAAGATTTACACACTCAAGTGAGAACAACACGGGATATATACAGATGTATCTGTGTTTTTCTCAAAATACATGAGGAAAAAAAAGATCTAGCTGGTGCCTGAGGTTGGCTTGCACCAACAAGTCTTTGGGGAAGAGATAAAATACAGCAATGCAGAGAAAAACATCTTTCATTAATTAGATCATTATTAGTCTCCTCTGGCTCAAACGTGGGCAGCTTTGAAACCCTAGCTGCTATCAAAGAAAAGATTTACAGAAGTTCCACAAAGACAGAAAGAAACAATAAAGTCTGGTAATATCCCAGTGGGCTAAGAATTGGTAGAGTACACTGACTGCAAGTTACTAATTAAAGCAGCTTTGAAATCAGAAGCTTAAATCTGTGCTAAACAGCAACACAGTGCTTTGGGCCACAGTTTCAAGCGCAGAGAAGAAACGTGCCAAACACACACATCCGGGCACAGACAAGTCATTCCAAAAGGAAACCAGGCAATTGCAGGTGCAGCTGAATGCTTGTGAGCACACAATTACCCAGCGGGTGTTTGCAACTGCATATTTCATACGCGCAATTACCTCTTTGCACCCCTGCCTGCATATTTTTGGATGCGATTTAAATGCCTATCTTTAAGAATATGACCTTGGTATCTGAAAATACAAAACTTCCCAAAGTGCTGATCTGAATGCCTACTAGGCATCAGGGTTTTAAACAGGTGAAAGGGCTGTTTTATCTCGTATTACTGACACACTGCCTGACATGAAATTGGTACTTTGCTGCTGATGACTTCTCATCTCCTGAATAGTTCCCTTGGAAGTTTTGGCATGCAGCTGGTGAGCCGTGCAGCACGAGTGAAGGGAGAGGAGATGTATGTCTACCCTACAGGAAGGAAATGCAGAGAAAGGGTATTAAATGTGGTTGAAGCCTGTGATCTTGCCAAATCAAGAAAATAGAAGGTAATACAGGTGGCTGTGCTAAAGGGCTATCTTTTGCTGTCAAGCAGCCTGACATTTGCTCTGGTTTCAAATACTTATAATCTGCTGTGAAATATCCTTTGGCTTTTACTGTCAGCAGCTCTGTAGAGATGCGGGTTCTGTGGCTGGGTGTGCAGGAGGGGGAAACACATTCATCCTCCGCTACCTGCCCCGCAGAGCCTGCCCAGCACGGCGGCTGGCCAGTGGGTCCAGTACACAGCTTGTGTGGGAAAGAAGCACCCTTATTTTTTCATACTCTGATAGAAAAGCCTCCACCATGAAACAGACATGATGTACGTTTAATGCAAAATGTATTTAAGTAGAGGGAAGAGCAGTCAATAGTTAGACAATATCCTAAATAAAACTTTTACCTCCTCCTTTACAGCCTGCGTGGCTCTACACCATGATAGGTATTTAGCAACATGCAGCAAGCTATATGCAAGTAGGAAAGAAGTCTTTCCCAGGGCAGGGCCAGCACAACCTTTATTTCTAAATTTTCCTCTTTTGGTGTAAAAGACTCAAAGCTAGGGTAACTTTCAAATCTGCTACACCATCAGGTTTCAGTGCTGTAACTCCACCATATTGGCATCCCATGCTCCCATAAAATGATACTAATACTAAAATATGTGTCTGATGTAACGTCTGTAACTAAGATGTTGGGGGAAGGTGTTGGGGCTTATTTGTGCTACCTCACTTGTACTGCTAGCAGTCTGCCATGCCTTCAAAGAAAGAGCAAAGGAAGGGAACAGAACTTAAAGAAATCATGCAAAAGAATGGGTATTAGTTGCAGAAAGTTACACAGTTATTCATTACTACTACATAGCAGTTCTAAAAGACTGCATAAACGTAAGAATTGATGGATGAAATTAAAAAAAAAAGAAAAGGTATTGCCACCTGATAGGGGAAAATATCTGTCCAAGGCTGTAATGATTTATTAATATAAGTAATCAATAGCAATAGG
The DNA here is from genome assembly GCF_000708025.1 of Charadrius vociferus. Taxonomy (NCBI): domain Eukaryota; kingdom Metazoa; phylum Chordata; class Aves; order Charadriiformes; family Charadriidae; genus Charadrius; species Charadrius vociferus. Next base: position 173,852 of record NW_009648350.1, read on the forward strand.
TCTGTATCAGTTTTACATCTAATTTAAACTTTCAGGTCTCAATGTACTCATTAAATAATATAATAGATTTACATATTTTAATTATATTTTATGGATTCTGAACATAATGAAATTAAAAGGGTTTTTCAGTAGAGATGATTAATGAACACGGCAGCCAGACGTTCTGTACAGCCATCATGTGAAGGACTTCAACGTGGTACGAGCTCAACCCCTGATCTGAGCAGCAGTAGATTCACCTACATGTACAACCATGTGCATTGAACAACTGCCTGCACTGAAACAGGACACTGAAATGAGGCAAGCAGAGGCCAGAGTGAAGGTGCGAACCCTTCTGGCTTTCAGCTCCTCCTCTGGCCATCAGTTACACCAAGAAACATATCAAAACATGGGCTTAGAAAAGCATAACTCAGATCACACCACTGATCTCCAAACCACACAGCATTTGTCCTGCAGAGCAGGACTGTGTAAAATACAGATATTTCAGGTCTTGAGCCAAAGACCCATCAAGGTGATATTCCTTAGACCAAGCACCACTCCTGCACACGTTCAGCTGTATTATGTGTTTTACAAGTGGGAAGCTGCGCCCCAAAGAGGGGAAATGAACTTGACCCAGGTCCCTGAGCAGGCTGAGACAGAGCCAGGATGAGGGACAGGGGTTCGTATGTCCACCCTTCTTATTCAGCTCTTAGACTGAAACAATGATTTGACAAAAGGCTGGTGTGCCCAAAATTGCTTTTCGAACCGTATCAGACCAGCTAATAAAAGATACTAAATCATTCTGCAAACTTGCATCTCTCATATCCTTAAACAGTCACAACTATAACATCATCACTATTACTTCTGCATCCAAGTATCACCAATCAGCAAAACGTTGCTCCCTTGAACCAAGGTCAAAATCTACTGAACTACATCCCCAAGAGCTCCAGTAACCAAAGTGACTGCTGAAGACAGGAAGTAAAGAAGATTTGAACTAAAAACTGAAATGAAAATAGAGGAAAGGAGGTCAGCATTGCCAGCTCTCGACTCCTTTGATACTTCATGATTCCTCTGCAGCTTCAGCTATTTGGTCTTGTGAGCAAAGAAATAAAGCTTCTAGTCCTCGTGACTGTGGAGGAAAAGCTGAAAATGCAACTTCAGGGCAATCAAACAAGAAAACCTAGAAAGTGAAGAGAAAGACCCCAAAATTCATACTTAATGCAGCCCAAGGAGGTTCTAGTCTTAGTTAAAGCCTCCCGGTGCTACTAAGGTATAAAATACTACTACAGCATGTAACAACAAAAGAGCAAGCAGTCACTTGTCTTGTGATTTGCTGGCCCCTAGCACTTGAAAGCCTCTATACGTTGATTTAGTTGTCAATCCTCAATTACTCTTCAGCTCTCTTTTTCCTTGTATAAAACGATTCTCTAGCATCTATGCCAATAATACATCAATAGAGCACTACAGCAGCCATAAAATCCATGATGTGGGATGTTTTGTAGTTTTGAGATTCCTTCACTGATTTAGGGAAATAATTCATTGTTCTCTTTTCCTTTCTACTTCCAACCACTGCGCCCTCTGTGCCCTTCGCTGCTGTGAACTGCACCATCTTCCTACCCCAGTTACACTCTCCCCTTCACCATGGCTTGCGCAGGAGCCGACTCAAGCACAACTGCAAGATCTGGGGAGGGCAAAATTTAGGTCACAGATAGAGTTTGACTTTTACATTGTGCGGGAGAGAGACCAGGTAGCCAAAGCATTTATCTGACTGTCAGCAGTGCTTAGGAGACCTGGTGAGGAGAGGGCAACATTCCCTCAGCCCTACTGCCATCCTGAAGTCCAGCTACATATTCAGGGGTTATTCACAGCACTTACTGTTTCTTTCAAGAAAAACCCCAGACATTCCCCTGTTTAGGAGGAAATCTGGATTTCCTGATTTACCATCATTTTCAGTGGCTTCCACACTTTTTTCTTCCATTGTATTTTTCCCTTACTGTGAACTTTCGAGACTTCTGACATGGAGGTAGGGGACAATATTGGCTTGGCCTGGCACAGGGGCAGACAGCCACACTAGAAACACTCCTGGTGTTTCTGTTTTTGTCTGAGCCTACTTCAGCATCTGGAATTTGATTCAGTTTTCTGGTGCAGGCAGTTCCAATGAGACTCTCAATGTGTGTTATATCTTAACAACCCACAGACCTTTCCAAGCTGAGGCCGAGTTTAAACAAATCCGAGCTGGGCTTCAGACAATCCAACTGGGAAAACTGGGCAAACTATAAACTATGAACAGTGTCTGTTGACTGCTTTGGACTGTTTCATAGCAAATGTTCACACACAGTGAGATTTTTCCTACTATTACTCAAGTTGAATTAGACCTTGTTCCGCAGAAAACATCACTGTAATAAGCTGTACAACTTGAAGTTAGCAAATTTCATAAATGTTTCCTTTCATTTTCATGTATTCTCAGTTCATCATCAGTATGCCAGCCTTTCAGTCATGGAATGTTGTTTTGGGAGTAGCAACTAGTGATTTAATTAATCTCTGTTAACTTCTACCCTCATGAACTCTTTCTCTATCACATAACAAGTTTATTTTCATGTTTAAATAATGCCTTGTTACTGGTCCTAATACCACTTCCCCTGAATATGCACACAGGTGACACTTCAGTTTCACTGATTTTCCTAAAAAAATTGACTTTAAATTAAGTGTAAAATACAACTAAACCACAACATGGTTAGGAATTCCCCCCGAAAATCAACCTGTCATGGCTGAAATAGATATCCACTATGAGATATTCTGAAAGGGGGCGCTTTCTAAGAGAACAGCACCAAATCCGTATCTCTGCTTGAGCAACCTCATTTTTACACAATTTCCACTACAAGAGAAAACATTAATGCCTTCTAACATACGCATTAGTTAATCAAGGTCAGTCGTAGGGTTACGACTGTATCCACTAGCAGATCCGTCATGTTTAAACATCCCACTAGTTGAGACTGTGTCGGCCTTGACCTCCAAACAAGGTCTTTCTTCTTCTTGCTTAGCTCTACCTTCACATCATAAAGCAAGTTTCATTATCTTCTCTGAAGAACCTGAATGCATCACTTTCCCATTGTTGTCCACGCTGTTACCATCAGAAACTTGTCCCCAGGGTCTCATCTCTCAGATGGCAACCCTGTTCCCTTCAGCCTTGGCTCCAATTCCAGCTCCCACTGATGTTTCTGCATTTGCTCAGTAAACACACCGTGTTCTGTATAATGTAAAACATGAGCATCTCATACACTGATAAAATTACTTCTGTGCTTACACAGCTACTTAATTCCATTTTGCCATTGATTTGTCATTTTAAAGTTAAATAATAAACATGGATTGCAGCCAGGATACTGAGTGCTGCTTTCTCTCCCTCTAGTTTTTGATTTATGTGTTTGTTTATTTACTGATATATTTAAGTACTCCCTATTGCATTTCACACATAATCTGGCAAATCCTGAGGATTTACTTTCACAATTGATTAGAAAAGTCAATGTTTTACAGACAGGATTAAAATGGAAAATATCTAGAAGCCTTGATGGAATCTACTTATGACAACTATTATCTCCAATACGGTCTCCAGCCCTTAAAAATCTATGTTGTGTGTTGTCAAACATTGTGAAGATATAACCATTTCCTGTTACAGGCATTATGTCAACTAAAGAAATATACTTGCTCATTTGTCCATTGTGGGAGTGCCTTCTAGGCTTTTCATTTAATCAGCACATGGGAAAAGATCATTGTTTTCCATTTGCTGGCAGTTTTCTTCTCTTCAAAATTAAATCAGACAGGCTACTAGGCAATGCTGAGGCAAGCAGTGTGTTTTCAATATTGTCACTCCAGTAATCTAAATTTAAAAATTCTAAAAATGTCAACATGTGACATTTTGTTTTTTCCTTTTTTTTTAAGCTCCAAACCATGTATTGCTTCTTCATTTTTATTTATTTTTAAATCAGTGTTTAGAGTTTTTTAATGCTTTATGACAGGGCAAACTGCTCTCTAGCTTTTTGATTCTCTGTCAAATGGTGAACCTGTTTTCCCTTTTGATCCCCTCTCACAATCAAAAACAAATCAGTTATTCACACATAGCTTGCTCCACAGTGGAATAATTTTCCAGATCATGAAATTTCACTGCAGAGCGATAAACAGATTAGGCTGGTGTTAGAGAGCAGATTACAGGGCAGCCTGGAGGAAAGAATTAGATCTATTCCTAATCCCATTCTCCTGGGGCTCAGGTCCTCTTGCTGGCCTTCACTGGTGCAATGCAGTTGGTGAAATTCAGTTCTGTGCACAGTGGTGTCAGTGGTTTGAATTCATAAGAGGGGCTTTGTTTTGCTGTTCTTAGTGAATTTAATGCCAAAATGTGGGAGGAAAGGAAGGAGACTGCGTGCTGGGGCTGAGAAATTCCTAAAGAGAGCAAAGGATTGCTACATTATTAGCTGACCACTGGAATGTGTAGAACAGTCCATATTGATTGACCTTACCTGTTACAAAAAGGCCAAGTGAGCAGAAAGGATAAGGTGATGGGGAAGCACTGTTTGTGTGCCTCAGTGCTAAAAAGTCATATAAAGCCAGAGAGAGACAATGCACAGAGACCCACACAAGTCTAAGGCACTGGAAAACACCCCAATTAAGTGAAAATTACCATCCCCATTAAGTGGCAGCCATCATTGCTTAATTGCTACCCAGGGAGGTATCCTGATTAAGAGCAGATGAAGTTAAGCACATCTTATGCAGTGGGGTTATGGCTCAGATATGAAGGAAAGGGAAGGAAAGGGAAGAAAAGGAAATCAAGAAATACAAGACTAAGACACCTTGGTCTAAAGCTGGAGGTGTTCATTTTTGCTAGGTAAAACCAGAGCTGGGCTGAGGACCCACTGAATTGGGGCATCTTTCTCTCCTCATGCACAAGGTCGAGGTCTCTAGGCACTGACACATCCCTGTTTTGCCATTTGTTTGCTCCCAAGTGGGGAAGGAGTCTGCCTTCGCCAGCCAGACACTTAACCCAGCCCAGGCTGGACTGCCATCCCGTGCAGTCATGCTCTGTCTCTGCTTCCTCTGCAGAGCTCCGGAGCAGCTCCAAAGCACCTTTTATTCACCTAGAATCAGGCCCACTGTTCTCACTCTAAATCCCCTGGCCTCAGGGACGAGTATGGCTGTGTCAAGATAATGTGACCACTTTTTTTTTTTTTTTTTTTTTTTTGCTAACCCAGCAATTCCTCTTTCTTTGGAAGAGCTTTGACCTTTAAATGAAGGTGCATGCCAAGAAAAATCCAGAGCTTGTTATCAAGACAATCTGTGGCACAGGCTGTGTGGTAATGTCCTCCTGAGGTGATGAATCAGATCTATCAGTGTCTAGATACTAAGGCCTTTTTTATCCTTGCAAACTCAGGGCTTTCCAAATCTTTAAGCTTGATCAGAGATAGAGCACTACAAGAGCTTACTTAAATCTCAGCAAGCAGAAAAGAGGGCGAGGGGGAGAGAGCTCACATAAAATAAAGAACACCACTTTTTAAAGATAAAACATAACTCTAGGTACAATAAAAGCCTTTAGAGAACAGAAGAGATCTTTGTCAGGAATGTATCTCATTTAGTCCCATTGTTTCACTGCATGCTTTTCAGAAAGCCAGACATTTATCTTGCCTTTTTTTTTCCCAGGGTTTTTTTTCCTTCCTTTCCTGATGCCAGTTTCCATTTCATTAGGAAATGAATCACTGATGAGGTGGTAGTCCTGTCTCCCTGCAAGCAGACCTCAAAAACAGGGTAGTCAGGAAAAAGAAAATATACAGTCTTACGACCTAAAACCTGAATGTTTTTACAAGTACATTTTTATTTATGTTGTGCAGTGTTATGGATAGCTGTTGTTTAGTGTTTATGGCATGCAAGCTAGTAATTCCAAGTCAGAGTACCTATGGTTTGACACCTTCAACATGTGTTAGGGCTCCAAAAGAAGACATTTTCAAAGGAAAAAAGCAAAGGGCAGAAGAATTCCTAAATTTCCACACAATTTCCCCTGTGGGTGCTGTGAGCCAAACCTTCCTGGTTCACAGCACATTGCTAGAACGCTGTACCCATGTCCCTGAAAGCCTCAGAGGTATCTCTCATTTTCACAGTTGGTGTACTGCGCACACATTTGTTCGTGGAGTTATATGCCCAGACAAGGAGACAATCACATTTCTGTAGCTTGAGTACCCCTGTGATGAGGCATAATGCTGTCGTGGTTTTTGCACAGAGAAGCAAACTCCCAGAAAAGCCATGTCAGCTTGAGTTTGACCTTTCATTCAACAATAATGCAGATCAGGATATTTTCTAGGCATCATGGCTGCATACTGAGCACACACAAGTTGTCAGACACAGTACAGTCTACAATCAAACATCCTTAGTGTGATGATCCCCAAAAAGCAAAGTCCTGCCCCACACAGCAGTTCATTTTGGCTACTTCAGGTATTCCACAGTGAGAGAGGAAGGGAGCAGACATTGCTTTCCTATCCTCTGCAGGAGCTCATCCACCACTCAGACTGAATTGGTATGACACACAAACCGAAATGTTGCCAGAAATGCCCATCTTAGAGCTTGAAAAATGTGTTTGTTACTCCCAGCAACATCAGCCTAAAAAAATACATTTCTCCCTACCAACCTAGTCTCTTTTATATCCTCTGACAGTATTCCTACATGACTATCATGATGCTGTGTGAGTCTTTACAGCTTCCAGCTACATTTTTGTTACATTTCAGTTGGATAACCACAAAAGAAAACAAATGCATTTAGCATTTGCAGAATCTTGTCCCTCAGCTTTATAAAGTTATGTAATGCACACTTTTATTTTACTCAGCTTCTAAATAACTAATCTAATGTGTCCTCCATTTAGAGAGCATGTAGCATTTTGCAGAAATGTATTGGATTGACCCATTCATAAGATGTGCATGAGTAGGACATACCACTTTCACTCACACCATCAAAAAGCTTTGAGAATTGTTGTACTGGGAAGTTGATCAAACTCCTGCACAGCCACAATTCTGACACGGACTTCTTATTTTGAAGATCCAGGTTTAATAACCAGTAGTTTGATTTTCAGAAGAGCCAAAAATCCAGCAGCCTTCAGAGTCTCCCTTCCCCTTTTTTCCAAAAGCAATACATGTGCTGCATGACTTCTATTCATTCCTGCATACGTAGAATATGATGCCTAACTCCACCTGTTCCTACAAACCGCTTGTAATCTTAACAGAGAATACATAAATAGAGCAGGAACACCCCTGAGAACCTGGTAACTTGATGGGCACAGACTGAGCATCTCAGGCGCTGGCAGTCAAAGACATGAATTCAGGGATGACGACACCCGCAGTCAGGAGCTTGCTTAAGAACACGCAGTGTGAAAGAATGAGCAACGGACAACCACCATCAAACCCCGAGCAGGGTAACCTAGCAATGGTGAACTTAGGTGTAAGTCTTTGGCCACATTCCTTCATTTCTCCCAGTATCTTCTGTCAGATTTGGCTCATCACCCCTAAGAGAAAGCCGCCTTCACATGATGTAGGTAAAAAGCCTAAGGTCATGGCGCAGTACTGATTATCTATAGCCTAATCAGAGCACAAAAGAAGATCCACCACGTAACCCTTAAAAATAAATATTATCCCACCTTCCCCTTCTCCTGGAAAAAGCTTTAGTTTTGCAAATTGTGTTGCTTTCTTGCTTGTTCTACAGGTTTGTACCTCAAACTTGTAACTAGGTACACCTATTATACTGATTTTAATGTTGCATTGTTTCTTTGTGTTTCCTGTCTCTCTACATCTTCCTGTGGGTCCTTGTTTTTTATTTAATAAGAATTAAACCATTTCCAGGTCAGAGACTGTCCTTTTTGTATTCTTTGTTGTGTTGGGGTTTTTTCCCCCTCTGTATTTTCTCTATTTCTGCATTTGTATAACTCGTAGTGCAGTTTTGAGGCTTGACTGTTCCTCCTCACGGCCAGTTTTGTTTCCTCTGTTTCTGTTTTCTCTCCTTTATGCTGGAGCAAAGGAGGAAACCTCAAATGAGCTGTGCATCACACCACTGATTAAGTGGAGTACCTTTCCATGCAGTAATTACCATTGCCTAAGCTATACTCAAGCACAGCAAATCATTTTTATTTCTGTATGCTCTGCAACTCAGAGAAAGAAGCCCTAGTCATAGATAGGCAGCATATGAATTGCCTGAAAAATCCAAGGTTGTGTACAGATCATTTATAACCTAGCCAGCCCAGTGTTTGCAGAGGTTTTTGCCCACTAAACATCTCATAAATCATTGACTTCCTTTAAAAAGATAACAATAATTTCAAAGAGGTAAGTGGGATTGGTCTGGATCATTATGTTCTCCCTCTAGGGCAGGGAGTTGAAAGTTTTAATTTTCTTTCATCAATCTAAGTCATCACCCAAGGCTGGAGTGTGATGTTTGACTTCCACTACTAGAAACCTTAGATAATATGAGATCTGAACACCCTCCACAGAGGTCTCAAGTAACGCTACTGCACTTGTTCAGAAATTTGTGCCCTAAGACGACTGCCTGTGAGCAGAGTATTATAAACCTGTGCCAAGCCCACTGGGGGATCGAGTGGGCCCCTCACTACGAGGACATTGAGATGTTAGAGCGTGTCCAGAGAAGGGCTCCAAGGCTGGTGAGGGATCTGGAGGACAAGCCTTATGAGGAACGACTGAAGGAACTGGGGTTGTTCAGCCTGGAGAAGAGGAGGCTGAGGGGAGACCTTACCACCCTCTACAACTGCCTGAACAGAGGCTGTAGAGAGGCTGACCTCTTCTCCCAGGTGAAAAGTGATAGGATGAGAAGAAACGGATTCAAGTTATGTCAGGGGAGGTTTACATTGAATATTAGGAAACATTTTTTCACTAAAAGGGTTATTAGACATTGGAATAGGCTGCCCAGGGAGGGGGTGGATTCGCCATCCCTAGAGGTGTTTAAAAAAAGGGTAGATGTGGTGCTTAGGGACATGGTTTAGAGGTGGTTTTGTCAGGGTAGGTTGGTGGTTGGACTTGATGATCTTAAAGGTCCCTTCCAACCTTAGCGATTCTATGATTCTAAGACTGAAAGCCACCATCAGCAGAGCACTATGCCTTTCTTCTTGTCACGGGTTTACAAGTATAGAGAGGGGGGCAGGGAGATGTCACGTTTGTGATCAGGACTTCAAAAACGGGTATGTGTCTGCAGGCACTATGCCGCACAGCCACAAGGAGGTCAGCATAGTTTTGGTAGCGCTGAATTCACTGCACATGTTCTGTAGAGTTGATCTATGCGGGGAACATATCAAGGGTTTCCATATGCCTGGCAACCCAAGCCATTCCTCTGAACTAGCTCACTGACATTCAGCAGCCTGAATAATCATTCTAAATCCTTTGTATCTAGGTAGAAAAAGATAATATGGCCACATAAACTCAGATAAGAAGTATTCGGGGTGGGAGGGTTACTCCTCCGTAACAGTAGCTGAAAGCCACACTTACTCTCCCACCATGTGACGCGTTTGTGGTAGTGTATAGTTGTCTCCCCCATCAGTCCTGCACTATATCCCTCTCTGCAGCAGAATCCCACTTTCTGCGTGCTGTTTCCATTGGCTCTGGGGCAGCAGTGTGCTTTTTTGTTACGTTTGTGTAACAGAAGACCCTGGGATCCTTGTTTACAGTTTACAGCTGCTGCTCTGATGTGCCACCATTCCAGCCACAACCACCGTAACAGAAACAAGTGCAGCTCTGAGCTAAGCATTTTTTTTTCCAAATAATCTAGTGTTTTTTCTTTTTGCAAAAACTGTAGATCCATTTAATATTTTCCCCAAACGTGAAAATTATTTAGAATAATTGGCTGAATAATTTATATGACTAATTTTCATCATGTACATTGCTTCATTGTTATTTTTTATTGGAATTGACTTGTTTTTAGCCAGTTGTAATCATTCTTTGTATTCCTACAAAGAACAGAGGATCTCTCTGACAGGAGCTGTGCAGAAAATGAGATATCAAATGTCCCCTATAGTCCCTAACCTTATGAGAAAAATGCAACTAAAGATTGAGACAAGCAGAAGGCAGTAAACAGGGAAGCTCATAAGGCACAAGTGGGAAAGAAAAGTATTACAGAGCCACCAATGACCACAGCTTGACCGTGGCTTACCAGGAGTTCCAGAGGGGTTTAGAGGAATCCTGGCAGGAAGAAGGTCAGCACAATCACACGTGGCATGCTCCAAGCATGAAGTGTGTCAGCTTTGAGCCTTCTCATGATAGGTTTCACATCTTCAACCTGGAAAAGAAGATGTCATATTAATATATCAAAGGACAAAGCAACTAGGAACAGACAATGTTAGAAACCTATTTACTAACAATTTGACATTCTGCCAACAGCTTGTTGATGGCACATTGTACCAGCTATGTGAAGAACCACTTCTGCAGGCAAGAGGAAAATCAGGGCAACAAGTTCATTGCTTTCTTAATCCATCCCCTGACACTGCCAACAAAGACAGTCCTGCTTTTAGTACCAGATTTAGTGAGGTTTTCCAAACAACTTATTTTCTATGTGCCACAGAAGGCAACTGGAGTGACAGACTGCAGATGAGTGCAAGCAGCGAGCAAATCAGTCAGGTCCAAAGCACCTTTCCCAGCCTCAAAACAAGATCCACCTTTCTGGATCTTTGCAGGTACAGTACTCGCTGGCAACTGTACCTGAGAATGCAAATATAGATGTGACAAAAGGACATTTCTGCACTGCAGGATCACGACCATGCACCAGCTACTGCATGGGCACAGGGCTTGGAGGAGGGACTGAACTGCAATGGACTAACTGCCCCAGCTACTGCTTAATTAAAATTTTCAGCACCCTATTCAGGATACAGAATTGAGTTATAGTACAACAGAAGTATCACAGAGTATTTAATAAAATGTATTTCAATAAAAGGAAATTCAATCTAAAGAAGAGATTTTAAAAGGTATGGATGTATTTCTCAGAACTGGTGTTTCTACCCTTACAAACTGATGATATGTGCTCTCTAAAATCTAATACCAACCTATAATGTTTTAAGAGGAGTATATTGTATTTAGCTGCTTACCTAGATTTCCTTGTAAATTAAACCTAAGCCCTTAGCGATACTTATCTTCCTTTTGTTCTTTCCTCTCTAATTATACTGTGGTACTAATTATCTTATGGGCAGAAATAGTCTATAGATTGCTGCAGCTTCAAAGACTCAACCGCTGCTCCTGCTACTCTCTCATACCTTATGAATATTTTCATTCAGTAAAAAAAAAAAAACTGCAACAAAGAAAGCAAGACTCTGCCCCAAGGTTTCTCCTTTTCTACAAGTTCTCTATCTCCCCGGTTCTCACCTGCTTGCCATCACTACTGATTCTCAAAGTCTGATTCATGTTTATCCTTGATTTACAGCACTTCTCTAAACTGTAAATGGTACCTGTACTCTAAAAAGCATGACTGCTTTCTGAGTAACACAACCAAAACTGTTAGGATCTTTTCCTGTAGCCTTTATGTGGATGAGTAGTCTACCTCTAGTGTAATCCCATCTGGAGCAATTTAACAGCAGCTGTCAATAGTGTAACCATGAATTTTTTCATCTGAGAAAATGATTGTAAAATTGGATCATCATAGAGCACATTTCAGTGAAAACTCCAGCTTCTTTTTTTTTTTAAGTATAAGCTCAATAAATGATGTTTCTAATGTTAAATCATGCAATGTTAACTTACTGCTAATGGCACAAACGTATGCTCACTTCACAAAATCTACCACATTAAGACCCTCTAAAGAGAGACAAAAAAGGGATCTTAACAAATTTTTCAACTCATCAACTCACCATGGAGTCAACTTAAAGCATTGATTAATAGGACCCTTGCTATCCTAGCTGAACCCATAAGTAGCTTAATAAGACATAAAATATTCTGCTCAGGGTTTTTAGTTTAATACTTTTTTATTGATTTTTTTACAAGAAAATACAATAACATTGTGCATATAAAGCAGTCTGCGCAAGGCCTTAATTTTGCACAGGCACATCATTTTGCATATCTCACCGATCCGCATGACCTTTAAACTGTTATTCAGCAAGAAAATTAAATATCTAGCAAAAAGCTTTGAAAGAATGATTCACTAGAGAATACCTAGTATGTGTTACTATTGCATCGTCACACACATACACACATCTAATGGGAAACTGTTAACATATTTTAATGCCAGCAGTGAGCATGACAGGTTTTTTTGCTGTGAGGGAGTTATCTTGCCGTAGGTGCATAAGATGTAGTTGGGGATTTATGAGTCTCATGAGAAACCAAAGAAGTCAAGTGACTTCACCAAGGTCATCCACCTATATGGTATTCACAGCTGTAGTGTCTCCGTGTTCTGTACAGATTTCATTCCCTGTTGCTCAGCAGCCCTATGTTACACAGCAAAACCATCACAGCCGTCACACTCCTCACTTATTCCCCACTCCAGACCCAGTCCATCACCTTCCCACCACCGTCTCTCTTCACCTCGAGGCAGTTTGACACCACTACTCTCAACCTGTGCCTTAACCACAAGGCTTGATTTCCGCCCTGCTGAGACCAGCCTCCTTGGAGCTCATTCTCCCAAACAGGCCCAGCAAGATAGCTGTGTGCTTTCCCCAGCTCGATTTACCGTGTTCAAGTGCTTCAGTTTTCTTGTTTTCTGCTGGCAAGGACAAACTGCTTCATTCACCTCAAAGCCATCAACTGCTTCCGCCTGTCTCACAGCAAGCGGCCAGAAGTGTTTCTACCTCCATTTGTCATGGTGCCCAGACTACGTGGCTCCAAAGCCATTACACGGGGCAAGAGAGGCAGCTGCCTAGAGCACAGGACTGCTTAATGGGCAACCGGGTTATTTTTGCTCTCTATTTTATCTCACTTTGTTTTTAAATGTCTTGCCTAGAGGGAAAGGCCTAGAGTCACCACCATTGGGAAGCCTCATCATCAAGCAGGGATCTTCTCCATAAGTCAGAGCATAAGGCAGGGTTCAGACATGCTCATAACATTCTGAACAAAACTGTCTTCCCCCTGTCCAACAGTGACCCCTTTGTGACATTGCTCAATAACAAGCATAGACTTTGGGGGGAGCAGGATTGTAATCATTAAATTGTAAATCCCTTTAAATGCAAAGATCAAAGGGAAAGTTTCAATCCAATGACACATAATTAAAAATGCAGACGTGAACGGCTTTGATTCATGAATGCTTATGCACTTTTAAATTGTTGCCAGGGAGATCAGGGCATGAGAAAATTAAAAACCATTACGCTTCAAAAGGATAAATGATTTTCACAGCTTTCTAACATTATTTCCTGTTGCGCAGATTTTTGTGTGTTTTAACATTTCCCCCGCCCTGCCTGGGCAGATTAGTTCTGAAAAATGTTTTCCAGAAAATGTTCAGAACTCAATGAGATTAAAAGGAGATTAGTGAACTTGTTGGATGGAGAGTTCCCATTGGTACTTGATGGCAAACACTCGGGCAGTTAAAGAGGAACCCCACCACACACATTTTACCCTTTTACCTGTGTTTTAATTTAAAGAGACGTGACCTTTTAATTCATTATTCTTTTTCTAATTGAGCCAGTACAATACAATACTGTATAGGCCATAAGCCAAATCTCCCTGAAGTTAAAGGAAATATTCCCATGACTGTAGTGGTTTCAGTCTGTTTGTTTAATATTTCTCACTTGTAAAAGTCAAAGCACTTAACTGAAAGGAAAAGGCTGCTTCCTATTTCACAAATAAAAAAATTGAGACATGCACAGTGGACATGATTCTCAATCATCATAACACAAATGCTAGACTAAGCCTAGAGCTGTCAAGCTACAGCAAACACTCCTGCTTCTGATCCATGGTGTCTCAGATTTGCCCTGCGTCAACATGTGACGTTAACACTCCCAACTCGCACCTGAGACACCCTCTGAAGTGCTTTAAAATCATCCCAGTCTTACTGGAGACAAACAGTGTTACTTCATATTTGCAAGCATTTAGAAGTTAATTTCTTAGACAGAAACGTATTGCTGAAATGCACCTGCAAGTTGATGCTTGGAATGAACTCATAGGTCGCATTTTCCTTTGCGGCCTGAAAGTACATGTGAATACAACATGAAAATCTTTAGTGCTGAACTTGCGTTGCTGCTTAACCACTGGCAACACGAAGGGTGAGGATCATCAGGTGAAATCCTGAAACCTATACTGTACCCAGCTAGATATTATCTGGCCACCCTCCTCTCCCTGTACAGTTGATGGAATACAGATGATTCATCTCATCTGCAAACACCTACAGATGTAACTTCAGATGTCTCCGTATCATGTCGATGGCTTTGGTTTATGTCTAAAGTCACACAGGATGAGTCCCACTATTCAAAAGGTGTACGTTTGGGATGAAGAAATGGATACGGCCCCAGAGGCACAGCAGCCCCAAATAAACCAGAAATCCCATTCTGTTTCTATGCTTTGGAATTTCACAACTTCACTTTTTTAATAAAGTAGGGTGCAGCTGAAATATGTCTGCATCAGGCTGACTTGCTCCTCACTCTACTGTGGCATTTTTCAGCTGCCAGTCAAGCCAACCTTCACAAAATTTTCCCTGTGGGGAAAAAGCCAGAGACAAGTAGCAGCAGAC
>NW_009648350.1:188637-203308 GCF_000708025.1 Charadrius vociferus
CAGGCATTTGATGGTGAAAGGAAAAACCTTTTGTATTCACTTTTGAACATATGAATCAGACATTGTTTCTGTTTGAGACCAGGCTACTTCTGAAAAGTGTCTCCACAGTGGCAGCCAGCCGAGATTCAGCATAAGGGGCCATCCCAAAAATGCACTGATGCCTGCCTTTGTTATCCATGGCATTTGCTGAGATAGCTCCAGGAATAAGATGCCCCGCGTTAAGACACCTAATATATTACCCCTTTTTGTTATTTATTGTTTCTACTATTTGAGTGGGAAATAAGACATGATTAATTTATCTTTCTTTCAGTTGGCTGCTGTTCAAGAACGTGTTAATATTGTTCTTTGTTTACAGTTATTGGATCAATACTGTTGCTGCATAATTCTTATTCTGTAGATTTGAGTCAAAAGGAGATTTTCTAGTCTCAGTTTCTTTGTGACACAGACCATAACACTTAATCCATTTACTGCAAGGCTTAGATCACTAACTTGCATTTGACTAAGGCAAGAGCATTTGGTGTTCACTTGAGGACTTCAAGAAGTGGAGAAGCAGTTTTTTCTATTATTTTTTTTTTAAGTGCCTTATTTTTTACATGAATTTGGGCCTTTCTCCACTAATGGTAATGTCCCCGTGAGCATTTTCTATGTGAAGAACATGCTTCATGTTCAAGCATCTGGATCCTCTCGTAAACCTGGCTGTTGAACACTATCCTCTTCCACACCCCCCCCTGCAGAATGACTGTCCTGTCTTAAGGGAGCAAGAAACCAACTACTCTGCAGGTTTAAATGAGCTCATTACTGTCATCAATTTACAGCACTTGTTTAGCCTTAAGCCTGGCAGTATTGTAAGAGCAGGCTGACAACTACTGGATACTGAAGACACTCTGAACTGAGAGATGCCCCCTTCTTCATGTGAGTAAGTTCTCCAAACACCCCCAGGGAAGGGGCTGATCATACTCCATACCAGGAGGGTTGCCTGGCCCAGTTCAGGGTTCCTCTGAAGTTCCTGGACCCATCTAGACTCAGTCTTTGGCTTAAAGGAATTCACATAGCCTAAGACAAGGTACCCAATTTCATGACTCTTTCCTAAAGCTTTTTGGCAAGTACCTGTGTTATTCTGCTCAGCACTTGCCTTCAAAAGCAACATGCTCCTCGTAAAACAAGGGACAAGGGCATATTTATTGCAACCCAGAGGTCCCTCAGGCAACCTGAGAATCTGCTCTGCGGATTTGTATAGCGTTTCCGCAGCAGCACACCAAGCTTAAGGTTTGCTCTCCTTAAAGTCAACCAGCATAGCACACAGGGCCCGACATTTCAGGGACTTGCAACAATGATGTCCAATCTCACTTCTAGTTGGGACACTGCATAAATATCAAGATTTCCTCCCACTCTATTTTCTGCTGCAAAACCTGTGATTTTTCTCTGGGCATATTTGTCAGCTGTTCTATTACAAGATCAAGTCTGGGATTAGAGTTCTCTGCTATTCACTCCACTTCTTTATCCCACTTTGTCAAAACAGAATCAGTCTTTCAGTACCATGATGACACCTTAATATAGTGCGGATCAGGTTATGACTGACCTACAGACACAAAGAAGAGACGGAGTAAGCTCTCTTCTGCATCAGTAGGGCACTGTGCTCAACCGCGCAGATGCCATTTGACTCTCCTTCCTCTTAGATTTGATGAACAGGAGGGAGAAGGTGACCAACAAAGATGACTTTGCCCTTCAGTACATCTGAACTACACAGCTGAGGCTGGGAAAAGTGTGAAGGGAGGGAGAGCAGTCACAGCAATACCAATTCTCTCCAGTGTGGTACTCCTGCAATTCCAATTTCTGTTGATACCAGCTCTGAGCAGTACCGTACCAAAAGCATGTGTGCTGTTTGCATATTGGCTTGCAAAAATATGCAAGACAGGTTCCGCTAAACAGATGCAAGGGCAGTTTCCTACATCACAAATCTCTGCTCAGCCAAAAAGTGAACTATTCTGTTTCCTCCCCATGGTCAGGATTTGACTCTTACCAGGACTAATAGCAGGAGCAAGGCAAGAACAACTGTTCTGATCTCCAGCACGCTTGAAAGTAGGGGAAGAATCTCACAACCAAACAAAATCCTTTGCTGTTTGTTTTTTGTTTTGGTTGGTTTGGGTTTTTTTTAATGTTCTTTCATTTCAGTCACAGAACAGTGAACCAGTATTCAAACATCTAGGCCTGTTTCAGGGGCTGGTGGTGTGACTTTCTTGCTCAATTGACATTCATTTTGGTCCCAGTAATGATTACCTTTGTCCCAGGCTCATCACAAGTCTGAGCTCACTGCAAGTCCAGGAAAAGGAAGAAAACAAAGGTAATGAATCCAAACGGTGTTTCTCAGCAATATATTTTATAAACTCCTTGGCTGTTTGCAGCAGCTCTAATTTACCATGCTCAATTTGCCTTGTAGGACAAAGACCACCATAGTTTCTGACAATCTCAGTGGTTTATCAGCGTACTGTGGAAGAGATTATCTTAAGATGGAGAGGTAGCCAGATGGTTAGTGTTCTCTTTAAGACACCTGCATACTTGAAGCAATTCTCTTCCTTAACACTCTCAGCCTTGCCAGGGCTAAGACCATTATTAAGGGGAAGATGAAGAGGAAATCCTCATCCAGAGACAAAAGAGCTGCCAGCTACCTTTTCTGCCCTATTGGAAATTATCTTAAGAGTTGAGAATGTCTCTTCTCACCTACTAGAGTGGCTGGCAGCTGAGTGCTGTCTATGTCACAAAAGGCTCCCAATCCACTCTTCTGTGCACTTTTCAAAAGAAATCAGTGTTCTCCATGTTCTGCAGGTCTCCTTTACTGAACAGCTACTTAGCAACATGCTTTCTCTGCTCAGCTTGTCCTTGTGTTGAAGTGGTTGTTTTATAGTAGGACAGAGAATATGTTATACACAAGTTTTTCAGAAAGGCTGAGTTCCTAGAAGTACAACATCACTGTACTGAAACTCAGGAGATTTGCATTCATCTTCTGACTCTGTCACTGGCTGACTGGATGACCTCAGCTTCGCCATCCATAAGGCAGTGATGAGAATCAAACAGCTACTTGTGTGTCAAACACACAAAAGCTCATGGTGAGCAGTGCTGACGAACAGCGAGGCATGATTACTAATAGCTTGCATGATTATTCCCAAACACATGCAATCTCATAATATTGCCTTCATTTGGCATAACACTGCCTGAAAACACCGAGAGGAAAACACTGTTTTGCTCTAGTGTCTTATTGATAACTGGAAGGGGAGATACAAGCAGAATATCTGCATTGCCCCGGCAGACAAACAAAATCCCCACGTCCCGCAGGTAATTACCATCTCCTAATTGGGTTTGAAAACAGGAGATTTGAGTCTGAATGCATGGAGTTTGCACCGAAATGAACAATTACTTGTCTGAAGGATTCAGTGGTTTCAAAACACAACAGGAAGAGACTACAACTGAAGCTGAACTGAGGCTGTACCTGTGAGTTTGCAGATGGCCCTTACAGACCTCCACTAACAAGCTGGCTACTTTTACTAGTTGGAATCACAATCCGTACTCACTCCTATTGTAATTTTTATCTACCACTCTAGGCTCATTACATCAGTTTAACTAATAGCAATTAATATGAAAATTAAAATTGATAGCAAAATTAAGTACTTGGAAGACAGTCACTGTTTCTGCATAACTCTGGCATGTCTAATTACTGTTGTAACAAAACCCCTGCAACAACCTGCACGTTCCAGGCCAGCCCTGACCCAGCCCCAGACACCTCCTCCAGGCTGCAGTCCCCAACCCAGCCTTTGTGTCTGCGAGACGATGCTCCCCAGCCCTCCCCTCCAGGTTCACTCATCACACTCCTGTGCAGCAGCCAGATTTGAGAACTTTTAAGATGCTGTGACAGCCTCGTCCCCATCTTGCTGTTGATGCATGCAAAGATGATCTCTGCATTGTAAGCCACGCTATAACAAAAATAGACACGAGCTTGCTCAATACCAATACAGACCTCTTCAAAAAGTCAGGTTTTCTGCCAACAGACTGTCAAAGTCCTATACCTGATACAGGAAGAAAGGAAAACCGCTAGACCTCTCCACAACCTTGGGGTTTCATTTCTTTGTGGCTTGGTTCACAAAATATCTACTTTGCCAATCCGAATGCTTAATTATTCAGAGTTTGTATAATACTTTATAGGTACAAGCTGTATCCCAGAGTTAAAATATTAGTAAAAACAGGGTTCGGATATCTTCCAGCCTTCACTCAGCAGCACTTTAAGTGTTATTTGCACCAACATTATTGTGACAATAGCCTCTCACACTAGATCAGCAACATTCAAACTTTCCACCCATGACATGTGGCTTAAGACTCATCTGCTTGAAGTGAGCTGGCAGAATTAGAATTATCGTCTATATTTTCCACTACCAAGGCACCAGACACACATTTTGCAAACATCTTTTCAGCAAGGGACTGTGTCGGTTTACTGATACAATAATCAACATAAATCTGCAAAACCCTTTTGCTGACATTGTTGATAGGGAACAAAACAGAGTGTTAAACACACACAGTCCTCATTCCCCCAGTGCAGCTTATCTGGAGTTGCTTTGTAGAGAGGATGTTGTGATTTTCTGCTGGTGTATCCAATTTTATATTGATACCTGCTGTGTATGAGTAGAGCTATAACCGTGTTGTGCCCAAGAGCTATCCTTACTATGCACTGACTATGCTGTAACTACCTTCGTCGTATACTTATAAATGGTTCCAAGCTGCGAAATAACATCTGTATTGATCTAAAGAACATTTTATTGATTAAACACTGCAGAAGAAACCATATGAAATGCAGGCCCATTATTTAACCATGTCTTTCCAGTACCTGTGTTAGAAATACAGGAACACGAGGCTATTAAATTTTTTATCCAATGGCTCCCACTGAGATTGCTGTAATGATGCAAAGCCAAATCGCTAAGCTTTGGGTTTACTCCCCTTCTGTTCTCTTCTATAAGGAGAATGGAAATATCTACAGATGAAGAATGCTTCTGGATATTGACATTAAAAGGATAAGACAGCATGAAAGTGCATCTCCATACTTTCTACAGCAAGATGGCACACAGGACAGGAGATTGGTTTGACTGAGCAAGCTTTTAGGAAGGAAAGCTTATATAGATCTCCACTGGCCTGCACTTTAACAGCTATCAATGTGTTTAATGTCAAATTAAAAAGCTATTGCATCATGTTGGAGGGCCAGCCATCTTCAAGATTCTGTACTTATTCTTGCAGGTAGAGGAGGGGGATTTGGAAGAGAGCCACAGGAATGGCACGTGAGAGACAATTATCCAATTTTAAAGAAACCCACTGGCAAGCGTAGCCAAGTGTTTTCGGGTATAGCACAGAGCAGGAGAAACTTGCCACGCAGGTACAGGGGATCAGCACAAGGCTGTCTCCTGGCAGCAGCTGACAATTTACTGTACCTTTTAGTTCATGTCTTACATTCCTGTTTCGTTCCTGAAGAGAAATTCAGAAAACACCAACTGACATCTCTGCCAGGAAATAGGAAATGTAAATAAAACCCAACAGCCTCTTGGGAAATCCAAATTCAAAGGCTTTCAGACTCAATCTCCACACAGCTCTGAACTCCCCAAGATTGTAGGAGTCTGTTCTTGTATGAGAAATCCAGTATCAATTGTTTTACCATTGATGTTGTGTTGCAAGGGGAAAGATACCACAAGAAGGTGATGAAAATTTAAGTCAGGAAATTGGATGAAATCAATGCTTGGGGGACAGAAAGGAAACAACGTGATATGATCCACTGACATTGTTCAGTGAAGGTCTGGTGAGCTATTATGGTATGGACTCATTTTGAATGTTTCTAGTTATATTTATCTTAAGCAGAGAAAAAAACCTAGTGATTTTGATATCACAGGAATGCTAATACAGGTTTTTACGTATATCAGTTGGGAGAGAAACCCAGTCATTTTATAGAAACCTGAGGAATGAAAGGCCTGGTAAAACTGGTAAAGTCAGCTCCATGAAGATAACTTTCCTTTTTGTTTTGGTTAGTTGCGATTGTTTTTTCCTCCCTCCCTTCTATAGTCTTTAAATCTTTTCTCTATTGAAGAAATTAAGATGAATTATGTCAGACTGAGTGAACCCAAGCTAGACAGTCAACTGAAGAAACTATTTTCTGTTCTGGCATTTTTCTACACCAGAAATCAATACCACCTGCCAAATGATACCTTCTAAAATACCTCTTGCCAGGCTGAGGCAGTGGAAGGCAGTGCTGGAGCACGCAGCCAGTAACAGGAAGGGACCTGAACTGCAGCACCTCTACCTCCAAACATTCATTACGGTCTTTGGTAAGTCTCTTCACATCTCTTTCCAAACCAGCATTATGGATTCAATTCAGAATGGGAGAGACTGCCCTAGCTTTGTTAGGAGGCCTATTTTGAAGATTAAATGTATTACTGAAATATTATTACCAGGGCTAGAAAAGAATTTGTTTTCCCAGGCTGTACAATGTCTTTTAAAATCTTACCCCAAAGCACAAAAAAAAAGTTGGGTTTTTTGTCGTTTTTTGTTGGGGTTTTTTTTTTTTAAACATGCACACGCATCTTTATTTAGCCTCTCTTGCACACACCCTTCCAATTTTGGTTTGCATTAGTAACCATACTGAACATAAGTTATGTAATTTAAATTCTTTTTGTAGTAGTTTCATATTGGTATTTTTGGGAAATAAAAACACTTTATAAAAATTACTTCCCAGACAGTACTTACAAATTAATACACTCCCACTTTTTCAGGATAGTAAATAGTAGGGAACATTTTTAGAAGGGATTTTGTCCCTTAGAAATAATAGCATACAGAACGGGAAACTTAGGAACACTTTGTTCTATGGGTGAAAAAATGTTTGGTGCTTTGTAAGGATAAGCACAGTTTGAGCATTCCCTCAAGTGATGGGTTGAGTTTATGGCCCGGATTCAATCTGGACTCCTCCTCAGGGGAAGCAGGAGACCCCCTTCTGCTTGAGGCACTGAATTAGAACCTAGTTCAGCTAGGTGTAGTTCCTAGCTAGGCCTCAGATACCCTAGGTCATTTTGAACAAATCATTTCCCACCTCCTTTCTCTATCTGTGATGGAGGGATAACGGATGCATCTATCTCTACTTTATCTTCTATAACAGAATTAGGTCCTCAGAGATTCTTAGTTTCTGGGATACATATGGTACTCAACGTAAGAAGTTACATCAAATTTGGAGCAAGTCTGACAGGTAATACTGCAGACTGAATGTGGGATCTGTAAACTCTGAAAGAAGCCTGAAGGACAGTGGGTGTTTTATCCTTAGCAATTTTGCCCCAGAAAGTGCATTGTTCAACCCCAGTTACAGCCTGAGCTGCTTCTGCAATGGCAGAATCAAACCAGCGGACACAGAGGGAAGAACCTGTAGATTAAAGTCTTCTGGTGACATGCAGCCACTGAGGGAATGGCTAAGACTGGCAGCGAGAATGCAATAAAACTGCAGAGATTCACCTAAGTAAAATAGAGCAGAGGTATATTTACAGCCAGACATGAGGTCTTCCCCCTTGTGGCTCTCCTTGTAATGTTTCAAGGACCTGAAAATCAACATCAGTGTCAAGGACAGTGCTGAAATGCACTCTGGCTATGCAGCCTGGCAAATACAGCGGCAAGGCCCTTAGGGATGTTTAGACAATTTAATGGTGGAGGGTAATGAAAATGGTGTGTTCAGAGCATTTACAAAACAAACTGATTCTCTCTTACTGTTTTGCTACTGGAAGGACACTTTTTTCAGTTAGTTACAGTTCATTAACTGCTACCATTGAATAATTCTTATTTTAAATTTCTTTGATCTAATTCAGGCAGGCTTTTTTTTTCTTTTTCAGCATTCAGCCAGAGTGTAAGTTTTGGCTTAGTTAATTAAATATATAGCTAATTTACATTAATGACTATTACAGGACACCTAAAACATTCAGACAGTCCAATCACTTAACAGGCTGAACATTTTAATCTCATCGCTTCAAAGAGAAATGTTGCCTCATGCAATGGGAAAGCTAATGGCTCGTTTCTTTGGGAAGAGCTTTGAAACACCCAAATAAAAACCCACAAGTGTGTGGTTTTGGAAGAGGAACTATGGGGACACTTAACGAACATGCAGTGGTTCAGCACAGCCACATAAAGGGAGACTCTACAGTGGTCTAAGATAGGAAAAGTAATTTCCGGTCCAGCCTCAGGTCTGGTGAGATCTTCCAGTAGTCAGAACCTAACAGCTCACATCTGGAAATCTCAACGAAGGGACCCAAGTGTTTCCAAGTCTGAGATCCATGGTACTTGAATCTAATAGGCTGAAGTGAAGACACTTTGGAAAGAGACCAAGTCCTTCCCTACTTTAGATTTCATTCAGTGTTTTATCACAAAGGTATTATTGATGCAGTATATGTTCTCACAGGATCCAGAGAGATCTTGTGTCATTTTCCTGTCTTCTTCAGATCTGAACAGACTGCAGGAAAAATAAGCTGCATTACCAGTGAAAACAGATTCCAGAGTGGAATAAAGCATTCACCCATTTGAAGAACAAATACATTAGTGATATTCACTCTTATACCACGCTACATACCAAGTATGGCCCTACGCAGAGCTGAATGACAGATGAAAGTCCTCTGACTGTGGCACTGATTACCATGAATCACATCCATGCCCACGTTTTCCTCCTTTTTCACTTGAAGGTTCACTCTGAACCAAACTTAGTCCAGTGGTGCCATGAGTCAGATGTAATAAACTGAGAACTTCTATTAACTAAACAGAAGTTAGCTGCACAAGAAGTAAGTAACAGCTCTTTCTATCTTTAGTATCTCCTGATGCTTCCACATGATTGAAAGGCAACTTTAGCAACTTCGTATTAGAAAACATGGAGAACGCAGTTCCCTTAGTTCTCCTGATTCAGAAGGGCTCAGGTTAGTACAGAAAAATGAACACACAGAAAACCCCGGGAATCCCAAGGCAAACTTGTTGCTTTCCCACTGTTCATTACAGGAGGGTCACAGTTACACAGCAGAACAGAGCTGAGAAAAGCAAAACTGACCAGGAAAAAACAGTTGCCATTGCAAAGCTTATGGCACAAGCCTGACGTTACTTTGGTTCAATTTTCTTTAATAGAGGCAGATGGTCTGTGAAAGAGCAACAGCAATAAATATTGACAGACAAAATCTGTCCATTGAAACTTTTTCCTAACAAGATCTCAGATCTTGGCACCAGGCACAATTCCAGGGTGAGAGATCATGCTGCAGAGTAGAACATTATACCACATGCTGATGCAGCCACAAAAACCAAAAATATCAAGAGTACGAAAAGCCTTTGGAGTTCAAATTTTTTGGGGGACAGTTTATTTACAAAGCCACAAATGCTTCCAGTCAAATTCCTGTTGGTTTATATATGAATAGAGGAAGTGAATTAATTGTGGGAAAGGTGGAGACTACGGCAGAACAATTGTTTTGATTATTTCAACTGCAACCACCCCAAACTAGTTTGTCACTAATTTCATCGCAACTAAGCATCTGGGTTATTACTGTCATCATTTTTAGTAGTCAAAAACTCTTCTCCTATCCCATTGAAGCTTCCCCTCCGCCTCTTGATCTCCCAGAACACTGTAGATATGGGACAATGTAACATAAGCCTCAAAATAGGCCATTACTTAAACAAACATATGGGATCATTTTCATTTATTTCATGGCAGCCATCCTCCACCCTTTGCTTTCCTTTGAGGTCGTTTTTTTATTGTCTCGCTTTGAATCCAGGCAATTTGTCCCACACTCACTGCTGTTCCTGGCCTAATTAGAATTTTAAAAGTAACTTAAACACCCTTTGCAGTGTATTGTTAATTCCCTCCAGATTGCTGGGAACATTAGCTTCAGTGTTTGTTTATTTTAACTGACTCTAAAATATCAAACACATTAGAGGTTGTACTGGATTTGGGATAATTCACCTTTAACAATAAATTCATTGCAAAAGTAAGCATCCTACTTAATTAGCATTGGCTTGTGCTCATGGAAAGCTCCACGTGCCAAGACGACTGTGGGGCTGAATCACCTCTGTGCAGCAGGAGGACAAGCTGGGGAAGCATGGCTTCGGCACCCTGTAGTGCCAACGCAGGGTTGCCCAGGGCAGAGTTCACCTCTTCATCTCTCGCTTCTGGGACACCCCTGCTGCTGTCATCTGTGCTGGCTGGACTGTCACTGACATGTGTGCCTGGGGTAGCCCATACCTTGGTCTTTCTTCTTATTGCTTCAGGCCCAAGCAGCTGGAATCAGGTGCTGGTGTTGTATGAGGGCTTTCCCTGGTAGAAGTCAAACCCTGACCTGAGCCCACAGACAAGTCCAGAAGAACCACAGCCCCCAGCACCTCAAGCATAAGCTACATCTGCTCTCCTGCACCGTGACTCAGCGGGGAACCCAGAAGGGCCATCCCCCTCCCTGTGCCATCTCTCTGGGCTGCTTTCACGCCAGCAGGCGCAGGGAACTGCAAGTGCTCCTCCAGGCTCCAGCGAGGCTGCTCCTGAGCATCAGCGCTCAGCCAGCCTGCGCCTGTCACAGCAGCACTGACAGGAACAATGCGACATCGTATAAGAAACCCTGAATCAGATCAAACATGGAAATGTTCTAACCACCTTTATATTGATACCTTTAAATTAAAATTACTATGTGCAAATTGTGTAAACAGAATTAGTTGTATAAGAAGTAATTATGATATAGCAGGAACCAGCGCCAGGAATTTGGGAAAGAATTAAGTGGAAAAAAATTAGCAGCAATTTACAGAAAAGAATTAATACTGTAATACACTGACAGTCTGCAGATTCATTTCATTTATCTTCTATATCTCTCTCTGAAAAGAGAAACAATTTTATGGAAAAAAAAAACAAACGAACCACCCACTACTACATAGTCCTGCACTTTGCAAATACCCTATTATTTGTGCAAGCAAAAAGTTAGTGTCTAATTCTCAGTAAAGATTTGACACCACTTTCCACAATGAGCATTATTATAAGCAATTAAAACTGAACTATACTTGTCAGAGAAGTACCTATAGTATACATCAGTGAGCATTATCAACCACTTCTACCTGGCATGTTTGCTTATGCACTTATGCATTAATACTCTGACTAAGCCAGCTCAGAACAGGAAAGCAGCTGTACCTAGCCAAGTACCCTCTCTTCAACAAGGGCCATAAGCGGACACGTAGAGAGGAGTAAGAAATGTGCAAATGCCTATGGCACTTCCCAAGTACTCTCACAGCCTCTGACCATTTTCAACTCAAGAAATTTCTTGAATCTGACATTATTTGTCTATCTCGTAACACTCAGATGTCTTCTTCAAATGCTGCGCAGGGTCTCTGTCCCCCACACACTCTTTTTGCAAATACGACAGTCTTTGGCATGGAGCTTTACAGACCTACTAACACTTCTGTTTGTCTTGAACAGTTGCTTCAATTTTTAATGACATAATTTTATTTTCCATCTATTCCTTTCCTAAAAACTCTTTTTTTGTTGTTATTTGCTTTTCCGGTAGCTATAGAGTATTGAGCTGATGTTTTTATGGAATTCAAGTGTCCTCTGAATTGTGGCACATGCTTTTTGTACAGTTACACCACTTCAGAAATGAACAGTTTGACTGCCTAACGGAGTTACCAGTCCTCATTGCAGCTTTAAAGAGACCAAATACTTTTATACCAGTGTAACCAGATCTGTACTGGAGGCTGTTCCAATTGAATTGCATGTTAGTATAACAGTTTTAAACTGAAATACTTCGCAAGGCAGTAGCCAGTACAGAGACCAGCCAAAACCAAACTATCATTCTGCTGCCTAAGAAACACTGAATTGGAGCAACACCCTGAGTCAATCGATCAGCACTGTTCATCAGAGCCAGTGCTCCCTGCTCTGCTCATGTTAAAACCACTCCCTTACTTCTCCTCTGTTATTAATATTCTGTGCTTTTGTTTACCCCAAAAGAGCTTGTATACAGTGCTCAGACTCTAATACTTCAAAGTATTAATGGAGAGTTTTTAAACCGTCAGGCTGGCATTGAAAGTTGAGAAACAGTTTCTCCTTTAGGTTTCCATGGTTACTACATCTCCAAAGTGCAATTCAAGTCACTTATGTCATAATTTGCTCCAGGTAGCTTCCTCAGCTGTCGCCGAGGTGTCGTCCCCCTTTAGATTATTATGTGTATGGCAGGGGCAGCCATTGTAACCCTAATTCCTCTCACTGGTGTTCCCAGGCAGCATCTCGGGGTGGCTGAAAGGCGGACTGAGCATGTCTTGCAGTGGGGTAAGCAGCCACCTTTTGGGGCACGCCAGTGACGGCTCTCGCTCTTGAGTCCAAAAGGATCCATGTGGACCTTTGCAGATTTTAGGTCATGTGTTCAAGGCTCAAACCTGGCCTGGTGAGAGGCAATGAAATTTTGTCTACGGCTGAATGAGCTTTCAACTAAGACATGTTTACTGATGGCTTTTACAAATCCAGCATTTTCCAAGAGAAAGCACAAGGCAGGGGATAGCACTGCATGCCCAGGGCAGTGACCTCCCAGGGCTGCATTTGACATGTTCAAAGGACTTCAGGGGACCATTATATGCAAATCCAATCCTAAAGCTCCAGAGAGCCTGACAGACTAAAGCCAATGAGAACCCACTTGAAGAGCAGCATAAAGAAACATGAGAAACACAGCAGCTTGTAAAATGCACATTCGTAAGTGTAGCTGGCAGATAACCAAATAATTAGTGAAGAAAACAATAACTATGTATAAAAAAGTCCTTAGAACAGCTGAGATTACAGGTTTAACATTTTCCAGCTACTCAGTCCCACAGATAATCCTGCAGTAATAGAAATCACCACGAAGACAATTCAGGCCCACGGGATAGGAGCCTGTGCAGCAGAGATGCAGAAGGCAGTGCATTACAGACTAAAGCTTATAGGAACCAGTTAATTTAAATAATGTGCAGGCAGCAGGGCACCATGCTTCAACACGTGCAACACATTTGGGGCTCAATCATGAGATGGAAAGCAAGAGCTTCAGGAGATCAGTCTACAAGAAACAGATCAAAACGCTGATGCTCAAGAACACGAAAATTCCGTTACTTATTCAGGGCTACAGTCCGCCATCCCATTCCTTCCAGAACAGGGTGCCTGGTCCCAGGAATGGAAGGGCGCTATCCAAAGCGGATGATCTCCTTATGAAGAACAATCACGTGTAATCAAGCCAGACATTCCTTAAGGGAGATGCAATTTCAAGTTTCCTAGATTCAGGTATCTTGAAAGGCATATTGCTGAGCTGCTGTCAGCTGAAAACAAGCCCTGCTCAAGCATCTGAAAGTCTAGAGGCTGAGGCAGTCTTTATTCATTTTTAAGGATCATGTCTTAAGGAATTAATTCAGACTGAAGGAAAGTACACTACCAAAGAAGAAATACAGGGAGGTGAAAACCACCATGATTAATAAACACTGAAAATAACATGAAATTTATTTCTTTCAAGCACTTTACTACACTCAGTTAAAAATGTTTTAATTTCTGATCAGTCTAGCTATGTTTATCTACAAACATATAAAATGACATTATATGTCCCTTCTGGTGGATAAAATGGAAAATAGTTAACAGCATGCAAAAATAATCAGGGCAGCAGGTGGAAAAAAAGCTCTTTTCTACTAGAATTTACACAGGGAACCTAGAAAGAGAGACTAATTGCTCCCTGGGACCCTCTGATTAGCTAAATCTGACTTGTAAACAGCTGCAAGATCATGATATCAAGGAGTGGGTACCTCTGTTTTCTGTCTCACTGGCTGCTTGTGACACATTTTTCCCCTGATTTGAGCTGATTGGCCCTCTCATTTACCAATTAGGGGATGAGACTGAACAGGGAGGAACAGAGGATGATTAAAAATCTGCTCTTTGCTATTTCTGCAACAACTGTGGACCATTCTCTTCCAAATTAAATCTGGCTTCTGGCTGGCAAGCTAACTGGCAAACGCAATCTCATTCCCCCAGTGCCAGAGCGCATCAGCTGTACACGTGCCATTTGTGGTCCATCTGCAGGAAACATGACATGCCAATTGCTTTCGGGTAGGCTGGGAGGGGGATACACCATCAAGAAGCACATCACTGAGCTTTCCCACTCTTCCCACCCAAGCAGATAAGGTTTCAGTATCTTGTGAAACTGTGCTGTAAAACAACTTTGGTAATTCACATCATTTCCAAATACCTGCTTTCATCAACAGGCCTGGTTACTAGAGTATCATTCTTTAAATGGGAAGACAGTGGCAATGAAATCTTTTCATTGTTTAAAAAAAATAATTACAATGCAATCTAGGACTTCTGGCAGGTGACATTGTGGGAAGTGTTTTCTGTTTGGCCACTGTACCTCTTGAACTAGGGTAGGAAGCAAATGAGCTGAACCCACACTCGGGTAAAGAGTTCAAACATAGCTATTTAAAATTGACTCTGAGCCAGATGAGAAGTAAAACACACATCCATAGGAAACCTGCATTCTCTATAGAATTCCTGGGCAGAGACCTCCCACAGGAAGGCTTTAGGCCAGTTTCACAACCTTTATAATTTTATAATCTCTATCTTGGGAGGAAAGGAGCACTCTGAGGAGAACTCTCTTCAGACTAACATGGGGGG
>NW_009648350.1:203382-236781 GCF_000708025.1 Charadrius vociferus
GGGGGGGGGGAGGAGGAGGGGGCAAGGTGTGTGTCTGAATTCTTGTGTCATATTCTTTTTTTTTTTAAAAAAAAACTCATTTTCCAGAGACAGAAATGTGATATTATGTTTTATGATATCACAGATTTTTTCTTTTTTTTTTTTTCACCAAAAGAATACTTTACATGAGTAACAGTGCAGAGGTAGCAACATCAACCAGAATTACAGCTCACTTCTTTAGCTCTGATTCAGGGAATAGGTAAAGCAAACTGAACAGCCTTACTGCAGTAACTGAGGCCCATTTGTCCCTCTCTAATTTATCCTAACTAATTTGTACCAATAATTGTCATAACTGGCAAATTCAGTTCAGGAGAGATTCAGGAGAAAAACTGTTCTTAGTTACCAGTTCAGATCAAAGTGAGCTGCCAGAGTTGTAAGGGGGAGCTAACAAGGCACCTGACTGTATTATGCTTGGAGCAAGCCAGAGCTGTCAGTCTTCCACTCGAGTACTCTCATTTGGGAAAAGCACAAGATCTTGAGTGCTTCTTGTCCTCCGTGATTGCATCTGCGCTCTGGTGCTGCTATCCTCCTGGAGTTTGACTAGGCCCCATGATCACCAAGAGCTTGTTTGCTGTTTCCTCAGCATACATGGGGTCCATCTTTTTTTTTTTTTTTTTTTTTTTTTTTAAAAACTCCCCAAGCCCTTGTTTGCCTTGCCACAGCTGAAAGCAGATGCACACAGACACTGCCTGACGTTGTCAACTGGGAAATTATGTCAAACACTGGTACTCATAATGTTGACTGCAGCTTAAGCCAAAAACCGCAGCAAGTGGCCTGACTGCACAGCACTGAATTAAAATGTTGTGCTTATTCATAAGCTTCCTTGACATTAATATGAATAAAATGGCAATAAGCCTATATTTTATATTCTGTCATTTCACTCTGCATGACTAGTACTGTAACTTTGTATGCTCCCACTACACTCATACAGATTACACTTACAAATTGCCCCTCTGAATAAAGAGCACTGCGCAGGGATGACAAGTATTGATTTTCAATCTCCTTCCAAAATGACTCTATCATTGCAAGTAAGTCAGGCAATTTGCCTCACTTTACACTTCAGACTGTAGGCCTCAGATCACATTGACAGGCCTGATCCTTCAGGAGATGTTTAATTAGAAAAGAAATGAAAGGAATTACTGTAAATGAGCACTTAGTCAGCAGTGCTACAGAATTTGTAAAGCTCCTTCCTCCCTCCTCACCTCACGTACAAACTGCCTAATTTATTCCCTTATCCTCACCAGGAAGTTTGAGGTGGTGGTTTCACATAATTGGAATTGCTGCCTTTTCCCTAGGAAGTGCCTCGGCGGGGTCCAGCCTGCCGTGTGCCCTCCCTCAGCAGCTCCTCACACGTGGTGAGCCCCCCGTTCATGGCGGCACCCATCACCCACACGAGCCCACCTTCCCGCCAGCGAGACAGACCCACCATGCCGTGCAGCTGCCCAGCACTTTTGCTTTCGGAGCCATCTTTGAACCTAATTATGACTAACACGCAGTAAAAATACACCTCACCGGAGAGCAATCAAAATACGGTTAAGTGCTGTGTGCACCGAGAAAGCCGCTGCACGCTCCTGCGGTACCCCCGGCCCATGGCACCCTGCTCGGGGACATGGCTGCCTCCAGCCCCAGGTGAAGCCCTTGATTAGACAGACTTCTCCCAAAAACAACTTAAGTTTTTGACACTGACTCATGGTGCTTTTGAGCTGCTGTGAGGCGTGGGGCTTTTTTTTAGGGGGGGGC
Source organism: Charadrius vociferus (assembly GCF_000708025.1). NCBI lineage: Eukaryota > Metazoa > Chordata > Aves > Charadriiformes > Charadriidae > Charadrius > Charadrius vociferus. Next base: position 205,162 of record NW_009648350.1, read on the forward strand.
TTTTTTAAACAAACGTCGGGTTTACCAGCTTCCTTCCCCATCACGCACCAACTTGCGGCTTCGCCCCACAGGGAAAGGCGGCGCTCCCGCTTCCCGCCTCTCCCCCCGAGCCCCGCCGCAGGCCGGACAGCCGCGCTCCCGCCATTATCCTGACAGGACGCCGACGCGGCCGGGCCCTTCCTGCCCAGCGCCACCGCGCACGACGGCCTGGACATGGCGGGTTCCCGCTCGCCCGAGCCCTCCCCGCCCTTGAGTGGGCTGCCCACGCCAGGAAGAAGCTCTCAGCGACGGGGGTAAGAGGCCGTTAGAAGCCCCGAATAAGCTCCAGCGGGGGAAGGGAGCGGGGGAACTGCGGGTGCTGCTGAGGAGAGAGCGGGACGCGCCCGGGCCCCGCCGCGCCGGTGAGGGGAGAGCCCGGCGGCTGAAGAGACGTGCTCACCTCCCGCCTCAGCCGTCTCCGGGCCCGGCGGCCGTCGAAGCTTTCCCGCGCCCGGCTGCACCGCTGAGGGAACTGCACCGCTGAGGGAACTGACCCGCCGCGGCCCGGCCGTTCCCTGAGGAGAGCGGCGAGGCAGCGTGCCCTCGGGCGGGCGAGGGGAGGCGGCTGGGTGCGGCGCCGCCTTAACCCGCTCGGGGGGGAGGTCTCTGAGGCCGCGCACCCCGTGAGGGCTCTGTGCCGGTAAGGCGGGCTTTAACCGGGCAGGCGGCACCGGTGGGCACCTGTGAGTGGTAACCGCCTACCGAGGTAATTTAATAGCTTCAACCCAGCTGTGTTCCTGCTGTGGGGCTACCTCACACCCCAGCACAAGCCCAGTACAGGTGAGTGCAGTTTGTATATTGAATTGAATATGTGAATGAAATGTGACCCCCTCAGGGGTCGGTACAGGGACTGGTGCTGTTTAACATCTTTGTTGGTGGCACGGGTGCTGGGATTGAGTGCACCCTCAGCGAGTTTGCCGAGGACACCAAGCTGTGTGGAATGGTCGACATGCTGGAGGGGAGGGATGGCATCCAGAGGCAGCTGGACAGGCTCTGGAGAGGTGGAGAGGTGGGCCTGTGCAAAACCTTGTGAAGTTCAAAGCAAGCTCCTGCTCCTGAATTGGGGCAATCCCAAGCCCAAATCCAGGCTGGGCAGAGAATGGATTAAGAGCAGCCTCTTTATTCTGATGGTGGTGGGGGACTGGCCCAGGATGCCCCGAGAAGCTGGGGCTGCCCCATCCCTGGAGGTGTTCGAGGCCAGGTTGGACGGGGCTTGGAGCCACCTGGGCTGGTGGGAGGGGGCCCTGCCCAGGGCAGGGGGGGGGGACTGGGTGATCTTTAAGGTCTCTTCCAACCCAAACTGTTCTATGATTCTATGAATTGTGCTCTGGTTCCCCATGGCTCACACTGCTGCACATCCATCCCAGGCAGCTCAGGCAAACATGCAGATATGCCCTGGTCATGCATCCACCAGGGATCAGGTACCTCCTGGAAACCATAATCCTTCCACACGGCAGTGCACAAGGTATGCACTTGGTCCTGGGATCGCAGGGCTTGCGTCTGCCGCTCCACTGCAGCCCAGCTGCACATCAGCTTCTCACAAAAAAAAAAAAAAAAAAAAAAAAAAAAAAAAAAAACAGACAACAAGGCAGCCTTGAGTCTGAAATTCCCCTAATGCACAGGGCAAGTTCTTGAAATGTGCCCATGCAGGTTTCTGCAGGGCAACAGGTGGCATGGTATGGGAAATGCTGGATGTGTGGTAGATTCTGTAGTGTTTTTCATAGCAAGTCTGTTCGTAGTTGTGTGAATGGCATATCAACCTTACCATCTGAAAGGGCTACAGGAATAACCTCTGTGCCTTTTAAGTACTTGTTAAAAAAGGAATATCTCTAAGCTAAAGAGAAGGATGTAATATCTGTGACACTGAAAGAGGTTTTAAAAAATTACCTGCTGTTGGAATGCGGTAGGGAGAAAAAACCCTCCTACAATTTTATTAAAACTTGTTACAAATGGTGAGTGCAATCATCCATCACGTTGTATAGATTACTTTTTCTTTTCTTCAGTGTGAGAAATGAAACCACTTGTTTACTGTAGCAGTAATACACAGAGAACTCCTTTCAAAGCTCCCAGCTGTGCCCCGTCTACCACTCACTATGGAAGGGACAAAAAAAAATCACAAAAAAAGCGCCAGCCAACAAGTTCAGATGCCAATGGTCTGACAGCATGTGACGGGTCTTGTTTGTGCAGTACAGAAGTACTTGAAGGAGGGGAGTGTTGTGTGAGCAGTTTTCAGTCTCACTGATACAGGCTGCTTGGCTGCCATGGGGTGGATGGGGCAGTGGAGGACCACAGGGCTCCTCTGTGAGTGGTGTTAGAGACTGTTCTGTGACATGAAGGGGAAGCATGGTTCTCTTTGAGTTGAGGACAGCAAAACCCTACAAACCACTTCGATTAGTTTCTGTATTTGCTGCAAAAAGTCAGGAAAAGGTCATTTTATTTTTATAAACGCATAGAAAAATTGAAACATCTGGAATCTTCAGTATTTCTTTGAACGTAGTGTTGTTAGTGTAAGCTTAGTCGAGCCTATGAACTTTAACTAGTGCTTTGCTGTTAATTGGGGTCACCGAGGTCACCTAGATGACTTGGACTTCTTCCTTTGGTGTTGTGAGGAATTCTGGCTGCAGAACAGCCTACTTGCTATTGACAGACATGGCTTATGAGCTGACTATGTACAAAGGCTTTTAATAAATAGATTGAGTCTTGTTCTAAAGCATGTGCTAGTTCAGCCCTGAATTGTTGGAGTCAGTGGAGGAAATATTGGGTGAATTATTTTTTTCCTGAATGATTCAGGAGTTTACAGATGAGGAATCATTGTACTAAATAATAATAAAAATACAACACTATGAACTACTTTAAAAATACTTCATGATTAAAATATACTTTTCTACTCAGAATTCATTAGAACAAGAACCAAACACACAGAGTGAACCTTCTGCGCTTTATTACTACCACCATTAATATTTGCAGAAATTTCCAACTGCTTCAACCATTTGTTCTGGCACTAGAAAGGAAAGCTTTGATTTCTAGTGGTCTCAGCTAAAAACACCAAGTTGTTCTGTGAACAACAGAGCTAATGGAGTCGAGCTTCCTATGAAGTTGAGCTTTTTGTTCCTTTTTTTCTTTCTCTTTCCACACAGAGTAACTGCAGCCTCCTTCTGTGTCCTTTGTCAGAGCCACCACCGAGCAAGACAGGCCAGACAGTGACCCCCAAGTAGAATATGTAACAACTGAGATCCACTTGCCTTTTCCCTGGCAGAGGTACTCATTTGGGTCCCTACTCTAGCTAGATACTAATTGCCATAAAATTTGTAGGAATGTAATTATCTTTGAATTATCTGTTCCTATGTAAGATTTTGTTAAAATAGGCTGCCAGGCTCGTAAGTTTCTGGGGGGTTGTTTTGGTTTGGTTTGGTTGTTTTGGAGGTGGATTGACAATGTGGTCACAAAGGCCTGTTTTCTTCAGGAGACTGGGTCACTGGATTGAAACAGCTCAAGTTTCTAGTCATTATCCTGGGAACTTCAATTATATTTTCAGGACATTCAGGAATGAATAATGCTTCCTCACTATCAAACAGCCACTTTACACATGGGGTTTAAAGAAGCATAATGCGCTGAAGGGAGCCCACAGTGTAGCATAACTGAATGATCAAGCATCCACAAGAATTTTACAGCCTGGGGTAAGAGGACAATGTACTTGATCTAAGTCTCTCTCCACAGCTGTGGAGGGCTGCTGAGGTAGCTAGTACTCACCGCCTGCTTCTAACGGGATTTGAAGTCTCTAGGACTGCACTGTCTCTCTCACATGTAGTCGTAGCTTTGTGCTGGGTAGGGAGCTCCTGCACGCAGCATCATCCTCAGCCCCAGTTTGCTGCGGTTTGTTATTGCTGCAGAAGCTCTAATAGCATCAAGCTTGACGCTGATGGAGGGGATGTTTCTTGCTGCAGGTTCTGCTGATGTTTTAGCTCTTTTGGAAAAGTAGCAGCAACCTAAAAGTTCCTTCGTAAGTCCCCATAACCAAAACAAACTTGTTCTCTATGAGTCTCTCTCACAGCACGCTGGCAGTTTGCCGTCTCTGACAGAGCGGCCATGCTAGCCAGGTAACATAAACTTAGTTCTCCTGTCCAGACATTCCCAAACACCAGTACAAATACCATTTTAAAGTTGCAGAGAACATATAATTTCAATAAAAATATCACAGCTTCCTTCAAGCAGATGAGACCTGAGTGGTCCAACCAAGTGCCCTTCCTCACTTGCACTCCCTTCCCTACTGGGCTGCTACCATGGGACAGTTCTCTTCCCTATCCACTAGCAAGTACACACAGAGAGCTCCACTTCTGTGCCCTGTTCTCAGGGCTTTGACTTTCCACCATTACAAGAACATGCAAGGAATAAAAGAATAATAAAATCTTGGCACCTCCTCAGAATTGTTTTTCAACAGATCTCTGCTGCATTATGTGCGGCCTGTGATTGTAAAGTCATTTTGTGCTTACAAATATTTTCTGTTAGAAAACAGAATGCTTTAGCCAGTCACTTATTTTCAAGTGTTTGGTAATGTTTTGTACTTTTTAATTTAAAAAAATCTATTGATCTAAATATGCCAGAATACAGGGCTGAATTTTCAGTGCAGAAGTTATTTATATATGCTGCAAAAGAGATTAAAATCACGCTTAATATAAATCCCTTTTTCCTTTTAAAGCTCTTATGATGTAGGTACAAGATGTACTATACAAATGGGGAAAATGAGGACATGGGGAAAATAAATTACTGAAGACCATGCAAAATTAGCAATGGTACTGATTATCACTAAGTATTCTGTTGCTGTTATCTCAGGAAGGAGGGGGAAATAGAAAGTGTATATTCATTTCAAAAGCTTCAGATCACTGAAGAAGGAAACTGCTTTCTGATTGCCTGGCAGGAATGACTGTTGGAGGGCATCGCTGCAACTCCTTTGTTGTGCGGCGGTTCTTAAATTCCATTACTCATTCTGCTACTTTCATTGTTTCTTGCCTAAATGCAGGCCCTAGCCCTCGATTCGCTCTGGTGGATCACTAATACATGGGGTGTTGTGGGGCGCTGTCTGCCTAGGGGCCTCGTGACTACATGGCATGACTTTTGGGGTTGAGCCATTTGGAGCAAGGACATTTCATTTCCCTGCACAGTCCTGCCCACACCCATCAGCCAGCACCTTCACTCTTTCTGCTCTAAATTGGGAGGGCTGAAAAATGGCCCAACCTTTTTTTCCCCCTTATTCCCCATCTCTGTCCCTTCTCTACTGAAATAACTAATAATCCCCAGTCCCATTTCAAAGGGATATATGCCTCCTTGTGCTACTGCCTTACTTACTGGGATAACTTCTGAAGGAAACCTCATTAAACCAATTTCAGCATGCTCTATTTAGTTTTTCAGAGATTCTGTAAGAGAGAGGGAGATAAGTGACATAGGCTATTTATTGAACCAGTCCAAAATACCACACTTTACTTAGAATCAAGTACTGAAAATGTTGACTCAATTGAAAGGATTAATTAGGTCTCTGTAACTCTGCTCCTACTGAATAATGCACGTGACATGAGGGGAAAGAGGCAAGCATTTGGATGATGGAAGAATAGTTGGTTACTAGTTGCTCCCATCTGGTCAGAGTAAGTGCTGACCTTGACTTGGACCAGCTACCTGCCCCGAGAAAGACCCTACTTCTTGTTTTCAGTTGTTTCCCTCATTAGTTTTTCAGTTTCCCTTTACACTTCTTCCCTGTTTTAAGCAGTTTCAACTGGTATTTTCCTCAAAGTGCACCAGCCCTCTCCTACCACTCCACTATGTTTCTAAAGAGGAGGAGGAGGAAAATTTTTCTTGAGGGGACTCTTCAGTCACAGGTTGTACTGGAAATCCCTTTTCCCTTCAGGAGCTTATTGCTCTGCTGCTTTGTCCCACATTCCTGCTAACCTTAGCCTGTATATTTGGGATTCTCCCTCCTCTCTGGAGAAAAGGCTTGCTATCGTTCCAGCTGCACTTGAGCCTGTGTGGTCTGATGAAATAATTTTATTTAAGCTGCAGTTTAAAAATAAAATCCTCTCCACAATAATTATAGTGTTGCATTAGAAAATACTGGATGTCTACGCATTGCATACATAGACTGTACTCTCTGCACTGAGATAGCTGCACCATCTGCTCTCCTGCTCCCTGTTCTTACTCCTGCAGACATTAGATAAACATGTTGAGAGAGCAGCAGGCTGTTTTCAATCATGACATATCTGAGCTGTGTTTAAAGTCAAAAGCCTTTATTTACAGCTCGGTGAAGAGAGAGGACTCATAATCAAGGGCAATAAACTACATCCATAGCAGTTTAATGGTTCAAAGGGATGGGAGCCATATATGTCAAATCTGTCACTTTAAAATGGAGAAGGCTCCAGAAAGAGAAGAGGGGATGCAATGCTTCCTGGTTGCCATAAGATGGCTTTCAGTGGTTTTGGAGGCACAAGCAGTGGGGCCAGCATGCACTGCTTCTCACAGACGTCATAGAGTGTCCTGAAAAGAAATTCACTGACTTTTACCCAATGCATAGTGCTGAAGCATCATGAGATGGTGGCAGGAATACTTGAAGGAGGACATTCCTCCCTGGGATAAGAAGCCACAGGTGCTCTTAGTAGAAAAATGGATGTTAGGTCTTCCTCCATGCTTGGAACGGAAGGAGAGCAATGAAAGGGAAGGAGGATTGGCAGGATGGTCCTGTAATGACCTAGACGTCAATCAGTGTGTTTCATGCCTCCCTGCAAAAACCTACAGAGTTCAGTGTCCATCTGTGAACATGAAGCCAGTCTTTATCAACTGACTTAGTCAGTCCAATACCAGCTCAGAGTACTTACAGTATCATTGAGTAGCTTCTACATCTCAACTAATAATCTAAATCCTATCTGAACCTGGGCACTGACTGGGCCTACCGCAATGTGAAGACGTAATGGTGTTCAGTTGACTCTTCAGTGCTGTGAATGCAGGAACAGGGTTAACAAGAAGTTTTAAATGTGTTAAGATTGGTTGATTCGTCTTTGCAGGAGTTGTAATGGCTCTGGGATTCAGTCTCCTGGTTTAGAGCTAGTGCTTACACCAAGGTAATTGAGTGGCCAAGCTGATCTAGGAGAAGACTCCTATAGCACAAGCATGCAAAAAATCCCAAAGCCAGGTTTTTCAACCTGACCTTCTCGAGCAATGTGTACGCATTTTCCCCTGCTCATTCCATCAACCTTTCTAATTTTACTGGTTTTCTCTCTGATCCTTGGAATTCAATTGTACTGATTTCCTGAGCATTAAACATACATGAATGTTCCCCTAGTCTGCTTAATGGCCCTAGCAAAAAGTGTCTCGACTCATTGGCAATGCAATTGGAGCAATCACTGAACACAATCTACTCTTTCAGGATTGGATGTTGGAAACAGCTATTTTTTTTTACAGTGAGTGAGCGTGCAAAGTTATGATGTTAGAAATGGCTCCTGAGAAGTGACAAATGGGCTTCAAAATGCAGCATAATGATCATTACAAGATGGGGTTGTATTTTGTTCTTGAACTGCTATGCACGTTTTATTGAGATGGGAGTAAAGATCCTAGAGAGTGAGGCTTCAGTAGCCAACTGGAACCAGTTTGGGCTTTGGCCATGAGGCATTCATGAACTTTAAGCCCCGTATTTCTAGGATGGTGCTAAAAAAGGATGGTTTGGCTGAGGTGGATTGGGGAAAAATGTTTTAGAAAAGCTAAAGATGCAGAAATCTCTAAGCCTGAAGCATGTCACAGCTACAGCCTTGCAGTTCCTGGTGGTCTAGTGGCTGTCATGTTGCAAAATCTCAGGAGTCTGAATTCAAGTTAATGTTGGGCTGACAGTCAATTTCTAAATTCCCTCTCAGTTTCTGCTGACTAAAGCTGTTCTTGCACCAAATGCTACGTACTATTTACACTTTTCTGCCAGAGATTAATAAAATGGCTCTTGTAGCTGAGTCACAACCTAAAGTGCCAAAGGCACTGGTACTTTAGACTGGACCTATTCAGTCAAGCTGAGCAGAGTTTCTTCACTCTGCTTCAGGACCATATCCAAAGCTGTTCCCAGCTGGTTTCCGCTCTCTGCAGGTCTACCAGGGGTTCTGTCTATAGGAATTTTCTACTCTCATGAGCTTCATTAAGGGAGTCTGTTTGCCACTAGTAGGTTCTCTGCAATCCCAAAGTCCATATCTGATCATGAAAACAGGCAGGGGGAGGCCACAAAAAGCCTCTCATTGCAGTTAAAGAATAGCACAGATATTTTTCTTCCTAAGCTCAGTGTACTATCTCTATTATTACATGGTGCTTCTTTGCCTGCTCAGGCCAGGCAGTGTAGCATCTGCAGGAGGTCCTACAGTGTAGCACCATGTGGATACAGATTCCTGCCCTGGGTTCATTTGTAGCCAATGTACAGAAAGGAATAAAGGAAAACTTTCCCCTTCATCCATCTGATCATTCCTCTTCCTGGCGTGACTAGCTGAGAAAGCGGGACTCTCCCAAAGTCACGCTCATCAAATGCAGTCTGAGCTCTGGAGAGAGCTGTGGGTTAGATGACACATTCAGGACATGCACCGTGCCCCCCAGACTTAAAGCCTTGATTGTACGTATTAGTCCTCTGAGAGAGGAGAAGTCGTCTTTGCCTGCAGAGGAAGAAGTGTAATGCCCTGTGTCCAATTTTCTTTTCATTGCTGTTTTTATTATGGAAACAAAATGTTGACTGATTCTAAAATGAAAATGGAGAAAGCTAATTTTTGTAGTTCTTGCTAATAAAATTCTTAATGTGCTCTTCTCCCATTATCATAAAGATTGTTATGGTTTACTTTTATCTCTGGAATCTTATTATTTTCCCCAGAATTCATGGGCATTCCTTGTCTTCAAAACTACTTTCATCTATTGAGATATTCGTCCTTTATCTTATCTTTGTCCTCATAGTTAGTATGAACATATCTTTATTATCTTACTTCTGTTTTCGTAAACAATAAGTGGCTATTGATCACAAAAGCTCTAGGGTCTTTAAGAAGATGAGGCAGCAAAACTGCTGGAAGCACTGGCTAAGAGACTAAAGAAGAAATTCTGGGTTTACAAGTAACCAAAAATCGGATAGATAGCAAGGTAATACAAAACCAATTAAAAATTAGTAATTCCAGTAGTATTAAGAAGTGTCAGCTTAATTTGCTATATTGTAAATGCTGCAAACAATACACTGAGCTGAGGCCCTGTCCATACTGGTAAAATGCAGGTCAAGCGTGTACATCAAATGTTATATGGTTCAGGGACAGGTGAAGTACAATCTGGATGCACTAGAACCAGTCTAACTGCACTGCCTCATGCCTGAGCGTACTTAAAAATGGGTTTCAGTGAGAGTTAAAGGGCTGTTCTCTGTTCATAAGCTGCTTTTCCCTCTGGAAATATTTTGTACCTTGTAAGTACCTAAGCAAAACTAAAACGATGCAGTTGCAAAGATTTGTTGGGAAAGCCCCCCTGAGCTGATTTGCACTAACATCTGTGATTTACAAGCACAAGAATTGTTCTGAGAGCAGGAAAGGTGAGTGTGGCCTACAACTCAGCTCCTGGTAAAGAGGTGGGACACAAAGCCACCGATATTCTGAAAAGTGACAATGGCAGGGCCACTGACAATAGTAGGGCCTTTTTACTGCGATTATTTTAATCCCCAGAAAAACAAGAAAGAATGAACAGGAATCCAGAATGATTTTTACCTCATATTGCACTTGCAGAGTGCAAGAAGACTGAAGTATGTGGCCCAGCCCTTGCACATGTATGGTGGTCCCACTGACCACCTGCAGAGCCAAGGTGTACACAGAAACTGTTAAACTCATCACAGGGTGTACCACCACTCACGCACACTTTCATTCATGGGTTTCTGCCACTGCCCTTGTTTAAGGTGGTCTAATAGTCCCGGCTGGCAACTAAAGGAGACAATACAGTTCATGTTAAGGCACTGACGCCTGTTTGACTGTACCTAGGTAGCAATTTAACAAAAAGAGAGAATCAGAATTGTCAAGGAATTCTGTGAATTTGACTTCTGAAATCCTAAAACTTTTATCTGTCCTTTCCTGGGATGGCAGTAGGAGTCTAATGGTAAGTATGTCATGAAGAAAGACTGAAACACCTCTAAGCTGTGCTCTCCTCCCACACTGAAATTCACCTTGTTTCCTTTTGACATCTAGTGGAATGAGTTGCGTTCTCCTGAAATAACCTGAAAGCTGGCAGCTAGATGGGAGCCGGAGCAGTGATGGATTGCCCAGGCAGCCACAGTGACTCTAGTGTCAGCGGGTAACGAGGCAGCTGGAATCCTTTGTTTTCAAAATGTCCCCTCCATCTCCTCTGAGCCATCAGGACATGCAAAGCACATGAAGTACGGCATGAATCAGGCCAGCTTTGCTGACAGCACATGCTGACAGCAGGCTCTCTGGTTCAGACCCTCACTCCCGCCGTTAATCTTTCCTGCACCGAGCCAAATGGTCACAGTGGCTTTTCCTCACCCTCTCTCTGTTGAAAGCAAACTGTTACAGCGGCTGCTGAGGTGAGAAGGAGAGGACAGGGCAGTGTGTGCGTCAGAGGATCTAATCACCACCAGAAGGGAGAAAATGCAGCCCTTGTCCTACTTGAGCAAGGCTGGCCTCTGTGCACATTGCTATGGCAACCTCAAGCTCTTGGGTGACTTGATGCCACCAGTGAAACCTGTAGGTTGTACTGGCTAGGAGGAAAGTGCTTGCAGGCCCTCATCGCTATTCCTTTTCCCCACACCATTGAACTCGGACCACCACTGAAGTTGCCAGCTGCTGTGGAGCACAGGCTGTGAGGTTCCTGGAGACATAAGCTTTTCTGGTTGGTTTTTTTTTTTTCATTATAGCAGTTTCTGCTATAATGTCCACACATTGCTAGTACAGAAAAATACAACAGACGGATAAAAGCTAATTATAGCTGTTGGCAAAAAATGGTGGAGGCTCTCTCCATGCTGGCAGTAGTTCACTTGACATGTGATTAATGGTGGTTAGTGTGGGCACAGCCAAAGCTTGTACAACCCTAGATAAATAATAATGAAATTTTAAAAGATATATGCTCCTTGACTTAATAATTTTAACAGGCTGTAAGAAATGTTGCTGTTCTCATGGTAACAGGAAAGCTGTAATTTCATCTCTAATTTGAGAATGCTTGTATAACATGTGCAGATAGCTTTCTGATGGGAACTTTTTTCTCTCTTTAATTGAAGCCTTTTTAATGAAGTGATATTATTGTGTAGTTTGGGCAAACAGTTCAAAATGGACTAATTAGCACTAAATACACCATTTAAAAGTGTAGTCAGAATTATTTGGAACTAAACTGGTGTTGCTGCTTGCAACCCCTGGTTTCTATATCGATAGGGCTCTTCAGGAGATTCTGAACGCATTTGCATCTCACTGGAGGTTGCATTTGTAGAGTTATAATCATTAGATAAGAAAGAAATGCCTCCACTGGTCCTCATCTCTCTACTACAAACACATATGGTCACTATTTGAATAAATACCTTAAGAACAAAGACTCTAAAACCCAAGGATTTTGATAATTTTTTCTGTCACGGCTTTGACCCAGGTATTGAGATACACAAAGATATCAAGAGTCTCATCCGTTGCATAGTAATCCTGAAAAAATAGGAATAAGGCACCAAAATATGTGCGGCAGGTGCAAGACCGAGAATGAGACTTTCTTGGAAAACCAGCAAGAATTAGGCCTGTGATTCTTTAGCACTTTTGAAAGTATTATCCATGGTCCTTTTCAGTTTATTACAATGGCTTAGTCATGGAAACCAAATGACAGCATATATAATGAAAGCATTTCTGCTACCTGTACAAAAGCGTCTCCATTGACTACTAATCTTAAACCACCTCCACTCTTCATTTTTCCTATTAAAGCTCTATATTCAGGTTTATTATTCTGTATCTCTTCAAGAACATTTAACTGCCTCATACTGGGACAGTTCCAAAGCAGTAGTAGAGTACTTAGAAATATGAATTAGTGCTTTGCTTATAGGAAAACAAAATGTGACCTTGCCCCCGAACGCCTGCGTACAGGGATTGAACTGGGACCTCCGTTACCCAGGGGTAGGAGTGGATGTGTAGGTGGTTTGATGAGCCTCACTCACCAGTGGGAGCTGGAGCCGAGCATGGAGGAGGAGGAAATTGCCATTTTCAGCTTCTTGTTTTTATCTTTCAGCACAGACAGATTGACATGTGATGAAACATACGCATTTCACAGTTAGCTTTTCAAAGGCTGCGTTACTTCAGAATCATTAACCTGGCTGAGATCTTCGCATTTTTATCTGCTTTGTTGAATATTTTCATAGCAGCAATTGGTGGTGGCTTGCATATCCTTAAAGCTGCAAAGCTAGCATTTTAATTTATCCTAATTCAGAACCTAATTGTCTTGCAGTGTTGGCTAATTAAATGTTCAAAGAAGTGATAAATTAAGCAGGTTGATCATTACAACACAAGTAATTAGTCAGTCCAACTGAATCTGAGCCTTGAAATCCACATTCCCTGAGATGACAGGAATTTTGGGGGAGTGCAAGAAAGCAAAGCGTGCGTCAAGGTTCAGGAGGAAAAAACTTCCTTGAATATTTCACATCAGTTTGGGGGATTTTCAGGCTGTTTATTTTGTGCATAAGGAATTATTTTTCTGGTGCCACTAAGAGAAGATGAAATTCCAAGATAGCACCTTGAGATTTGCATCTAGTTTCCTACAGGATCTGACGTCTTCCTGTGTTAGACACACAGAGTGGACTTTGTGAAAATAGATATGAGTGGTGGTTTTTTTAAAAAACAAACAAACAAAAGCACAAAAACTCCAACCCTCTCAACATTAGTTAAATACCTAAATAGGCAGTTATAAATGTAATATTCCCTGGTAGGGAGCTTCCATTCACACAGGTTTTCATACAGCATTTTACTAAAAATTCTCCCTGGGGTCAAATTAGTTAAGATCTAAGGACCAAAATGTATGTTCTGAAAATCTCAGTCTATCTGTGCACCTGCTTGAATTCTCAAGACAACTTTCTGCCAGAAAAAAAAAAATCTGTACAATGCATCAACATAGCAGACTGATATTCTTCCTGCTAATATAGCCAAGTGCTCTGTAGTCCTCCCAAGTGGCCCACCCTGTACGAAGGTGCGTGGCCAGGGAAGGGGAATGTTGGCGCACTGTCTGGCAGCACCACATCACTGGGGACTGGCTGGAATGAGAATCTGTGGTGGTGTGCGTGGGACAGGACACCCCATCTCACAGCACAAAACAGGGATGAAAAATAGCCAGCAGAGGTACTGAGATTGTTTAATTAAAGCACGTGGGGGACCTTATCTGGGATTTTGCCTCATTAGTCAGGCAAACATGGTGCTTGACTCCTGGCTGCAAGAGAGAGGGATGCCTCAGAAGCAATCCTTGGTGTGATCCTGTGGAGCGCTGCGTCCTTCCCAACCCCTCTCCGCTCTGCATAGCATCTGGCTGTTACAAGTCAAACTCTTCCACCCTGTCTTGCTTCCATACTGCTGATCCTCTCTGTGGGTTCAAGTCTCAGTATGCTTTTTACCAAAAAAACAAATTAAGCAACTGTTTGCACCATCTCTACACACAGCTGTCTCGCTTTATTTGCAGTCATTTCACTCACTGTTCAGTTCATTAGTAGAGTTTTCTTCTCTCTTCTGTTGCATTTAGGACAGTGAGATTTGAGGTTTCCAGTCTTCTGTGGTGGAAATAACAAATAATAAATGCTAGCAGTGTCTCTCAAGGGTAAATTTCAAACGCAGGCTTCCCACAGGCTGTGTTTTTCTCACCTATCCACAGTGGCTGTGGTGTGGGACCAGCATTTAGATCATTCTCTCACTGCTGCTGCAACAGCTAGACTACTCTGGCTTTTTCTGCCTGCCTCTTCTAGAGGTGATAATATGTTTGAAAGGTTTTCTGCTTGTATTCTCACTGCCACGAAGAAACTGTCTTGTCATGGCTTTTCAGTTTATGTACTATTTCCTTGTGTAGTGGGTTATAACTTGTTTCCTAAACTCAGAAATCCTGCTTGCTTTGCTGAATCAGCTGGTATTTCATATTGCAAACAGTACTCTTAAAATTAAAGCTCCTAAAATGTTCTAATTTCTTTTTTTGTGTGTGTGTGCTCTAATTGGTCTAGCTGGATTATGTGAATTATTTCTGATCAAAACTGCTTAATTAGCATGTCAGGTCAATTAGTGAGGGCCTTTGGGGGTTTAAGATAGTTATTTTATTTTTATTTTTAGTTATAGTGTAGGCAATCCATTGTTATACATTTTATGTTTCTAGAACTATCCCTGAATTAATGAAAAGTTAACAGACTGGGATATAAGAAAATGCTTCATAAGCATCCACAAATATCTTGCACTGGGGATCACTGGTACCTAAAATGCTTCTTTAATGCTTCATCATTGAAATCAGTCTTGAAAGCAGAGTTCATGGCCTTGCAGCTGGCCCACGAGGGGACAAGCACCAGGAGAGCCATGTACTACCCTGAGCTTGAGGGACGAGGGTTAGAACAGGGGAAGCTGCAACCGCAAGTGTTCTCCCTTCCTGTCCATAAAATGCAGGGATAACAGTAATTTCCCATCTGTGAGATCCATTTGAGGAACTCTTTGTAAAATGCTGAAAGGCTGCTAAATGTTGTTATGTGTACTTCTTGCAGATAACTTCTTGTAATACCCATTCATAATCAGAGAAGCCTTTAGATTACATTGGCATAGAGGATGTCAAAGAAAAGCTGTCCATAGATTTAAGTCTCCCTTTTTAAAAAAAAAAATATTCTAAATACGTGATTTATTTCTATGAGTGTAGGTTTTCATCAAACCATCTTTCTCCTTAATTGAGCTAATAACTTTACTCCTGTCCTCCTCTTTGTTCAGTCTGGCAAGCAATTTCCCAGCCTCATCTCCCATCTCATATATCCACTTTTGATCTGATTATTAGCATTTAATCATCTACAACATTCAGTGTATGATATTCAAACCCAGCCTTATTTAAGGAAGTAATACCTTCTGGTGTGCTGGGTGTCACACGTTTCCTTTGTAAGGTAACAATTTTATCTTATGTTATAGCAAGTTATTTGCTCTCCATTTTCATTTCCCCCTTCCCCTTTTTTAACTGGCATGTGACTCCTCATAAGAAGATATAAATGGAAATGCAGCTGCAGAAGGAAGATTGAGGTAGGCATAGATTTATATAGGAAAAATGCTCAATGAGCAAGCATTGGAGGATTTAACTCAGAAATACCCAATTTACCTGCTTCTGAAGAAGCTTTTACCTCCAGGTAGTTAGTGGATCCTTGTAGAAAGACTGGATACCCACCCATCCCCTACCCTTTCCTTACTCCATGTGCAATTCACTGAAACAATTCCCAGAGGCCAACTGTTCAAACTGAGATCTAGATGGAAATTGTGTGATGCCATTGCTGTGTGTCTGGATTCATCTGTCAGACAGACCAGTCTTCATGCTAATCACCTTGTGTGCCTAACCTGCTAGTTATTCAGGTGGGTGATCAGCTCTCTTGGTAAGCCATATGTATGCACCAAAGTCAGGTGGGTCTAGTTAAGCAGTTTCTGTGCTTTTTATTCTGTTCCATGGCTGGCCCTTCAGCTTGAAGCCTGGTGCATGCGCTTATCAGGAGATGCAAGCTGGAGAACAGAGGTGTTGCTGTCAGAAGCAATCAGAACAAACTGCAAAGATGTAATTTCTGGGCCAGCACAGACAAAACCTTTGGTGCACACATACACGTACAAATCACTTTTTGGCTCAGAAACTTAACAGGCAGTACAGATCACTGAGAGAGACCATTCAGAGTTGAAGACGACTTAAATGTGGGGAAAAAAAAAAAATAACCAAGAAATGGCAAGTGATCTTATAGCCAAGAAGCTGTCTCTAACAGAGGAGTACAGTGTCCACTGTTAGCAGTGGGCTGCTCTAGTGTTCAGCTGGTGTTACCACAGCATGCTCACCATAATGCCGCTCCTTCTTCACTTCTGCATGTCTTTCCTTCAGCTATTTTCAGCTAAATTGCCAGGGATCTGTTCTAAGCTTTTTCCCAGGGGCAGTGTGGCACTGTATTTGTTTGCAGCTACAAACAAACATGAGAAATAGCGATGAACAATAGGTGCACAGTCGCATTGTAATGGCTGCCGCACTGCTCACCCTTTCTCAGCAGATGACCTTCCTGCTGTCACACTGGCATACCTGCAGCTATCAGAAGAGATCCAAGAACCTTTTAGCAAACAAAAAAAAATAAAAATTGATACAAATACAGAACAAAAAGCAATAAAATAAATGGCCTTCCTGCATTTCTACTCTAGTTGCCTTTCTATAGGTCCTGCTCAGCAGTCTGCCTCCCAGCCTTCCTCCCAGACACATCCATTCTCCACTTCAGCAATCAAGGAACCAGATTATCAGGAACACCACCTCCTTATAAACAGTTAACAGCCTGGAGTAAGCATTCCTCATTTTGATACACCAAGGTTTAAAACTTGCTAGAAAACAATTCTCAAAGTTAATGATTTGCTGCTGTGCCTTTCAAACATATGCCAAGCGTCCTTATCTGTGAAGCCACCTAATGGTCTTTCTTTTTGTTTCTAACTACAATCCTATTCCTATCCTATGTTGATATAGTCTGTTTCAAACACTAAATTATTTATCATTAATCCTAGGTGCTTCACGTATGTCACATAATTAACCTCCCAAATTAACAGGGAAGAGGAGTTGAAAAAACATGACATTCTGAGCTCAAACTCTTCTCTAAATAGCGTGAAAATGGAACACAATTGACTTTATCATTTAGGTCTTCTTAGTTCAAACCTTTCCTACGGTTACATTAAGAAAAGATGGTTCCTTTGGGCCTCATTTATGGCAATATTTTAAACACAAGATTTTTTTTGTTCTATGCAGATATATTTAAGGGACATCAGTGATCAAACTCTGAAAAATAGAGTACTGTTATGTGCTTCAGGGACCAGTGTAGCATCGTTAGAAATTCAATAATTATGCAACAAATTAAGATTTCCTTTGTTTTCTTTCATTCTTTAAATTCATTTGTATTACAGTGCTCTCCTGATGTCTAAAGACATACAACAATAAAAATCAGCAGCTGACCATCAATGATTTACACTTCAGATGAGCCAGGGGTACTCTTCAGAAAATTGCAGCAACAAACACTGTCACTCTACTTGTTATATCTTCACACTGGATGAGTTGGGAGAGTGTGGGGTGGGGTGATTTTGTTAGCTTTCTGTCAAGTAGTGTTTTTAGTCTTGCTTCTGATGGACGAGATTGGGGGGGGGGGGGGGGTTGTTTAATTTCAGAACTGATTAGGATTGTGAATTGGTAATTTTGGGACTTGATTGCTAACAGCTGAGACATTATGGGACATTCTGCACTGGAAGATTTGAAATGGCTGAGGGAGAACTGCTCCTGGTGATTAATAACACCTTTCTCTACGCTTCCTCCAGGCAACATGCTCTGAAAATAGTGTGTGGAAGGCTTGGGCTATGCAGCCAGGCTCAGCTGAGAGCAAGGGGTTTGCACGCTCTTCATGCACCTACAGAATAGGGAGGAAAATCTTTGCCAAAGATGCAGGAGATGCATGTTTCTTTTCAAACCAGGAAGGACTATGTGAATGACCATCTAGGTACTGGTTTATTCTAGTAGCTGGAACATAAATGCTTCTACTCTTTTTGTCTAATCATGCTGTAAGATCCTCAAGGCATAGCTTTACTCCAGAAATAAGCAATCAACATGGTAAGGCTGTGGTGTTACATCTTGCATACGTGAGTACTGTAGTGCTTATCCTTATACTCCCAAATTCCAGTCATTCACTTGCAGATGGCCTCCCTGGGTGACCAGCTCCACAGCAGAAATTGGAGATGACCATGTATGTGTGATTTTTTTTTTTTTTAATTTATATTTTTTTCAAAATACAAGGAACTAAACTAGATCTTTTTCAAACATAGCTCCAGTGTTAACTCCTTTGGTTATTCTGAGGGAAATGCAGGTGCATGCATTCAGAAAGCTGGATGCATTTGGTTCTTGTACCTGGTAATACAGGTGTAGTGGCTGGGCTTTTCTTATTTAACATGCTGACACATCACAGTATGTGCTTCAGCATGATTCCAGCACCCTGTGGATGCTGATGAAAGAAAGGTATCTCCCCTTTATCCTCTAGCAAATCCTGGTGCTATACTTCCCCACCTATCAACACAGCCCAGCTGGCTATTTAGCTTATCATCGATCTGCCTACATGCAGATGCACAAAAATATCCTGAAAATGCTTTTGAAGTTTCTTTCTAATGGTGCTTGCACTCTAGTCAGACACAACTGCTTGTAGTCAAAAATAGCAGACTTACTCCAGAAATAAGTGCATTTGTAATGGATAAGAAAACTGCCAGTATGAAATACTTACGTGGAAACATCCTGCCACTGTGCTGGTCTCCTTGTCATCCCACACTGCTGATGTGCACCGGAAACAGTCTCTTTCCATGTACAAATGCAGCCTTCAACCAGAGGGGAGTCCAAACCTGCTTGTTGGAGGGATGAGAGAGGTTTAATGCCACGCCTATGTTGTTATTTTTGTCCTATGTTCATTAGTGTTAATTGCAAGACAGAACAAGTGATGGCAACCAGTGAGGAAAACACCAAACGATCCTAGAAAGGCTAGATCTGTCCTCAGTTAAAATAATTTAGAGCAAAGCCCAGCCCTTTCTACGAGCTAGGTAGAATTTTCTGTAGTCAAAAACTTAAATAGAAGCAGGACCAACACGTACCTGGAGATGTGAATCAGCAAAAGTCTAGGCAATTCATTAGGAAACGGAGATCTTTCTAATTACAGAGCTCAGTATAACCATCTGCCTAGTACAGCAGGGAGGGAATAGTTCAAAAAGGCAAAAGTATTAAGCTCCACAAATTTAAGAATCCAACAGGCATGAGATGGCTCACCACTTGTAGGTTTTTGCACACTAACAAAGCTGTATTCAAGTGTAATGAAAACATATTTTTTTCTCCTTGAAAAAACATAATGAGAATGCAGCATTGTGGATTTTTGTTTGGGGTTTTATTTTGGTTTTCGTGTTTTTTTTTTCCCTCTAAGTGTGTTTGTATAAAGTTTCAGGCACAGATTCTCTAACTTTTTATTGAAGTCTTCACAAGTACTCTCTCTTCAACAATGTATCTAAAGACATTTTGATGTATAAAAGCTCATGAAGAGTGGTTAATGTGATAAAAGCAGAAGCTTGAAGCAATGACATCTAAAGAGAGTCTGTCTGAAGATCTTGAAATCAGATAGAATAAAGAGAAGGCTAAAATGACAAACATGTTTGATCTTACGTACTTAAACAGAAAATCATTTCTGAGCCCTGTCTTATCCTATAAAAGAGCTGATGAATGTCTTGGATTTAGATACATGTAGCTATATTTGCTACTGAGAAAATTACATACTTGCCCCTTTGCACTAGTACTGTATTTTAGGAGTTGAGTTTATTGATTTAAGAACCCAAATCAACCACTTCATTCCTCTTCCCCTCTCTGCCTAAAAAAGTATTCAAGTGGAAAACAGAAGTTGGCTTTCTTGTACAAGGAAGGAATTAATTTCCTTAAGGAAAACCAATGAAATGCCTCCAAAAATGAAGCACTGAGATGATTTTTGGGTCAAGTAGGGAAAAGCAATGCATGCAGGAGGCAGCTGTTGAGTGAAGTGCAGTCACTGCAATGCAACTACGCCATTTACAGGGGGAAGGGCAGGTAATTAGGGTGATAGAAGACTATTTCTATGGCATTAAACCTGTAAATGAAGGGAGAGTATGGAGGAAATAATATGGCGTGAGCCCTAAACCTATCATTTCTGTATTCAAGTTGGGAGCTCACAGATCAAGAGAAGCGGAGAGCTCGCTAACAAGGAGGTAATGATGATCATCCAACTAACCTTAAATTTATCAATAGACATGTATAGGCACAGACAAGCTTAGAGCTAGAGCCTTTCCTTTAAAAACACAGGCTCCATTCTTGCAGAATTAAAGGATACTTGCTTAATATTTGCTCGTATTTTGTAATACTTCTTCCCCCAAGCCCATAAAGCATGTAAAGTTTTAATTATTTTTTTTTAACACAAGAAAACTGATTTTTCTTCTCTGCATTCAGAAAGTTCCTAGTTCAACTCTTCTAACTACGGAAAGCTTTTAGTATAAGAAGGCCTTGATTCAGTCAAGCGCTTAAGTAGTTGCTTTATTAAGTGCAGCAATACACGTACAAATCTGAGCTCCATGTTCAAGGGCAAGACGGCCTTGAAATTAAATAATGGTACATTAAAAAATTCATCTCTATTAAATGCTGCGCCATTCCTTCATCTTGCAAGGAGGTGCAAAGAGAACTGCAGAAGACTGAGACTGCAGTTTTTAGTTACTGATCCAGCTGGCCAACAAAGCAGCCTAGCTTGTGCTTACTAGCACACTCCCTTTCTCACAAACCTGCTTTTCTTCCCTGCACGGCTCTCTAAAGAACCTGTATATTCTCTTTGGTTAGTTACTGCTGTCTCTGTCTGAAGCCACGGTGTGTCAGCCTCCTTGTGTTCTTGTGAGAAAATCACTGTCCCAAATGCAAAGTATCTGCATAAACAAAACCTCCAATTTCATGCAATTAAAACTGCTAAAGAAGAGTGAGGAGAAAGCATTGGCTCTAAATCAGCGGAGGCTGGGGCCACCTAAGCCACTGTACATGGGCTCCAGTCAGCAGAGAGCACCAGTTTTAGCGTTACTTTAGAGACTCTCCAATTCCTTTTGCACCATCATCTCTGGTATTATGCTGAAGTTACACTTGAACGTACAACATTTGCATCCCACTTGCTAATTCATGTTGCTTGTTCTCTCTAATCTCGCCATCACAGCACAAATCCTTTTCATGCTCTATTTCCTATGCAGTGCAGCTTCCTGGTTTTGTAAGCAACATTATTCTTCCCATTGAAGTTATTTTCTATAGTAGACTATGGACTGTCTCTAACTTTCTCTTACTTTCCCTGCTATTCAGGAGGAGCTACGCAAACAAAAGTCAAAGGAATTTTTTCTATTACCTTTTTAATCTCCTTATGGGCTACTAAAAGGGTACTAGTAACTTCTGTCCTTCCTCTTCTAAGGCCCGTTTCAAAGCCGGTGAGAGCTATTACATTCAAAGGGTTGTGGACAAAACTACTTCTGACCAGTAGACAATCACCGTAGACATAAGGCATCACTGTGAACATACTAAGGAGTCAGTTGAGGAAGACAAGAGACAGTCTGCTGAAGGCAGCCTTACACCTTCACGGATAGAATCAGTGCAGAGCAGGTAACCCTGAATCCTGAAGGTAGTAGGGGAGCAGAAGAAAGGTCTGTGAGGAAAACAGAACGAGTCTGTGGGAGGCCATGAAGGGTGGCACAGATTTTACAAGGTACTTTTCAATATGTGTGGTGTCACCTAGCCAGCAAAGCCAAAGGAGTTAAAAGGCTGGTTTTTGGGACACTTTCTGCAGCTGCCATACAGGCCCGTTTTTTTGGGTTTTTTTTTTTTTTCAAAACAAAGCAACAGCTAAATGTACCAAACCTAAATTAGCACATCTGTCTATGTAAGAAGTTGTCAGCTGACCCTGACAGACACTGACCAAAACATCCACTTAGTCAGTTTTTATTTGTTTGCTGTGATGTCTGCAATGTCACATCAGAACTGGTAGATCTTAGCCTGTCCTGGTTTAAGGTCTGGTTTGGCACCCAGAGAAAGTCATGCTGAGTCAAGGCTCATTCCTTAGTTTTATATCTGCTGACTTTACACTAAGAAATTATTTCAGGATCCATTTCCTAGTTCTATAGCAGGGAATATAGGATTTCTTACACACACAACCTGCAAAATGCTGTAGGAGAAACACAGTGTGTGCTGTGCAGTACAATTTAGACCATCTGTAATGACAAATCTTTCCAACTTATATTTTTGCTGGAGTTCTCTGACATTTCTCTGCGCTGGGGTATGAGTTATATAATGGCAATTCTCAACAGACATCAACAAAAGTGTCCCCAGCTTCAGCAACACCGTAGCTCTTTAAATTACGCCTTGTCCGTGTGCGTGGACACATGCCCTAGAAGTTCTGATATATCCACTTTCATTCCCTCAATGTTTGCTTTCCACTCATGCAGGAAACGGTATGGTTTTTCCTTTTGGCTGTGGGGCAACAAGTTTTGTTTCCCTTTCATTTTCTGATGAAGGTATCCTTCCTAAGTATGTCAGGAGACAGCGGCAATGCATTTTTGCATGGCTTATAATTAAAAACTCTTCGCGAACTTCACTTTTTTGCGGCACACAGGGGCAAGGAAATATCCAGTGCTATTGCTCAAGTCCATATATACTGTATGCTTACTAGTAGCTACATGGCTGGAGTCAGTGAGCATTAACAGCAGCATGTTTTAAATGGCTGCTCATTTCTTCTGTCTTCTCTTCTGCGTGCTCAGAAATGACTCGAACTACGGCACAATAGAAATAGGCTCTGCTTTGTGTCTAAATTCCTGCAAATTTTTTGCTGTGTTCAAGTGAAGGTGCAGAACAATTGTTTTAGTCCTCCATGAATAGAGATCGTATCTGTAATTTGTCAACACACAAAGTCGGTTTTGAAAGTATCTCCCTGTTGCTGTCCTTCTTTTGAGGGAAAAGTAAAAGGCCAAGATGCAAGGCTGGCACTCAGCTGCACAAATGTCACTCTAGACGCTCCTCCAGTCGCCACTTCAGATCAGCGTAGCTCTTTTCAAGTCCTGTGCTACATCCACCAGCCTGTTCTGGATGTCTCTGGTTTTTAGGCAATTGAAGTCCAATTTTTAGGCCTTTAGACTGAGTTTCTGTTTCTGCAACAAGTTCATCTGAGACTTAAAGCAAATCTCGATTCCTCTGCAAGACACAGATAATGATCCTTTCTATTTAAACAGTAGGAGGCTCAGAGAAGAACAGTAGTTACTAGACGTACATCTGGATCCTAACACAGCAGGACCTCAGTCTTAGCTGATCCTCCTGCGCTAGACCATTGATATTTGTTTCATCTCTCTCTCTCTCCAAGCTGTTGGCGTGATCTGGCCAAGAGAACAGCCTAGAGGCATTTCAGGCTGGATATTTTAAAATGTTATTTCTGCTTTAGGCTAAGAAAGTTAACCGTTCTGGGACAAATTATTTGCTGCTATTGTGCCGCGATCATTGCCACTCTGTGGTAGAAAGGCTGGATTCATTCATAGCTTATACAGACATTTTACTCAAAATTGCTGACCCTTCCACTTGTTCATCTCCTGTTTTCTGAAGTACCACCATCTGCATACTAAGTGGTATTTAGCACACAGACATATTTTTATTCTCTTCTTGAAAAAAAAAAAAAAAGATGGATGCAATTGCCCTATCCCCTAGACTAAAATTGTGCTTTCTGCACAATGGTGAGCCGCATTTGTTTTTGCCTTACCTGTAGCGGAGTTTAACATTTTATACTGACTCATGGGGAAATATTAACAGATTATTAGCAGAATACCTGTTTCTGCCTCTAAATTAAGGCCTAGGTCAAATCTCATCAGTGCCCTTAAAAGATAACTGTACTAATTTTCCCTTTTTACCTTTCTGTCATTAATTAAGAATTATAAAATACGTAATTATACTGCACAAATTTTCATTCTCTCTTGTACAGCACTTAAAACGTTTTGTTCACTTACCAGATGTTTTGTTACAATAGTTACAGTCTGGATGCTTTTCATGTGTCTTAGACTACTGTAGATTCTCCAAAAACTCCTTTCAAAAGTCCTTATTTCTGAAACCACCTTTGTGTGTTTTTTCTGCTCTCCCATCTTCACAGTCACCTGCATTCTTTTTTTTTTTTTTTAAATAAACAGCAGTACTTAAAGTTTAAAAATAACAGATTGTATTTTACTTGGGAGCACATAGTATGAGCTTCAACTAAACCATTACAACAGTTTGGACAAATTGCCTTTTCTGTGACAGATAGTTTTGCAGACTTAGGTGGGGAGGAGGGTGAGGACAACACAAGCACGCGGAGCTGGGGTGAGGAGGGGAGTTTGGGGGCTGGAGCTTGCAGGATGTAGAATTTTGTGCTGGGCAAATTGTTGAGCTGTAGCCAATGCAAGACAGGAGATCTCTGCCTCGGCCTGATCTTTTTGGGAAGCACTCAATTTAATAAATGACCTGCAAAAATATGGTCTAGTGTAAGGTTAAACCGTTCTATTGAAAATGGACAAACCAAAACTCATTTGCCAGGTTCGGCTGACAATAGTGAGTAGTAAGCCAGGGATTTGAATGCCTTTTCGACATGCAAAAGACAGTTTTAACGTATGGAGGCTTTTAGCGTTGTAATGGTTGAGCAGATAAAAATAGAGGGTTATTCTCTACTGCTGTTTCCTGTCTAAAAAAACAAGGTGGGAGAGGAATCATCTCCTTAATCTCGTTGCCTTGGGCAAAGTCCAGTTCAGGAAACCAGTCTCTTCCCTCAGAGAGGACGACGCTGCGGAGCTGCTCCACCCAGCCTGGCTGTGAGCTGTGGCACTTCCATGGAGGCTGATGTAAGTGACTGTGCTATACAAATGCGATTGCTTTGTTGATCATCAAGAAAAATAGCATGTCATTCACAAGCAGCGTGCTGGAAAAAAGACTTTTTCATGGGATCATTTGTAGTTTACAATTTAACACAAAACCTGTTAAAGCCTAAAAGCAGTCTGTTATAGTCCAGAAACACTGTGCACAGCAACTTTTGGTGTTTATTTATGAAAACAATACAGTGTGGTTCCAGTGGGAACTGATCAAGGTGCATAAAAGATTTAAGAGTCCATTCTGTAGCTGTAATAATGCTTTTAGCACTTTCTTAGATCCTCCCCTGCATTCCAACATAGTAGCTTGTGCTAGTTTATCTTTTGGACCATAAACCATTTTATGCCTTCGGTATTTTGGAAGTGGTATCACAATAAAACAGATTTAAGCCACAAAATAATACACGGATTTTCTGTTTGAAAATGTGTTAAATCTGTTTTTGAGATACTAACTGCATGTGACGCTATTAGCACAGTATTGGTAATACCCTAGAATATCACTCTAAAAGCGATGGCAGGTTCTTGTTAACAAGTAATCCTGTTTTAATACAACTCTGTTGAAAAATTCATCATTGAAACATCATGTTCAAGAAAAAAAATTATTCCTCTCTGAGACTTTAACCAATTTATTTTGTTTTGTTTTGTTTTAAATAATTTAATCAAAAGAGTTCTTGAAGCCTTTTGTGAAATGAAAACTAAGGATTTTGGGGTGAGGATTTTTTTAGTTTTTCTTTAAAAATACAACACATTTTTTGAGCCATACCCAGGCTTTTCCAAGTGTTCAGGACATAAATATGCTAAAATTAACAACTCCAATTCAACATTTAAAATAATAATAATGGAGGCAGGGTGATACCGTCCTGCATTAATGTTAGCGGTTTACGTCATAAGGGAGCACAGCCTCAGACAGCACAATTTCGATGGATTATTCCCATGAAGAGAATTCAGGTATTGTAGCTGGAGTGAAGCATTAGCATCGATACCCATGCTTTAATAGGTACATGAGAAATAACTCCCTCTGCAGTGCTTAGGAGAAAGTAATTCCATTTAGGACTACATAAATTTTCAGTTTGTTAATTAGGTTAAGAGAGGAAAAATAACATTAGGAACTTTCACTGGAGTTGTATTAGCTGCAAAATTGGGAATAAATTGAAAGAGAATTTATGTTATCCACTAACTTTGGCAATCAGCTCTACTTCCAAGCCAGAGCCCCAAAACACGAAAATCTTCATTTAGACATGTGTTCCCATTTCACTGGAGGACTATTAACCTCGTTCTTTTTTTCCCATTTTTTTTTTTAATCATTTGCTTTTTGTTATCATTTCTCAAAGCCAAACAGTTTGTGAAGTAGTTATCCAAATACTTAACATAGAATTATTCTGAAATCTCTCATTTTAAGAATCATTAGCCAGAGTAGATATACTCAGCCCAGGTGTGCCAAGTCATATATAGAAATTACCCCAGAGAAATTGCAAGTAGCTAAAGCCTCTTTTGAAAATGTCAGGTCCCCCTTCAAAAATGATTTGGCATGCTGAGATCATGACCTGTCGTCATGTTGGCTTTGGTTGGGACCCTGGGAACCGCTGTTAACAGGATCACCGATAACTGATGAGATTCACTGAATCTCATTGAAAGACTTAAGGAGTAGGGGGGGAATGGTCAGGAATATTTTTGATAATGCAGACAGGAGTTGAGTCTAAATGAGAAATCAGCTTTGTATCAGAAAAGTTTTATCAGGTTCAATAAAGGGAGATTCATCCACTCCAAAAACTCACAAACTGGTGCTTTAGACAGACAAATGAGAGGAAAGCCTTGAAAAGTGGCCTTTGAATTCTCAGCTGAGGA
Source organism: Charadrius vociferus (assembly GCF_000708025.1). Taxonomy (NCBI): domain Eukaryota; kingdom Metazoa; phylum Chordata; class Aves; order Charadriiformes; family Charadriidae; genus Charadrius; species Charadrius vociferus. Next base: position 231,693 of record NW_009648350.1, read on the forward strand.
TCCTGATCAAGAGAGGGAGAGAGTGTGAATGTGTGTGTGTGTGCTGCTGGAGACGCCTTCTTAGCCTTTAACTGCTCACAGGTGAAAACACTTCTGTTCATCCATTCCTTTATGGAATATGAAGGACTTGGATCACTTCTGAAAGTAGCCATGAATTTCTAGCTCAATACCAACGCTGGGGAAAAAAGGACCCTACTCTTTAATTCTAATCCACTGAAGTAACAAAGCTGGCAAGTGGCTCAGATCTATCCCTTGCTTATGGGTAGTTATGCCAGCTCTTAAAAACGCTACTTTCAGATGTGGGTAGTTAGGCTTGTCCAATGTATTCATCGCATGCCTGTTAAATAGAAGTTTGGATGAGGCATCAATGGCCTCCTACGTGACTCTGATCAGTCCTAGAGGTGGTAGCTACATTTCATCTCTCAGCACGTTTCTGTAGGCACTCACGCTCTTTCTGAGGTTTCTGCTTGCAGAAACTCAGCTTCAGGGGTTTAAGTGTTTGCAGTACATGAGCAAAGCAATAGCTTGTCTCAGGTATAGGCCAATACATGAGAAACAACATCAGCCTCGGTATAATCCCTGCCCAGTCTCCAGCTTTCAGCTGCCAGCTCTCAGATTTGCTGTCTAGCTACTGATCGCAGGCAAGTCTTGGAGCTTTTGAACCAAGCCCAGTCTAACATGGGCAACCTCAAAACAGAGCAGGCTGGATTTATTTGGGGGCAGGCATGAGAAGCAGTCCCCTTCAGAAGGACATCCACCAGACTCTTTGTGGCCAAGGGTCCTTGTGGGCTGCGCACGATAACCCATAGGGAGCATCATGGGGAAAGTGGTCCTGGTGCAATCATCCTTGTCACCTTCCACAGGGGAAGCAGAAGGCAGAAGAGGGGGAAATTCCAGGAAGAGTGTGAGAACTGCTGCTCCAATCTCAGGATGCACCCTCCCTTTCACGTAGCTTGTCAGAGTGGGTGCTGAGCCATGTAACAGGGGTCACTGGTGCAAAGGGTATCCTGGTCTGAATAAACAGCCTCACTGAGAACACAAGGCAGTCACAATTGCAGGATGTGCAACACGTGTACAAGGTATACACCTCAGCACACTTCAGGAGTCAGCTCCACAGTGGGCACGATAGCCTCCAGCTAGACTTAACGTTTTCCTTTCAGTTTTTGGTCCCTGCTTGTCATCTGCAGCACATACTGCAGGGAACAGCATGCACCTCATTATTTAGATTTACCGTTCTATTTGTAGCACTTCAGAGCAAAGCAGGAGGGTTTAGTAATCCTCTCCCCACCAGCTAAGGGCTGGGGAAATCGGTGGGAGACCACAGCCCCACTGTTTGCTTCCCCTGGCGGCGGGGGCTTGTTTTAGCTGCTGCCTGCCTGATGCTGCTTTGTGTTCTGAGAAGCGTTTCGCTGCAGTCACTTGACAATTTTGTGTGTAGAGCAGGCATCTGATCAGACTTTTAACCTGGGGGAGGGAAGCAAAGCAAAATTCTGGTGAGTTAAATTACCTTGTGCTGCATACAATCATCTGGCATAACACAGCTCAGCAATAACGCTCATGTTGCCATTAATAGAAAACACTTCGCATTGCACTCCGGAGATTTTTTGTTTGTTTGTTTTGGTATGGAAGTGATCCATTCAGATTGGAGCTGCTTGAACAAAGCCTAAGGGCTCAGACACCACCAGCAGCATCTCTCTAAATATCTCTGTCTTATTGTATAATCTCTACATTGACTTGAAGGAAATGTGCCAATTGCTGAAGCTATAGGGCTCTGTGTGTATAAAACACACACTTAGCTGAGTGGCCCTATGGGGCAACACGAGTTATTTGCTGATTTACCTCAAGTAAATCATGATAATACTTCAACAGAATTGTCTTAGCTGCAACAAAAAGTGTCAAAGCATTTTTAAAAAGAACACTTAATCTATGCTTCACTCCCTCGTATTGTGAAGTAAAGGAGAAAAAAGTGTGACTATGCACTATGCTGGTAAAAGCCTGAAAATCCTGATGAAACACTGGGGGGGAGGGGGAAAGTGGGGCATTTTCTAGCATGCTTAAAGATATCTGAAGTTTTCTAAATAGAGAAATAAAAGGTAGTCTTGGGAACTTTTGGTCATCTTAAAAATAAATCAAAATATGAACAATAAGAATGGTAATAATGATGTCAGAAGACCAGAATCAACATTTCATCCTATATTTATATACGGACTGCTTCCATCAAGCTGACAGGTGCCTGTGTAGCTCAGAGGTAAAGATGGCGAAAGTGCTGACAGCAGAATAGCGATACTCAGCTGAAAGAGCACCGAGTTGTCAGTCAGTCTGGATCTGACTGCAGGAGTGAGTGGGGCTTGCAGAGCCTGGAGACTGGTGGATGTGGAATTACATCACCTGAGATGTTCCACTATTTTACATCCTTGGTCCCTAAAAAGTTCAAGGGATAGTTATGTTCCTGGCGAAAGGACACAAGCCCTTGAGTCATTTTATTAGTGTTTCTTTATTGTTTAATCCTTGCTTGCATAGCTTAAGGCTCTCTTCTCTGTTAAAATTAGCAACCACGCTTTGTGATGGAAAAAGTCATCCTGTTTTCTCAACGGAGTTAAATCATTCACAAATCAAGAAGGGATGCTGCAGCCAGCCCTTAATTGAATTTTGTGGCATTCTGAATGATAATGCATGAGTCTCCTCTCCAAATCAGGAATGAGGAATTATTACAAAGAAGGATAAACAGGATAAAAATGAAAATTAATGCTCCTGGAAAACAAATCAAATATTTCTGCAAATCTGTTTACTGGCATTTCTGCTTGTAGACTCCTAAGTTAAAAGTCTCTCAGACCCATCAAATATGGTAATTGCCTAATTCTATGTCTTTTTACTCCTTGTAAAAGACCATGAAGTTGCACAGAGCATTAAAAACATTTCTTTAAGTAGTATGGTAAATAGACTGAGCTTGTTAACCTCTGTATCAACAAGTAAGGTAGGATTTGGATCATGGAGGGTAAGGCTCATGTTTACACACATTTATCTAACCTAATTAGACATCCAGGGTGGGGTGTAAACCACAAATCCAGGAGAAGAAAGTTGATTTATTCTCTGAAATTGTCTGCCTTTTACAGTGAGATCTAAAAGTAGATCCTATCAAGTAATAATTTGCTATGTCATTTACAACTAGAAACGAAAGTGGCAATTACCATCCCTCTTTATATGTGAAAGGTTGCTAGACAAGGTTGGCTCAGCATTTTCACAGCAAAGAGCATTCAGGTCTTTCAAATTCAGATCTCTGTCTTAATTGAACACCAGAGAAGTCCATCATGAATTAAGTAGAAACAACACAGGCTATCTAGTTTATGGAGAGCTCTTTTCCTTCCTAAGGCTGTTACCAATTTGGAAAGCTTACTTCTTTTTTAGTTTTACTGGGAAGAGAAATAAAGAAATAACTTTAATGCAGAAATTTTCTGCTGTAGATCTACTCCATTACATACTTAACATTCTGTATGCTACAATGAGTGAATATTAGCTCACTAGCACTACTGATGAGATTCCATGAGATATCACAAGCTAGTCAGGATTTAACATAGTCCATTTTCAGGATATCTTGTTCTTAAAAAATGATATTTTTTTTTTTTAATAGTTGTCCTCTCTACTAAGATCAGGAGATTTTAAATTTTTCTTTTTTAAATATAATTCACTGAGTTTGTGCTACGGAATGGGCAGGGCAAGGGAGTTCCAGGTGACCTGAGGAAGTGTTTTCTTTTTGCTTGGTCTCATTGTCTCTTGCCACATCAACTGTCCTCTCTGAAGTTGAGCTAACAAACCAATACTTTGAAAATTGAAGCTTGTAGTCTCTTGTAAATGTAAATTTTACCTGGATTTAGCAGACTTCCCAAGTGCTTTTTCTCCTAGCTGAAAACAAACACAACCAAAACATCAGAAAACAAAAGTACAATTAACACTAAAAGAGTGACAATAAGAAAGCAATTCAATGTCTGTAAATTAAAAAAAAGTTTCACCTCAATAAAATACATTATAAAATAGTTGAATTAGCATAGAGGGTTACCCCTGCTAAGAGGTTACGTATGTCTGTGAAACATTAAAAAAAAAAAAAAAGTTGGTAAGGATTTTGCTTTTCCTGTGAAAGATTATTTTTGTGCACATATGATGCCTTGGGAGTCTGTTTGTGGGAATGCAGGAGCAGCTGATTCCTTCCTGGGTGCCAAAGATCATGTCTGTGGGGTGATTTTTTTTTAATCATTTCCAGTCCTTCAAACATACCTAGCATTATCATGTCCCAGACCACGTATATGGGAAGTGCTGGTTTACCATACTCCATGGTCTGCTTTACATATGAGAGTCTGGTATGTTTGCATAAGTGAAGATGATGTCAAATTATGAGTTTCTCCTGTGTAATGTAGAATTTGAAGCCAAACAGTTAGGTAGATAGCAACTGGCTGGTAGTTGCAATTGCATCTAATAGAAGACTTGTCCTGATTGGGGTTTAGGTCTTTCCCGGTGTTTGTTAACCATCTTTGTGTTTTTTCACTACCAAACCACACCATCTAAAACCCTGTATTTTATCAAAGACCGTCTGTTCTTAGGAATTAATTCAAGACACTGTGGTAAGCATTTTCTGTAATAAGAATATCTGAGAAGCAGGCTGTGAACTAAATTAAGTAACCCTAAAAGTGTCAGGGCTGGTGAGTGCCTCCGGCTCTAAGAAACGAGACCACTTTTATTGAAGAGGGTACCTGAGGCCACAGAAATCCAACCCTGCCAGTCTTAACTGCAGTAGTGGGGAGGTCCGCTTCCCTTCATACTGGGGAATGACGGGGGGATTCCTCCTAGTCTGGTGGAAGGATGAAGGAATTGGTTGGAAGGCTTAAGCAATCAGCCTGAATCTCTGATCACGGCTCTTGACACTCGGGAAGTTCAGAGCAGTTTTCCTCACATTACATATCATTGTGTGCAGCTCTAAGCCATAGGAGAAAGCAGGGTCAGAAAAAGGATTTCTGAATTCCCGAGGGCTTACAAGAAATCCTCCTGCTGGACTCCTGTGTGATGTAGATTTCGCTTCCCTTCATCTACATAGGTTCCT